>NC_054868.1:50160438-50485970 GCF_018320785.1 Cheilinus undulatus | reverse complement strand
GAATAGTGAAGTGCTGATCACACATAAAGAAAGGCCCCCTGAGGAGAAGTCTCATCACAGTATGTCCTCCACTTGGTCGCCCTTTCACTCTGAGAGTATGTGACTGCCGCAGTCTGTCATTCTGAAACCTCATAGACAAGGCTTTTATCACTGAGGCCACTCCACATCGTTGCCTTGACTCCACCAAATTCCACTCATCCACAGAAAGCGAGGTTTCACAAGTCTTCTCTTGTTGTTAAGTGTCTTCAAGTACAGCACACTGTTAACTAAAACGCTCTATAAAATATGAAATCGTATCAGCCTGTGGAAAAGGAGGGGGATTTTTTTCTACCATGAAGGGTGCAGCTCTCTCCATGTCGACAGATGTAGGAAGTAGCTGGCCTGATGATGGGTCATTGAGCAGCCCCAGCAGGAGGGATCTTTGCAGATGAGCCTGCTCCTTCCTTGCTCCATTACGACTCACTAAGGCTATGGTCGCTTGGAGTGACCTTGATGTAAGAGCGAACAGTCCTCAACAAATGGGCCTATTCATGTCTGCACAAAAGGAAGGAATGAGAAACTTGAAGGAAGTTGAATTGACAAAAGTGGAAGATGAATGGACGGTTTCATTGCAACATTTGAGAAAGGCTCCTAAAGTATAAATCGCAAAAAGAATGATCCATAATATCATCATTGTCACAATCATGGCAGATAAAGTCTTTAAAATGAAAAATGGCATCGGTCCAAAATGAACATTTCAGATGAGATCTGTTTCAATTGTTTCCATGATTCATGACAATTGACCATTCAGATGATCTGATATAATTTAGTGCACAGCACCAACATTTCAGCCAAGACTGGCACTCATAATAAAGGAAACAGTCTCTGATATATCCACTGTGATGGTCCTTTAGTATTTTTCCCCATGATTGCACTTACTATAAGTACAAATGACTACACTTACATGGTCATACAAAGTACAATTTGGAACAGAATAGAGCAAAACAGAAAAATAAACTCATAGATCTAGCAAAAGGGGCACACATCTTTCTGGATGATAGTGGTGAATAAACCTGTCCTTAAATTCCCCACAGTAACCTGTGTAGTGCAAATTTTGTAAGTGGAAAGTTTCTAAAGTTTGAAAAGTCACTATTAGGGGGCTTCACACCTACATTGTTTGGTCCGGACTTTCTGACTTTTCTGTTTGGTCCGAACCAAAATGATAGGTGTGAAACCTCCCCTGGACCGTGGTCTGGACCAAACAGCCGGACCTTGGTCAGACCAAAAGAGGTGGTCTTGGTCCGGACCAAACGGAACCATGGTCTGGTTCATGCCCAGTGTGAAAACATTTTTTGAAAGGTTCAGACCTTCGTATCAATGACAGGAAGTTACGACATGACTAGCGGCAAAAGAAATCCATCACCATTCTCTCCCGAGTCGGTGTTGCAGTGGCTCGTAGGATTGCATACTTTCTTTTCCTTTCCTGTCGATGACGATAAAGTTGTCATCTAATGATAAAACTCGTAAGACCAACTCGGACCAGCCTTATTTAAAGCTCTTCAAGTTGTCGCTTTTGGTAGTAGAAAATCAACAATAATATGATGGTGGGAATGACGATTTCTTTCATTGTTTACAACATTTAAGACTCCCGGTATTCAACATGTTGACGTCAGACGCCCACCGGCCGAATGGCCAATCAATGTAAACTACAGAGACAGGCAAACCACGTAGTTGATGACGATATCACATAGGTTCGTCATGTAAAGTCTGTTAGTCTGGTTGCAATAATGACAGTGTGAAACCAAACAGACTGAACCAAATGTATACAATGTAACAAAAACACAGACCTTGGTCCAGACTTTCAGGTGTGAAAACATCCTTAGATGCTTACAAAGTGTAAAAAAGCATTTTTCATGTCAACACCTCATTTGAAACAAAAGCCCATGCTTTTGTTGCTCTGGCAAAAGCAGGTGTTATGGTTTTAAACATGACCGTGTTGACGGGTGGCTTTCAACTAAATAAAACTTGAAAAAATCAAAGAGTGCTTGCAAATGCCTCTTTGTGTAATCCAATGAGCATATTCAATTAATGATTTTTTTTTTCGGGATCCACAATATTGGATTTTGATCGATACCAATATCAATATTTAGATGTAGTTCAGACTTAAAAGACCCTGTAAAGTGAAATTTGTGACTTAACACTCTAGAGTGATGTGTTGGAATATGGTTGCTGTAAATGTGTGAAAACACTGAGATCTACATGTGACTGAATTCTGGATCTAGACCATTAGAAAGTTTTTCACTTCTTTCCTGGCTTGGTTTCATGTGGGCGGGGCCAATATGTGGGCTCGTGATGTCATTAGTCCACCGTGGGGAATGACCCCGCCCCTCTAAGACAACAATATAAAATCACAGAGCAGTTCATCTCAGTACAGTTTGTTGTAAGCTGATGTCACTGCCTTTATTGAAAGTTAACAGTCAATTAAATGCTGTTTTTTTGTTCATTGTGAGGTAAATTTGCGAAATCTGTTAGCCACAGTGGTCTATGGATCACTTAAAGTATCATAACAGAGATTTGAGCCAGAAAACTGCCAGAAAGCGGTGTTGAAAATATTATTTCATGCTCCTTTAACCAATTTAACAGATTTTTCTACCCATTTTGCCAGTTATTTTGACAACTTAAACCTTTTTTGCAATTTTGCAACTTTTTAAAATACTTTTCACCCATTTTTGCAACTTTTTTGGAACTTTAAGCTACATTTTTGCTATCTTTTTAATGGGGTTTGCCTACTTCTGCTATTATTTAGACATTTTTTACAAATTTTTCCATCACTTTCAACCCCTTTTCACCAACTTTTCGCAAACTTTTCTGCGAATTGTAATCTATTTTGCCATCTTGCCTGTTTTCACTCACTCTGCCTTTGTTTGGCCACTTTTTTTTGGCCAATTTTGCCCATTTTTAATCACTTTTAACCAATTTTACCATCTTTTACAACATTTCACCCACTTTGGCCACTTGTAACCCATTTCTGCCATCTTTTTAACACTCTCAACATGTTTTATGCCACTTTTAACTCATTTTTCTGCACCATATTGCCAATTGTTACCCATTTTTGACTTTGTCTTGCTACTTTTTGCCCAATTTTGCCATGTTTTTGATTACACATTTCACCAATTTTTCCCACCTTTTGCCCACTTTTGCCCCCCCCCCGGTTCTCTGGGCATCTCTCCTTTATTCCCCCTTATGGGCCACCTTGACTGTTATGTTATTTAAAAAGTCTATTTTGTGGCGCGCCGGTGGTCGAGTGGTTGGGGCGCGTGCCAAATGCGCAGGCAACCCGGGTTCGATTCCGGCCCGTGGCACTATCTCCTGCATGTCTCCCCCCGCTCTCTCCCCTGTTTCCGACTCTGTCCACTGTCCTATCAAATGGAGGCAAAAAGGCCAAAAATAAATCTTTAAAAAAAAAAAAAGTCTATTTTGTATTGATATGAATATGGCGTGAGAAGGAGAGGGGGGAGGGAATGGATTTCTCCAATTCTTGGGGGGGTGGTTGTGGTCAGGCCAGGGGCACATATTTTTGTTAGAATAGCCTGAAAGAGTATATTTTGCATAATGTGACCTTTCAGTGGTAATGCTTGTGGTCTGTGCGTACTGAAAATGACTGTTTATCTAAAAGCTCAGTCTGCATACAGAGGTGGTCAGATGCCAGCTTTCAGGCATCAACAGACTGTTGTGTTGTAATAAGGCTCATGAATGATTTCTTGCGAGAATGTGAAATATTACACTCATGCATGAAGTATAGGGTGTTAAAATGATTAAGTGCCCCTTTACTTCAACAGGAAATTGGAAAATCAAAATAAACTATAATGTAAGAAATGAAGTGTTAGTGCCCAGAGCCCTGGGAGTGGATCCCCCAACCCCAAATATGGTATATTTTGGTGTAATTATTTAACTTCCTGTCCTTTTGACTTTAACAAATGTATTTTTTTGTCAGAACTTTATTGCACTTTGTAAAGATAGCAATCTATTAATAGGTTTCAATCTAACCAGTACCCTGTGACATATATTTGTCAAATACACATTGTCACATTGTCTTTTAGCAGCTTTTCTCCCTCATTTGATCATAAATGTGCTTTTAAAGAGGCCCTGCCAGCCTTTTAGATGGTGGATGATTCATACCCCATACATCTTTACTGGCAGCAGCCTCACTTATCACAGCATGCAAGGCATCATGGGCACTAAGAATGATAAAGTGAAAGGACAAATGGGTCAAAATGTATTCAGCAAATGTAGGAATTCTAGATCTTAGATTATATTATGATTTCTACCTCAGAAAACTCATCTTTTTAGTAAGTTTAGTAGCTATACATGACCTTTTGTATGACAAAGGGATTATTTTAACCACCTTTGCATTAGAAATAGTACCATTTTTTAGGAGAACACTGTTTTTGGTGTTGTCTTTTTTTGGTCTGATGCCTGAGTGCACATTTATTCACCAGCCTTGTTGCATTTTTATTGTACACTAAATTAAATCATGTCTGGAGTTGAGTAAAGGCAATTTAGTCACATCAAACCTCTCATGTTAATGACACTGCTGGCCACACTGCAGATCTCACACATGTTTACGATGCATTCATTCTATTATGAAGAGGCCCCGCACTTAAAACTACTGTCTTTTCACCTGTAATGACCTCTCTCTCTCTCACTCTCTCACCTCCTTTTCTTCTACTACCTTGTTTTCTTTTCTCGTCTGTCTAATGACACTACACTGAGACCATTAGGTGGATAATTAAATGTGAGACTCGTGCAGCTCCCCGGTGCTCTGCAGGCCCTGATGGGAGGCAACATGTTAGCCTGCGCATTGTCCATCTGTCTATCTGTGTGTTCCTCTAGAGCTGGGATGCTCTTTCTTGTAGCATGGGAGGACTCTTAGGCTGGAGATATATTTGTTGTTTAACCTTGTGTTCTTGTACGTGTCTGGCTGCATTGTCAGTGTAACTGTAGAAATGCTTTACTATAGATGATGCATGTTTGGCTGGGGATATTTGTTGTTAACTTCATAAACTTGAATGAATAATGGCTGCCACATGTCCCCTGTGCCAATTTGAGGTATGGCAGCCCCGAGCAGCTTCATGGGTTAATGCAGGAGTGGTATGACAACGGTGGATAATTTGTCTTTTTGGGGTTAATTTGCCATTCATTTGGACATGATTCCATGATGTTATTGCTTCCATCATGGCTGAGAACATTATAAGGTAATAAAGTCAATTTATGCTACAAAGGAAGCGTGGTTTTCTGTAAAATCCTGTGGTTTTCCACCTCAGAAGTTAACATTTCCTCATCAGTAGTGCCGCTGCAACCCACTGACCTCCAATGACCTTTTGCTTGTATTACAGGAAGAGATGTAATGTTAATATAGTGATGATTTCTCATTCATTCCTGCTTTAACCATGGGTGATTACATTCACCTACTTCGTCAGTGTAATCCAATTGATCGAATCTGTGAGGTTGAGACCTGCCGTTGACTTGGATTTGCACATGTGGCGGGGGGTTCGCTGAGCAGGACCGGGTGGCATTCCCAGTATCTGAGCATGCAGACAAAAGTTGGAGTCTTCGGTCCATGGTCCTCCCTGTCTTTCTATACTCTTGTGAGGTCTGGATGTTGGCTGATGACCAGAGGCACTGGCTGAACTCCTTTGTGACAATTTCTCTTCAGGGCATTTTTATATATTGTTGGCAAGACCTTGTGTCAATTGCTGACATGCTCAGGAGAGCATGGGTGGGAAGGCTCAGCTGCTTGATACGGAAACAGCAGCTGCACTTCTACAGGCACTTGGTGTGCTTTCCCGGGTCTGATCCAGCTTACATACTAGCTGCTGAAGACCTGGTGGGCAGGTCCAGATACCAGGGGTAGCTATGTGTGTCGTGGAGAAATGAGGCATGGGCCTGGAACAGGCCTGGAGGATAACCATCAGGAGTCCAGAGCAGCACAGGACCAAGGTTGATGTGGCAAAGTGCTGAACTGGCATATGCTCCCATACCTGACAAGACCTGACTGCACTGGGAAGTTGCTTGTGCTACAGGATGAGAGGTTATGTTAGCATTGTGATGAATTACTTTTAGGAGTCCATGCATTGTGCTGTATTTGAAGTTGACCTAACCTTCAATCTTCACATACAGCGGCTGTGCTGCGATCAGCCAGCTATCATTCTGCAAGAACATCACTCCCTCTCTAGTCTACCAGAGTAGTTCCACTGCCTGCGCTCCAGTCCGGCATGGGCACGTCCCTGAAACGTTACTCCGCTGTACTTTGCTGGGAATATGCTGCAAAAAAAGCTCCAAAAAGCTCCAAACAGGAAGTCGCAGGCATGGAATATCTGGTTCTTTCAAAATACAACACAATGCACAGACTCACGATTGTTAATCATCACTTTATCAACATTATGTCTAATCCTGCAGCAAGAACAAAGGGTCAATGGGAGGCAGTGGGTCACAGAGCTACAACGGCACCATTGTCAAGAAAAAGCTCACATTTGAAGACATTTAACCAAAGAGTTTTACATAAAACCACGCATCTTTTGAGCAGACGTTAACCTTTAAACTTCCTAATGTACTCACCCAATGGCGGAAGCAATAATATCATGGACTCATGCAGGAATGGATGATAATTTAACCCCAAAAGGTAACATAGCCCACTGTTGACATACTATTCCTGCGTGACCTTGCAGTTCCAGTGGTGTAGGTGGCACTGCCGAGCATGGCGCAGAAATTCTATGTAGAAATTGTGGGTGATACTTTGCACATTTTTCCAGCTTGACTGACGCTGTTTGACAGTGGCCAGCGCTAAAATTGCATCTCCAGCAGAGCAGAGTGAGTGGTGCTTCTGAGACGCACTAAAACCCAGAGTGGAGTGCTTGTGAGTGATGTGTGAACTAGGCTTTAGGCCTATGTGAATATGTGGACAGTGGCTGTTGAATTGAGAAAAATGCATACATCCATGACGTAGATAAAGGGAGCAGAAGTGAGGCATGTTTTTAGCTGTGAAGTGACAGTGGACCATCGCTCAGATGTGGATGGAATTGTGGTCTGTCAGCTCTTCTTAACTTTTTGCCTCTACTGTTTTTGCTGTTGCATCCACCTCCCTTCTGTCTCTGCACTCCTCCTATGTGCTCTCTGATGCTCCTGTCTGCATCATGTTGTTTTTTGATGATGCACGCAACAACTATATCTCTAGCCTGAGACATATCGATACTAACATCCACACTTGAAAGAGATCTTGCCCACACAGGTACATCACATGCAGCTTTACAAAGTCCTGCCAACTGCAGACTCATCAACACCTACAGACTTGACCCACCTGGACACTTCCACACGTATTATAGACTTGCACCCTCATGCACACACTCAAACACACACGGTTAAATGATGATTTGTTCTTATTCTCAGGAGCCAAGTAAGTGGTAAGGTTGTTCTGAACTCAGCAGCACCAACAGCCAGCCAACAGCTCAGCACTTTACTGTGTCCTCATGCTCGCGTACGTCATTGAACATCTGTCAGCATGCACATTATACAGAGCACAGGTGAGCTGACAGCTAAACATCTGTGTGGCAGCACATGCATTATTCATGGTGTCACATGTGCGATGTGTCATAGAGAAAAATGCACACACAGAGTGTGTTAGCAGCTCCATTAGCATGCATGCATTATGTGTCTCTTTGTCCACTTTTGGAGGAGCTGGACCTTCTCCAAGTCCTGCTCCCTGGCTGCATAGCCCAGATTAGTGGCCCCTGACTGGGCTCCCATGCCAGAGTGATCCGCCTCATCATCCGGGAGCTCCAGGGAAGCTACAGGCCTCTGAGCTCCCAGAGAAAAAAAAAAATACATTTTACAGCGAAGTGTCCATCTCTCTATCAGCAAGCTAGAGACTTGTGCTCTTTTGTGCTTGTCATGATACTTTAATGGCCAATTATTTTGGGTGCACTGGGCTTTGGCCTGATTTTCTGAGACATTTTAACAGCTGACAGTGGGCCTAAAACAAGGCCACAGACCCTCATGTTTGCTCTGCTCGTCTTCCTGCTTTGCTGTTGTAGCCAGAGGATGGTCTAATGGCTGTGCAGAGGCTGCAGCAACATGCATGGTGAAACATTGGCAGTAACTCCCTTTTTGAGACTTTTCTTCACAAATTTTAGCAAGTAAGTGTTCAAAAATGTGTTTCTTTTTTTTTGAAATCCTCACAAAACAACAATTCACTGAGCTGGCAACATTTAGGCAGGAAACATTAAGTTCTGAGACAGACTTTTTATACTGTAGGGCAGGCCTTGCACCTTTTTTTTGCATATGTCTCAGGTCCTTAAGTAACATTAGTCCTATCTCAAATGTTTCAGCATCTTAAGACATGCTCAGGACACTGCATGTTGTCCTGAGCCTTAGATTTGACCCTCCCATAAAGCGTTAGAGACAGATCAGGTGATTTAATATCAAAAATTTTACAAGCACCCTTGAAAATGTGTTCTAACCTCTTTTATCTCCTAATGAGAGGTTACCAATTTAGGACACTATGGCAAAGGTCAGGACAGATTCAACCATGAGGTAAAAAACAATGTTGTTAGTTTGCTGCAAACTCCAAAGCAATTGAGCTACAAGAGGAAGGGCAGTAGCAGCTGTGTTTAATTTTCTTGGTTCTCATCTCCCTGTGCATGCGTGGGTTCTCTCCTGGTACTTCGGCTTCCTCTCACCACCAAAGACATGCTCGTTAGGTTAACCGGTGACTCTAAATTGGCCTTTGGTGTAAGTGTGAGCATGCCTGCTTGTCTGTCTCTACATGTCAGCCCTGTTGACAGGCGACCAGTCCAGGGTGCACCCCACCTCTCGCCCAATGACAGCTGGGATAGGCTCCAGTCCCCCCACGACTTTGAACAGTATAAGTGGTGTATAATTGTTTTGCACTGAGGTATAACTCATGGTAAGTCTATCTTGGCTTCTAATTAAATGCTGTGGCTGATGAGGGACTTAAGGAAAGAGTGTTTTTCCCCACCCTCCAGCCCTTTCCATGACATCCTTAATGCCTTTTTTGTTTTTTACAATTCCGGTGTATAACAATCTCAGCTGAAACTCGGAGGTGTAGACACTTGTCAAAGTGACACACCAAACTGACCATTCTCAAAAAGGCTTTAGAGCTTGTTTGTACAGGGCCTAAACCCCTTACCTTTTTTGTATTTTGACTGTAGCACAGCACAGACGTTCCATTAAGACCCCAGGGGGCCGTGTTGAAATGTGCAGTTGCAATTGATGCAATTATGGTAGGAATGCTTACCAGCAGATGTGTTCTATCCATCAGATCGTACATGTGAAAAAATGTCAGCATTTGTACTCAGAAATCCGTAATTATATCTGAGCAGCCACCTTGGTATTGTTAATGTATGGGACACTGCAAAATAAACCCAGTCTGAGATCTTTAGTTTGACTGTAGAAGTATTGTTCTTCCAAAAAAGCTCTGAGAGTGAGGCTACATTTAGCAGTGTTAGATATTTTTCCTTGTGTAAAACTTTTGGATGAATGAATCACAGAACAGCTGGATAAAGTTGAGCATGCTGTGGGCTATTTACTGCTAGAACATTAGAGGACTCATTGAGTTGAAGCCTGATCTTTCTCATTTTAGAATCAAAAAGGCCAGTAGATCTTTAACTGTCTCGATGAGACGCCCTGGTTGAAAGTCACTCTGTCATCATTCATCCAAAAAACTCTTTTCATCATTTGTTTCTCTTGCTTCATAAGATGTCGCCTATAATCTAGAGATGTTTCTTTTATTGAATGCACCCCCTCTTTTCTATTCTGCATCTTTCTTTTTGCCTGCTGTCATCAGAGAACAAGCTGAAGTTAACTTAAATATCCTAGGGTCTCTGTCCTCTTATCTCCTCCTTGCACTCTCTCTCTGAGGTCTCTCAGTGCTGTGAATAAGCTGCAGAGAGCCTGCGGCAAATGGACAGAGCTCCCAGCGCCAATCTAGTCCCAGTTAAAATTTCAGCTACTGTAGCATTAAACCCACACCAAACACAAACTTTTTCTCCACCTGTTCTTCTGGCTTTTAACCCCTCAAAGCCGATGGATTGGCAAGATTTAGATCCAGCTTTGCAAGCTCGTTAACAGTGTCAACCTATGAAGCAATCACACTATATGAACAAAAGTATTTTGCCATGCCTTTTAAACACTAAATCAGGTGTTTCAATCAGAACTGTTGTATAAAATCAATCACCTAACCATGCAGTCTCCATTTGCAAACAGTGATCCTAAATGGGTTGTTCTGAAAAGCTAAGTGACTTCTAGTGTGGAACTGTGATGGATGAACACGGTTTGTGAAGTTTTCATCCCTGCTGGATATTCCACAGTCAACTGTGAGTCGTATAGTATTATTGCAAAGTGGAAGCATTCAGGAACAACAGCAACTCCATGAAGCCATGAAGCAGAAGACGATGTAAAATCGTAGAGCGAGGTCAAAGACTGCTAAGCCGTATGGTATGTTAAAGCCGCCAATGCTCTGCTGACGTTATCGCTGAGTAATTCTGAACTTCAAATGGCGTTAATGCAAGCCCAAAAACTGCAGCATGAGCGTCATAGAATTAGTTTTCATGGCTGAGCAGCTGCAAGCAAGCTTCACATCACTGAGTCCAGTGCCAGACGAATGAGACTGGGTTTGGTGGATGCTGACAGAACATAACCTGCCTGACTGCAGTGTGCAAACTGTGAAGTTTGGTGGAGGAGGGATGATGGTATGGGGCTGTTTTTCAGGGTTTAGTTTAGGCCCCCTATCTCCAGTGAAGGCCAATCTTGATGCTTCAGCATACAGACATTTCGGACAATGCTTTGCTTCCAGCTTTGTGGCTGCAGTGAGGGGAAAGCTCTTTTCTATCCCAACGTGACTGTGCCCCATTGCATAAAGCAAGGATTTTCTGCACAGACATCAGCCCATCAGCACATAGTCTGGCCTGAGCTGATGCTAGGTGTTATCTGTTTTGTTGGATCAATTTAATGTTTGCATCAGGCATACACAAAGAAAAGAATCAAAAACATTTGCAGGTATATTTTACCTTAGACATAGGTTTCATATCGACCCTGATTTACACAATCAATGCATCTCTAATCTCCAGTAATCTGCATCCAAAGAAAGGTTAAAGAGCTGGATCTTCAATAGACAGGATGGGACTGAGAGAAGAATGACGAAGTGTGTCCAAAGCTGCCATGGTAAACGGACCCGATCATTTAATGGAGCTGAGTGGTCATTATGGGACTCTACTTTGAGAGCAGGACAGATGTGAGCATACTGCCTCTGCAGGATGCTTTCACAGTCTGGGACAGTGAGAAAAAAAAATCCTCATCAGTGTCATCAGGATCATAATAATGAGTAAAAGCAGGGCATGGTTTATCATTAAGATGTTTGTACTTAAAACTATGATTGAAAATAAAATCCTTTCATTCCTAACCATAGACTGCTTCATTGTTATCAAACATCTCACTCTCCTCCTAATCTTAGTTATAACTGTCTTCACTAGCTGTGATGTGTGGCTCATCATTGACTTTGTGTGACATTTCCATTAAGAGACATTTTTGTGTAGCTTGAAGTGAAGTATGTTTTGTAGTACTTAACCTCCGTGAGAATATCAAACATCAGTTTATATAACTGATGTCTAACATTATTTGTTTTTATTCATTTGGATACACCGAGGTCACAAATCAGAGTAAACTGGTGATAATTTACATACAGTTGAGAGGCTTTTAAAGTTCTCCAAACAACGATCTGGTTACCACTATGATGACAAATCCACTCCAGTACACTCCACATGATGTTTGCCTGTGAGATGTCGAAGAAGAAAAACAAACTTGGGATGGATGAACTCATTGCTGTTTGGTAGTGTTCCACACTGATTTTCTACACTGAATTCATTTTAATCTGTAAAACTCAAATGCAAATCTAAATACTAGGATTGATACTCATTTTTTTCCACTTCTTTCTTGATCATCTTGAAGTGATAGTGACCAATATGGATCCTTTGGATCAGAGGTGTCAAACTTAAGGCTCGGGGGCCAAATCCAGCCCATGGTACAGTTAAATTTAGCCCACAAGATCAAATCATATTTTATTCTAACTAGCCCACTGGTATGAGGTCTGCAGATTTCCTCCAGTTAAGAAATGTAAACTTAACCATGAAGATTTAAAATATCCTGAAAGATCTGAAAAAGTGAAGAGTAAAAATAATTGGATAACAAATCATGAACATAGGGGAAAAAACACATTTTAATTTATTATTTTCAAATTTTGCATCTCACAGTTATGACTTAAACTTATGAATTTGACTTTTTATTGTATAGTTTCACCTTTTCAATTCACAATTTTGACATTATATCTTTTATTTTGACCTTTAAGATTTAAAATGTAATATTTTAAGTCATATTTTGACCTTTTTAACTCATTATTTTGAATTTTATCTCATATTTTGTTCTTTAGAACTCATGATTTTACATTTTATCTCATTTTTTTTAGCTTAAAGACTCATGATTTTGAATTTTATCTCATTTTTTGGACCTTTTTAACTCGTGATTTTGAATTTTATCACATATTTTCAGCTGTTAGACTCAAACTTTAAAATTTATCTCATATTTTGACCTTTAAAACTCATTATTTTGACTATCTCATATATTTGCCTTTTAAAATTAGTATTTTTTACTTTTTTTTTTGTTTTCACCTTTTGAACTAATAAATTTGACTTTTTATCTCAGATTTTGAGCCTTTAAGACTTAACTCAAAATATAGCCAGAAAATTCTCTCTTTTTTTTTTCAGAACTGAAATGTTTTTGTTTTTTTTTACCTTCTAGCAAAACCCCAAAAAGGAAACATTGCCATAAAATGTCACATATATTTTTGTTTTTGTTTTTTATTTTTATCAAATTTAATACGTCATTTTTGGCCACAGAAAATCCACTATAGGGCATTTTTATTTATTTTATTTTATTTATTTATTAGATTGTCATCAAAAGGTTTTTAAGGAAATGTTCTATCAAGTTGATTAGATAGATTTAGATAGCTCTGCAAGCTACCTCGCATTTCCCTTAGAGAGCTAGGTAGCTCATGTAGCTAAAGCTCACAAGCTCACACATGAATATAAATACTACTATGAAGCAAACACTAGCTAGGAGGTTTTTCATTTAAAGGTGTTTGATACCTTTGGGCTCTAAATTCATTTAGCCCTCCATAATTACACCACAGTTCTTCTCTCAGCTGCAGACTCCAGAGGATTAACCTCAGGGGATCTGATTTAGTGATTAGCACTCTGATTACATTTTTAAAAAAAGACTGGCCGATGATTGGTTGCATTCATTTTTGGGGGCATCCCTATCCAACACAGTTTCATGAAATGATTTTTGAGGGTTAGAGTGAAAATTTGGTGAGGACAGAGACGGATTAACAACCCTGATATGTGTTTTTGTATTTCATTTGGCGGCTCCATAAGTGGCACGATGTGAAAATCTAAATGGAGTTTGTCCTTTCAGGACCTGCCCTGTTCAAAGTGCATTGGCTTGGTGACTCCATGGAGCAGGGTGGGTCTCGGGGTCTGTATTGGAGCTGTATGATGGGGGGATGGAGGCCCCGTGGGCAGGCACACTCCTGTGGATGGACCATCTGTTGCCCCTGGCAAACAAGGGCAACGGTATGACCTGGACCGTACAGACTAACATGCAAAACACGGCATGATGAACACACAGAGGGAAGAGAGATGAGTACAGGAAGTACCCTAAACAATGGGAAGAGAGAAGATGCATGATCAGAATAATGACAGAGACTGAAAATAAAGACGAGAACAAAAAGATGTTAGAAGAGAACATCTAATTATGAGGAAGGGTGATGAAGATAAGGTGCTGAATGTGATCTATCAGGCATGATTAAGAGAGAAAATTTAGGGAAGGTGCATCTCCATGCAGCCTCAGGGTTCAGATTTAGCATTAAAGGAGCCTCTTGGTTGTTAATTCAGTTTCTTGTAATGTTAGACGGCGCTTAAGTCCTTGGCTCACTGTTAGTTAGAACTAAAACCAAAACAAAAGCCAGTGTCAAACAAAGCCAGCAAGAACTTTCAGCCAAAAGACCAGAAAAGTCATCCCATCCTTCACAGCTTGTGACAGAAAATATTGCCCAAATTTGCACCTATACTGAGGCAAGATGTCCTAAATGTTTTATTTGCTGCATCCCACAGGATCTCTGAAGCTCTCAGTGTCCATCAGGTTCTTGGTCACCTCTCCCACTAAGGCCCCTTTCTCTCTCAGTTTGGACAGACAACCAGCTCTTGGAAGCCTTTCCCCAGATCTGATCCTTGCAACAATCCCGTCTTGTAGCTCTGTAGGCAGTACCTTTGACCTCCTGGCTTGGTTTTTGCTCTGATATCATTGCCAGCTGTGAGGCCTTCTATGGAGAGGTGTGTGCCTTTCCAAATCATGTCTGATCAGTTTGTTTGGCCACAGGGAAGCTCACAGGAGCTGGCCCAGTGGCCTAATGGATAAGGCATCAGCCTCCGGAGCTGGGGATTGTGGGTTCAAGTCCCACCTGGGTCAAAAGAATTTAATGCAGTCGGATAATGTATGTTGCTATCAAAGAAGAATTTAATACAAGAAAACCTCATGTTGCTGCATGACTGTGGCTGTGCCTTGCTTTCATACCAGGTTTGTTTATGCTGCTTGTTGCCTGCATGTCTGTGATGTCCTGTCTTAGCCTTATAGGAGACTGCAGGTTCAAATCCTAGTCAGAACTCCATGTGAACCTAGTGTGGCCCCTTTGGCAAGATCCTTAATAACTTGAACACCTGAACCCCATGTGTGTCGGTTTGGACTGAAGCTTCTAAATGACAAATTAACATAGCCCTGGACTTGGGCCAAAATCAGGTCATCTGTGAGTGGATTTTAGCACATTCCCAAGCAATAAATCATGTAAAAAAGATGCAGACTCTAACCTTTCACTGACTGGGTTTGCATGGACTAGTTTGGACTGGTTTTTAGTTTCTGTTTTTGCATATATATATATATGCTGTCAGAAACTGGGATATGCCAATGTCCTGCTATTGAGAAAAGTTTTGCCACCATATATACGCCATATCCTGTTGTCTGACATCTGCAGACTACCTGTGTAAGCACGACTTTGATTTAGCTGTTTATTCAATTTCAGATACTTTGAAATATTGTGGATGTGTGGCAAAGGGACAGCTGATCCATGTCAGATAGGGTGAGCAATAACTGGGCTTCTTTGGCTGCAGTGGATCAGTCAGTGATTCTGGGAGTCCTGATTGTGGTGTTTTGTCTAAATGCTTTCATATTTAGACCAATTGTGAACTGAACGGTTTAATTTTTCAGACATAAATGAAACGATTAGGAAATTTTACTTTGGAGAAAGAGACCGACCACTCACACTACGAGCTTTGGAGAGTTCAGAGCTCTGTGAGCCGCAGTTGGAGGAACGGCGCTCAGTAAGCATCCTGGTAAGTCTGTTAAGACATCCCAGGCCTGTAATGTAGTTACGATTGGAGATTTTGGAGATACGAGGTTTTGGCCCATGCCAATGATTGAAACCTGAGATAAATTTTAAGTGTCATGAATACTTATGTTGATGTGATATTTCAGGCTTTTTTATATATAACTTTGAAAAAATTTCTGAAATTTTGTTTTCACTTTGTCATTATAGGGCACTGAGTGTAGATTAATGACAATCGAAATAATTTTTCATGGTTCTCTGCCGGAAAATAGTGGGTTGCTGCCTCCAGATCGCAGGTTCAGGCGCTTGGAATGAGATTCCTGAGGAGGGTGGCTGGGCTCAGCCTTAGAGATAGGGTGAGGAGCTCAGGCATCCAGAAGGATCTCGCAGTACAGCCGCTGCTCCTTCACGTCGAAAGGAGCCAGTTGAGGTGGTTCTGGCATCTGATTAGGATGCCTCCTGGTTGCCTCACTGTGGAGGTCTTCCAGGCACGTCCAACTGGAAGTAGCCCCAGAACTCCCTGGAGGAATCATATATCTCATCTGCCCTGGGAATGCCTTGGAATCCCCCAGGAGGAGTTGGGAAATTTTGCTGGGGAGAGAGATGTCTGGGTTGACTTGCTTAGCCTGCTGTGTCCGCGACCTGACCCCAGGTAAGAGGAAGAACATGTAATAGATAAAAGTGAAGGGGGTCTGAACACTTTCTTAATGCACTGTTTATTTAGTGATTTAAACTTAATAAATGTCATTAAAGTCACTGTATTTTCAGGTTTTAATTTCCTTTAGGAATATAAATTAATTGCAATTTACATTGCAGAGAGAAAAAACTTTTGCAATGTCTGTTTTTTCTGATATCGTTCAGCCCTAGTCCTGAGGTAATCAGTGTTAATTTCACTGACTAAGGCCTCGTCCACACAGAGATGAATTCAGGAGTAGACGTAAAAGTTTCTTGTCATATCGGCATTTCATCAACACGGAAATGGCATTTTGGGGGGCCGTAAACGCTAGTTTTTGAAGCTGAGTCCCAGAGTGAACAAATCTGTATCGTTCTGTCTCTATGTGGACAGCCAACCACATCTTTCTTGAAATGATTACATCATACATAGCGTAGCCCACCTACGCTGCATCCCCGAATCAAACCAGAACAACCATGGTAGATTACAGTGCTGTGTTCATACTGCAGAAGCTACTGAGCTTATTATGGCTTCCACAGCAAAATCTGATGCTCCTTTACCACCTCAGAGAAGAGAATATACCATTCACCGTTCTTAAATCCCCCTCGGATAACAACCAGAAGGGCAACTAGGAGAAAGTTTGTGGCAGTTTTCTGTAATCTTCTTCTCTTTTTTGGTGCATTTCCGTAAAAGCGCCACTTATAGGTTTGGCATATATACGACAGCGTTTTTACACATCTTCAGTGGGTCCATGCTTTCTGAAACGATTCCGTCTTTACAGAAAACTTTTTCAAAACAAAATGGAAACATATCGTTTTTGCAATTGTGTGGACAGGCCTAAAAATATTTGTCAACAGTCTTTTTTTCCATGATACTAGACTAGACTAGACTAGATATGCCCGTTTCCTTGTTTCTCACTAGTGAATCCATCTTGCAAAGCTCCCGTCTGAACCGTTTGGGCCCGGTTAGAAAGTGACGCGACCAATCAGCGATGAGGGGCAGTACTTTCAAGCGCAGCAGTCGTGACGTAAACAAGCAGCAGCAAGAGCTGGTGCAGTTATGGAGGAAGAGATTAGCGTGGATGCTGCTAAAGCGCCAGTTTTATTAGAACTGAACAACATTTCTTTGTCAAAAGAAGAACAAAGAACAGCGGTGAGTTGTTTTCAAAAACGACAAAAGTCGAGTACTTACATGTCTATTGTCGTCATGTTTCATGCTATTCCTCAGTAGCTGCACATCCGCAGCTTAATAGCGGCTACGTCACGTGTTTTGTTGCTCAGATTGGCCCGTAGAGATGTGACAGACAGAACGTTCACCCAATCAGACGCCGAGTTTTTTTTCAAAGCCTCTGCCTTTTCTCAAACCTTTCCTTTTGAAGCTTTCCCGGATGGATGGGTGAAACAAATCCATCTGGCATGTCAGGTTAAGACTAGACTAGCCAAAAATACATTTTTGATGACTAAAACTGACAAGAAGTAAGTTTAGTTTTTATCAAGATGACTAAAACTAGAATAACATGTAATTTAGTTTTCATTGGGCATATAAAATAAGTGATATTTCTCCACTGTGAGTAAATCTGTCAAAATAAAAGCATCTATATCTATTCTGCCTCTCAGCTGTGGAAAGCAGGGACCCCAGGTTTGGCAGAGTGCAAAGAACACACTACCAGGATTCGGTACCAGATTTAGGCAAGAAAATAAATGCTTGGATTTAGAGTAAAAATTAAAATGGGATTCTTTTTTAATGAACTAAAACTAAATGAAAATATTTTTGAGTTTCCGTCGATTAAAGGTATAAAGAGTAGAAATGAATAAAATGTGATTAAAACTAAAACACATTCAAACTAACCAAAAGTAATGAGCCATCAGAAGTAACACTGGAGGTTAAAAAAAAAAGAAAAAAAAAAACAGCTTAGAACCACTGCCTTACACAACCCAGCTGAAAAAACCTGAAATATCCCTTTAAAAAATAAATTGTACTCAAGGTTAGGTGCATAACTCTGTTGCCATTACTGTTCTTATTTTAATACCAATTTAATCTGACTACCTCTTCCCATCTCTATCTGGTTCAGTCTGAGATTTCCACCTAGAGAGACAAAGTTTTAAAATTGATTCATAAATTCTGGGGTCAGCAGAGGTAGATTTTGTTCTGGCAGTCCCGAGGCTTTCCTTTCACTGATGATCACTGATACTGAACTGGGCTGGTTGTTTATCTTAAGGACAACGTCTCCGCCTGTTTATCGACGCTTCACTCAGCACATCCATCAAAAACCAGGAGGGACACTGTGAGTGAAAAACTGATTTGAGATTTAGGATGAATGGAGATGTGGAGCAAAGGAGGATCAAAGATGGAACTGACACAGAAACGTGCCGTCACCGCTGAGGCTGGTGGCTGTCAGCTACCAACGCTGTGACATCATCACTCTGCCATGTCTGATGGACAGGCTGCTATGTGCATTGATGTACATGTGAGTGTGTCCTTCCCTGCTGTGGATTTAAAGTCTGCAGGTGAGACCAGACTGCAGCGCTCTACTGACCCCTGCTGATCAATGCCACAAAGCCCCTCTCTATTCACCACACGTGCAGCAAAAACATATTAAACTTTCTCTTTTAGAGTCCAGCTTTGTAGAATCACATCCTTATTATATCAGATATTTGAGTGATCTCCATTTAATTAGCTTTTTTATCCTCTTAATTGCTTGGCAGAGACTAAAGAGGGAAATCAGTAGAGCTTTTTACCTGGTGTAACCTCACTGGCATGTTTTATGAGCAGGTTACGTTTCAGTGTTTATTGAGTGGACATGCACCTGAATCCAAATGGGCTCATGGTAGAGCTGAGCGATCTGACCTGAAATTTATATCAGGCTTTTTTTCCCCCTCTCTTTGCAGCAGCAGAACTTGCATTAAAATGCATGCTCAAGCTCTACATCTCCTCTTCTACCCCTGTGTTACTCTGCACAGCAGATGGACTGGCTGGATTCCATGTCTGTCATCAGGTGGAATCATCTCAGAAAGCTTCAGGGTTACACACTTGTTTCTTATTTGAGAATAATTGGGCAAATCCATGTCATTTGAGCTGAGAAAGACCCTTGGGGGATAGGGTTATGATGGTTTGTTTTTTGACCCCATGCTCCATTTGGAGTTTAATTTATTTGGGAACTATTTCAACAAAGCAGGGTCATTTTATTATTATTATTATTATTATTATTATTATTATTATTATTATCATCATTAATTAATAATTGTTATTATTATGATAATTGTTATTATATTTTTACTATTTTAATTATTATTACTTTTGTTATTATTGTTATTATTATTTTAGTATATTTATTATTATTTTTACTATTTTAATTATTATTACTTTTATTAGTATTGTTCTTCTTCTTCTTCTTCTTCTTCTTCTTCTTATTATTATTATTATTATTATTACTTTTATTATTGATATTACTATTGTTATTTTATTATCAAATTATTATTAGTACTATTATTATTATTATTATTATTATTATTATTATTATTATTATTATTATTATTTGTATTTGTATTTGTATTTTAATGGAAATCAAAAATAGACCACTCGCACTGTCTTTTATGTTTAATGTAAAGAATAAAAAAAACTTACAGTATTCAACATATTAAAAAGTTGAAGAACTGGTGCTTGAAAAGATCTGACTGAAAAAATATAGTTTTATATCAATTATTATGCTAAATTTTGCTATTCTGAGAATAGAAGGATTTAGTCCAACAATTTTCTGAAAAATACATGCAGTTGTATTAAAAAAAAAAGAAAGCTTAATTTGTCTGATTTATTGAAAGCCAAAGTAGTATCAAATGAAGAGTCGTTTGGGAGCTGAAAGAGTCGGCTTTTCTTGCTGAACTGAGCCGAATGATCCGGATCTCAAAGAGCTAGAATTCCTATCACAGCTGCTGACATACGATTCCCATGTGAACTTGTAGTTCTCCTGTGATCTTGTCCCATCATCTCAAGCTGTCCAGGGCTGTGCTGCGTTGTGCAGCACTCCAGACACACTTCTAGTGTGAAAGGTCACCCCCCTATTGGTGGAGCAGATTACTACACAACCTTTGCATGTGTGAATTTAGGGTTTGTCTGCCATCACCTCTCAGATAGCAAGGTGTGTTTGTAATTTACAGTGTCAAGGTCAGTAACTGAGTCCACATGCTATAAGAAGAATCCTTTTTAAACCAATGTAATGCCCTCAAAGATGGGCCATGGATGCAAAAATAGAAAAGATCTGTGCAAAGCCTTCAGTATTATCCATTGTTCTGTAAAATTCCCTTCAAAGAGGACACATTTTTGGATGGCTGAGACACTACGGTATTAACTGCATATCATCATAAGCATTTTTTCCAATATCCTGATTGCAAACTTGCAATGAAAACTGACCAATAAAAATCAGTTCCAGATCAGCTGGGATTTCCCTGCTAATTTATTCTCTCATCTTCTTTAAATGAACCCCCTGGTCCGAGTACAAATGTAGCTTCTTTTCATCAGTGAGGACCACTTAAGCTGGAGCTCAATCTGTTCAAAACTTTTGCAATAAATGCTGAATGATTGGAGAAGTCCAAACACACTCTAATAAGTTCTCATCTGTCAAGTGTGTGTTACAAAAATCATCGATTACAAATTTTGCTCCAGCACTCAAGAGCCAGAAACTCATTAGTCTTCCTCTCTCATCCTCTTTTATTCCCCATCCTCCTCCTGCCACTCCAATTTTCTGCATCCATTTTCTTGATTTCATCCCCACCCGATCTCTGTTTGCTTCTCTCAGTAAAAATTATCAGCTACTGCAACTCCAAGTGTTAAAATCACAAGTCATGTTCTTAGGCCGTCAAACAAACGCTGATTCATGGTGCTGATTAATTTTTTCACACGGAGAGAAATGCTCACAAAAGGTGTCACTCATTCTTTGTGGATGCAAAAGGAAGCTGACAAAACAGTGATGGGAGACTGATTACATTTCAGACAGGTACAGAAGCGAGAAACGAAATTCTGGTGAAGACTGGGCAGAGAAAGGAACTAAACACTTGTTATGATTTTAGTGTACTGGGCACTCAATAAGAAGCTCATAATAGTCATATGTAAAGGACAAGACTGGAAATAAGCTGCAGTTTGTTTGTTTCCCAGATCCAATTAAAACCAGCAATGATCTTATTCTCCAAACATGAACTGCCTGTGTATTCAAAGCCTCGTACAGTTCATTCCCCTGTGGCCCAGCGCTCCACTGTTCCCAAAAAAGCCATTAAGAACACATTAATGATCTGCAGAGTTGCACCGGCTGACATGTTCCTTTATTAATAGGAACACAGGCACTGCTGACATAAATACTCACTTCTGCTCCCAGTGACGCACAGCTGAAAATAGTCCCAGAAAAACACGATTTTTGTGAATTTGGGAGTTAAAACCAGTGCTTTAAGTGGGACGGTACACTACGGTACGCAGTACCAGCACTTCTAAATTTGACTCCTCGGGGTACCGGGACGTTTTACAAGCACAGGGGAGAGTGAGGTAAGATGAGCCAGATTTTACTTTTGACTTCTTCAAGTTTAGGAAAATGAGATGGCTGTAGTATGATAGCATAAACCATCATTATGGGATCTCTGTTAATTATCAGCATGTATCTTTAACCACAGCTCCAAAAAAGTTGGGGCGCTGTGCAAACTGCAAATAAAAGCAGAATGCAATTATTTACAGATTTCATAAGATCATATTTCATTCACAATAAAACAACATATCAGATATTGAAACTGAGACATTGAACCATTTCATGAAAGTATTAGCTCATTTTGAATGTAATGGATGTAACACATCTCAAAAAAGTATGGACAGGGCCATGCTTTCTTTTGTATTTTAACAGCAGCCTGGGAAGTGAGGAGTGGAATGTTGTCCCATTCTTGTCTGATGTTGGAAAGAACTGCATAACGCGAACCGTGGCAACTGTAGACATGTACACGACTTCTGTTGTTATTGAAAAGAAACAACTCACTGCTGTTATTTGTTCTTCTTGTGATGAAGAAAGGCCATCAAGTTCTGATAAAAATCACGCTTTAGCAGCATCCACCCTAATGTCTTACACCATAACTGCACCGTTCTCTTGTTGCTGCTGGCTTACATCACGACTCTGCTGCACTCAAAAGTAATGCCCCTCATCGCTGATTGGTCGTGTCACTTTCTAACCGGGCCCAAACAGTTCAGACGGGAGCTTTGTGAGATGGATTTGTGGGTGAATCCATCTGCTTTTCAAGGTTACTTTTTAGGGGCAAACCAGAAAAACCATATAAAAATACAAAAAATCCTTTCCAGTCTATGATGATGAAGTTGCCGTCTCATGAGGAAGCCCACAAGGTTAACCTGAGCTAACTGTAAGTGCGCCTCTTTGAGTTGTTGGTCAGAGTAAATCAACAGTAGTCTGATGGTCTAAATGACTATTCCATTCATTTTTTTCTACATACTAGCTACGTACATTATTCAACGTGCTGATGTACGGATGCTTTCACACAAGGGGCTTGGTCCCAGATCCAAGTGCACTTGAGGCCAAAGTCCGGTTCGTTTGGATAGTGTGAATGCAAACGAGCCGCGCCCGGGCACTGCACCTGGGCCCACCTGGGGAGGTGGTCTCGAGCGCGATTTAAGTGGACTCTGGCTCAGTTCGGATGAGATGTGAATGCAACCGTGCTCGGATACAGGACAGAGCGTCGTATCAGCTTTATGACATCATTGTAAAAATAACCTTCTTACAACAGTGCGGCGGTTTGTTGACGTTTTCCCTCAATAAAAAGTGGAAATCATCAGAATCCAGTCAATAAACGGTCTGTTGTGACTCACAAGTTGGAGTCAGTGGGAGGAGGTGCAAAGGCAGTAAAAGTCTCCTGTCACCTCAAAAACTGCTGTATCTGCGCAGCGCGAGCCCATTTAATCCTCTGAGCTGTAGTAGATGTGCAGATACGAAGGGTGAAGTTGCTGGCATCTTAAAAAGTGATTTTAATCATCCATGGCTGCAGGATGGACTTTTGGCTGGGTCAAAACAAAAATAATCTTGGCTCAGGTCATGACCCCAGTGGTTGCCGTGGTAGCTTCTTCTTCTTTCTCCTCATTTGCGGGGTTGTAAACCAGCTACGTGCATACCGCCTCTTGCTGTTTGAGACCAAGTAAATGCACAAGTGGGCCTGGGCACGGTTCAATACTGCTAGTGTGAAAGCGAGCCAGCGGGGGGGGGGATCGTGCAGAGGCGTGGTTTGAAACAACTAGGCCTAATGTGAAAGCACCCTTAGACACACTCTGGCCATCTAGCCAATCTCTGTAAACTATAGAGACATGCAACCCACGTAGTTGATAATGTTATCATGTAGGTTTGAAAGTCTGTTAGTCCGTTTGCAATCATTAAAGTGTGAAACCAAAACCAACTGAACCAAATTTATACATGGAACACTAACCCTAACCCTTGGTCTGGACTTTCAGGTATGTAGACACCCTTAGTCTGTTTACCTTCCATTTTCACCATTCCCCATCGAGCTGACTGCCATGTTTCAGAATGTTTTGCCACTCAGGCCAACTGGGCAGACATGTGGCACACTGAAAGTCTGTCAGTATTCTTTATAATAGGCATAAAAAGTCAAATAATGAACATTTTAGAACAATATAGCTGTGATAAGGGTTGAACTTTTCTGATTAACTGAACATGCCTCTGTGTTTGTTCTTGTTAGATTGACAGTCTTCAGTCCACAGCCCTGCACTCAGAAACATCCCTGCTCTGCTGAATTATTCAACGCCGAGGCCCAGCAGGGGGTCGCTCCTGTATAACTCTTCTCTATGGAGCTCCTTTTCTTTCTTCTTCCTCCCATCGTTCCTCTTCATCGCCACCTCCGCCCACCCTGACCCATCCTCTGTTTGTGTCTGATGCAGATGAGATGAATATGCATGTATTGAAATGAAGGTCATTTCTGCACTCTTTGCCATAAGTCCAGACACATGGGAACTGTTGCTATGGTGAGAGGAATTTTATGCTGATTGACCCATCAATCAAACTGACAAATACTTTATAATCCTTATAGGAATGTAATTGACCATGCTGCCATTATCTTACTAGGTTTGGCAAAATTTCTACTGAAATTGTCTTCAAAAACTCTCTAGCCTCGTCTTCAACTCCATCAGTGTTCTTCAGTTTGATCCATGCATACCACCAGGTGATGAATAAGTTGCATGAAGGTGATATATGGACTCTTCCTGACAGACAGGCTCTTGTGCATCATTACCAGAGCAAGGGCAGGGCTCTGGCCCACTAATACATGATGTTTTATTGATTCTTGACTCGAGGCGAAATTATCATTTCACTAGGGCCTGTTATGCAGGGAGGTCAGGGTCAGCTAGCATGGGAGAAGAGGTTCATTCAGCCTTTTATTGAGGAGACTTAAACAGAGCTGCTGCTTGTGTCCTCTGCCGAGAGTTGGTCTTCACTCTGGTCCTTAACATGAATGTTTTATGGAGACTAGTGAGGCTGAAACCACTGAGACAAATAGAAACACTGGCAGGCTGAGGAGGACTGAACAGTGGGGAGAAAAACAGGGTGAGAGAAATATTGGTTGTCTATGTGCATGAGCCTGCTGACAGATTACTGGCAGTATTGAGATGAGTCCTTTTGGTTCAAGGGTAAAATTACATTGTTGAGCATTAAATAATACAGTACATTCAGGAAGTATGCAGACCCCATTTCCTCTTCTTATTTAGTTATGTTTCAGCCAATTTTTCCTTCATTAATCTTTATTCAGTACCCCATAATGACAAAGTAAAAAGTTGCAGATGTTTTGACTCAGTTTTGTAATATTAACAAAATTGGCCCTTATGATAAACTAATAACCATGCTATAGAAAATGACAAGAGTTAAAGCAATGTTATTTCAGAATTTCTGATTATAATATTGAGATGACTTGTTCTGATGATTTTTTAAATTTTTTTAATCGTACCTTAACATTTGACAGGGTTTTCTGCTGTGGATTGAAGTTTCTTTTTCTGATTTGGAACAAAATCATCTGATTTTTAAATATCTAAATACATTTTTTTCTAAAATGCATTGTTAAATTTGCAACTTTTAAATTGTATTGGACCATTTTCTTCCCTTGTTAAGAATTCCAGACATATATATATATATATGTATATATGTTTATATATTGTGATCAAATTTTTATTATAATTTTCAAAGATATGCAGTTCATTGTAGAAACAACTGAATGATACAAGTCAAGGCATATCAAATTAAAGTAAAACAAAAGAGAGCAAAACAAAGTAAACAAAAGGCGACGTCCCCCCTCCCCAGATAGATCTCAATAAAATATGATAAAATATAATATGATAACAATGATAAATAGTGATGATAGATGGTATACTAACAATAACAATGAAATAGTAATTATTAGTAATACCAGATTCCAGGCAGCTTTCTGTTCTACCATTGGTGCAACTAAGTCCCCCCACTTGCATCCAGGGGCCTACAGACATTGCAGTGGTAGGCAAAGACACCACAGGTGGATTCTCACCTGTAGAGTCCCCAACCCACCACCGCCACTGAGAAGAAGTACCAACCAAAGAAGTGAAAGGCAAATATTGTCACCATAACAAAACGTACATTAACACACCATCCTTCATAGAAGGTCAGAAATTGCATGAGAATGATCAGATGCAGCAACAAATCACAGAAAATTTTGAATCATGTTAATAGATCTTTCCCAAGATGAACTTGTTCTTTCAGTAGCTCCCTGTAACCTAGCCACTGAGAGCTCCATAACAGCAACATCAAGGTCAATATTTAGCCATTGAGATTTTGAGAGAGAATGTGGTGGCCATATATTTTGCTTCAAAACTTCAAAAATCCACTCCTTTTGTCTCCACTGGTTGTCTAAGTGCAGCTTTTAGTACAGTGTTTCTCAACCTTGCTCAACCAAAGAGCCAAACTGTTGAAAAATACCTTTGTAAGACCCACAATCTAACAGTGAAAAGTGGCAAAAACGGCTTGAAGTAGGGATAAAAATAAGTTAAAGTTAGCAAAAATGGTCAAAAAGCAGCAAAATTAGATGAAAAGGGGCAAAAATGGGGAGAAAAAGTGGAAAAAGATTCAGAAGGTACTAGAAATGGGTGAGAAGTTACAAGAAAATGAGTGACAGGTGGCAAAAAAACGGTCCAAAAGTGGCAAAAACAAGACAAAAAAAAAGAGTGAATAGTGACTACAATGGGCAAAAAGCAGTCGGGAGTGGACAAAAAGGGGGAAGCAATAGGAGACAAGTGGTATTTAATGTCATAAGGATGCAAAAATGGGCAAAAATGGGATAAAAGTGGCTAAAAGAAGTGGCAGAAATGTGCAAAAAATAGGAAACAAGTGGTATTTAATGGAAAAAAATGTTTAAATGGGCAAAAAATGGGATAAAAGTGGCTAGAAGAAGTGGTAAAACTGTGCAAAAAATAGGACACTAGTGGTATTTAATAGAAAAAGAATGCTTAAATGAGCAAAAAAATGGTGAAAAGGGCAAAAATGGGATAAAAGTGGCTAGAAGAAGAGGTGAAAATGGGCAAAAAAAGTTTGAAGTTAGTACTATTTAATGTCAAAAGCTAGCTTAAATGGGCGAAAAGTGGCCAAAAAATTGTGAAAAGGGGCAAAATTTGGAAAAAAGTGGAAAAGAGGATGCAAAAATGGGCAAAAAAAAGAAGAAACTACTGGTTTCTAATGGCTAAAGGTAGCTTAGTTGGGCGAAATGTGGGGAAAACTGGTGAAAAGGGGCAAAAATGGGATAAAAGTGGCAAAAATTGGGAAAAAAGTGGCATAAAGAAGTTTCAAAAATGGGGGAAAAATGGGAATAAATGGTATTTTATGACAAAAGATAGCTTAAATAGGTGAAAAGTGGCAAAAAAAAATTTTTTAAACGCAGTATCAAAGTTTCCCTTTTTTTAAGGTTTTCTCAGGGAATAATATTTTAAATTATGACATTAAAGAGCCACAAATAATCCCAAAAGAGCCACATGTGGTTCTAGAGCCACGCATTGAGTATCACTATACTAGAATATTTATCAAATATCTCTGATTTCAAAGAGTTTATCATATTCATGCACTTTTTTCCCAGTCTCTCCTCCTATTTTCCATCTTTCTCTCACTCTCCAGAGTTTGAAGTCCCTCCACACCTCTAAGATTGGACAGTGGCAGACGCAGTCACCAACACCAGCGTTAATAGGCCCATCAGTGCTGAATGGCAGCTCTGCACTGAGCTATAAAGCAGTCCTCTCCACCTGTTTGAGCAGTTTTATGAGCTCTGTCATGGAGCTGGATGGGATATTTCATGTGCTCAGACCATTAACCACAGTCAGTATCCAATCGCACGCACAGACAAACACTCACCATTTAAACACATACACCTGTACCTGCTTCATTTTCGTGGTGCTGCATGACAACAGATGCATGTGTAGGTCACCTTGGCAACAGCCGTCCGGAGGTGAATGATGTTCATGGCGTTGTAAAAACAAAACAGTCACAGACATAAAAGCATCTGTACGGAAGTATGGAGGCCATTCGTCAGCCCCTTCACGGCGAAGGATGATTGCTTCGAGCCGCCTCACATTTGCTTTTCAGCCTCGTCGCAGGATCCAATCCCTGCTGAACGCCACACGGGAACGGAGCTTTCATGGCAGACGGTCGCTGAGACTCTCTGTGAATGTCAGACACAGAAACAGTTTTTGTGTGGCAACGTTTGCTGGCGTTGCCTCTCACTGCATCTCCACATTTACTCACCTGCATCACTTTGGTTTCTGTCTTACCCTGCCTATCCTGGATTTTCTCAACCCAGTTATTTTTTTGACTCTTAATTCGCCTTTTTAGTCAGCAGTGATTTTGGTCTTGCCATTTTTGCCCAGGCTCTTTCTTCTTGTTGAATCATGAACTCTGACCTGAACTGAGTCAAGTAAGGCCTTCAGGTCTTTAGATGTTGTGCTGGGTTCTTTCGTGACTTCCTGGATAGTTGTCATTGCACTCTTGGAGACATTTTTGTAGGCCGGCCACTCCTGGGAAGGTTCCCCACTGTTCCAGTTTTTCTTCATTTGTGGGTAATGGCTCTCATCATGGTTGGCTGGAGTCCCATGGCCTTAGACATGGCTTTGTAACCCCCAGCAGATTGATAGGTGTCAATGACTCTTTCTCATCTGCTCTTGAACTTCTTTAGATGGTGGCATGTTGCTTTTTGAGATCTTTTAGCCTTCTTCACTTAGTCAGACAGGGTCTATTGAGGGGATTTCTTGATCCAGCAGGTCTGGCAGTACTCTGGCCTGGCTGTAGCTAGTGAAAAGGAACTCAGCTTCCAAAATATGTGGTTAATCACAGTTAATATATGATTTAACAAGGTAGGGTGGCTACTATGTTTTCACATAGAGCCAGGCAGGTTTTTGGCATTTTTTTTCCTTAATAAGATAATTCCTCATTTTAAAACTACATTTTCTATTAACTCTGGTTATCTTTGTCTTAGATTAAGATTTGTGTGGTGATCTGAAACATTTAAGTGTAGCAAATATGAAAGAAACAAAAAGAAGAAGAAAGAAAGAAAGAAAGAAATCAGGAGGGGGGCTACACTTTTTCACAGCACTGAATATTTGATGAAGTTTATATGAAGGGGGAGAAAAGCAGTTAAGGTATTGTGTTTCTTAGGACATTAACAGAATAGCACATTCATGGCGACCCCTGGAACATATAAAAATAAAAGAATTTAAAGAAATCAGTGCAACAATCATGAATAACCATGATTTGCTGCATCCTCTGTAAAAGGTGCTTCACAGTCAAGGGTTCATTTATAAAATAAAAGTCAGTTATGTAGACGACTGACAGTTTTACTGTCTCTTTACAAACATTTCACACAGTGGCCTAATTCTGCCAACCATTTATGGTGTACTTCACCATGAAAAACTGAATTCTGTCACGTATTTTTCTTGTTGTCTGCTGCCCTCATGTGGACAAAATAACAGCTTTGACCACATATTTTTACTCAGCAGTTACCTGACAGAGCAAGAACTTCAGTTTCATTCTGTCCATGTATTTATTTTGGCTACATTGAAGATGTTAGTGAGAATCTACTGAAATATGCCAGTCTGTTTTTCTATCTGATATATTTCTTGTGCTGCTTACATGTGATAGATGATTATCACCTTCCAAAGGTTGTGGGTTTCTCCTCTTTTAATGTGAAAATGTACTCAGATATAACAAACTGTGCTTTTAACCTACATCCAAATATGACTGGTGCTCTTCATTTCAGCATCTATAGGGGAAGGGATGTCTTGATTATTGTTGCATTGGGGGTGTTTGCTGAGGAGCTACATGAAGAGTTTTTGGAGGGACACTGCGAACCAAGTCTTCTGGGTAATCTCTCAGAATCTTGTAAGTCATTTTTACATCAAATTGTCCCATATGTGTTAATTTAGAAAATGCCAGAAATAACACCAAAAAATGTAGCTTTCTAAGAGGTTGTCTGATTTTTTTTTGACACTTTGTGATAATATAAGCTTTATAACCATATTTATCATAATAATGGTTATCTAAATCGGTGGTTCTCAACCTTTTCACCCCCAACATAAAGGTGCCAGAGATCAGGGACCCCCAGTGTACCTGAAGGTGGTTGAACACAGTCTTGTGTGCACATTCAAGAGTCATGTGCAGACAAGGCTTCCCATAAGGGGGGACAAATGGGAGAGCTTTCTGGTGCACAGCCAGAATGGGGGCTAAAAAAAATCATGGTCCATTGTAAAGTTACTCTGTGGTATTCAGATTTTATGTTTAACCTGAATAATAACCGCTCTTATCAAAGAAAGAATTATCTTTTTATCCATTTGTGTAGTAAGGACTCCTCTTAAAAGTATAAATTCCTTGTCTTAAAAACAGAATTAAATGATAATTATGGCAAAAAAGGTGGATAAGGTGGTGAAATTTGATTTTAAAAGTAGCAGAAATGGGTTAGAAGTATAAGTGGCAAAAAAAATCACCAAAAAATGGAAAAATATGGGTTAAACTGGCAAAAACAGGCTTATAAAGTGGTAAAAGGGGATTTAAAAAAGTGGTTGAAACGGCTTTAAAATGGCAAAAAAAAAAACAGGTGGAAATTTGGTGAAATAGGATGAAAAATTATTATAAACTGGCAATAAAGGGTTAACTGAAAAAGAAATTGGCTGAAATGGGTTAGACTGGCAAAAATGGGCATATCAAAAAGTGTAATGTGGTTAAAATGGGCATAAAAATTGGTAACAAGGGGTTAATAGCGGCAATAATGGGTCAACAGATCCAACGACAGGCGGAAAGTGGCAAGATTCGGTTAAGTAGTTGCAAAAACAGGCAGAAAAAGTGGTGGAAAGGGTTTAACATGGACAAGAATGGGTTTTGGGTGGCAAAAATGTGCTAAAATTGGCGGGAAAAGATTATGAAAATGGGTGAAAATTTGGCACAAGTGGTGTAAAGTGACAACAGTGTAATTCGAAAAGTTTTTTTCAACGCATCTGGGGACCCCAGCTCAGTGCTTCCCGACCCCCAGTGGGGTCCCAACCCCAACGTTGAGAACCCCTGATCTTAATCAATGAAAGGATCAACAAATACCAGTGCAAACACAAGTAAAGTATAGTCAAAGAGACCAAGCATGGTTGCACATACTCCTAAGGCACACCTATATATAACTTAAAGACCACATATAATGTAATGATCACTTTTTCAGGCTTTTCTAGCAGAAATATTTGCCCCTGGCCTGTCAAAAATCCCCCCAAGAATCAAAAAGATTTATTCCCCCCTTTCTCTACCTTTTAGAAAATGTGTGCTGAAACAAGCTGTTCTCAGATTTTCCCCTCATGATGTCATGTGGGGAGTTAGCCACGCCCCCAGGGGATGCTCAGGAGACCCACATCTATTAAGCCATGTCCATTTCTTGAGAGGGGCGTGGTCAGAGGTGGAGTCAGACAGCTCATCAACATTGTGTTAATGCACAGGGCTGAAACAGAGGGGTTTTTAGATGTGCAAAAAAAAGCAACAAACTTCACAGTCATGTTTTTGGGACCTCAGAGACCAATATAAACTGGTCTTAAAAGGGTAAAATACATGACCTTTAACAGTCAGCACTGTGTTGAAACACATTTGTTGTGGAGTCTCCACAGCCAAGCCCAAACTCTACAGGACCTATGGTGACTTTTTTTGCATGTCTTTTTTAGATGTGGAACTCTAGAGGTAGAATTGTTTGAGTGTGCTCCTGTCTTTACCTTTGTAGAGGAAGATTCACAGCTAACTCTTGCAGCTCGTTTTCACAAGACATGGAGTCACACGATAACGATGAGAAGGGCTAAGTGGTCAGGGCAAGGGTTGATTTGGGATGAAGCCATTATCTTGTTGTATCCTGTTAAACAATGATAATAAAGGCTTTCAGTTCATTTACGTTAAAACTGCAAAAACGATACATTTTTCATTTAAGCCGCAATAAAACACTCCATAGTTTACTGAGAACAACTGTGTCACATTTCACCAGAGTGATGATGACAGTGTACGTCAGTAATGTGAAGATATGAAAATGTCCCTCAGTAAATGTTTGACATAAGACAAAGAATGAGTCTCTCTGTTATCAGTACATAAATAGACTGACTCTTCATGTGCGCACAGAGCAAAACAGCAGAGGCCCGACCCGACCAGACGAGTTTAACAAACCACAACTGTACTGACGGTCCCTTACAATAGAAATGTCAAATATCAACTCTGACCAAATCATCACAAGGTGAGTCTATTTTTGGACAAGAGACAAACTTCCTGGTTTATTCTCCGGGAGTTGAAGCAGCTTATCGAAGATTTAATGTCAGTGTTTGTTTGAACAGCAATAGTAAAAATCCTTATTTTTTTGGGTAAATCTACTAGTGTACAGCTTGGATTGTATGTTGCCTTATGTGGTTTACTGAGAGCACATTTCATCTTTTTTGTGATTGTAACTTTTAGATTTTTATTCCAAACTATCACACTAAAAAAAGCTCATGACTTCAGTATTTATCAGATTGACTTTTCTCTTATTTTAGTTCAGTGTTCTTGTGTGATATTAGGAAACGCCAGCCCTTCTTCAAATTCAGATATGGCTTCTTTTTTGCTTTAACGTACATCTGTGGAGGGCACAGTGAACAGTGTTGACAGACGATGGTTTCTGGAAGTTTTCCTGAGCTCCAGCAGTGATTTCATGTCTGTTTTTATGCAGTGCTGCCTGAGGGCCTGAATATCATGGGCATCCAGTATTGACCTTCAGCCTTGTCCCGTGGGCTCAGACATTACTCCAGATTCTCTGACTCAGAATTGGCTGGGCCCCTGAAAACCCCAGAGAATGGGCCCTCCACAGCTGTGATTTATTGATGATGTCAGTGCATGTGTGTTGGATCAGTAGCTTTGATGCTAGCTTTCTGGCTAACACTTACTTCAGTTTGGAGCTAAAAAAAAATGTCAAACCATTACTGGGCTTGGATATTCAAGTCATGTATTCATCCTACTTCTTACCTCTCCTTCACCAGTGTTTCCGCACATCTTGTCACATTTTGTTCCACATTAAACCCATTTTTGCCAGTTGTAGCCAAATTATGCTACTTTTTCATCTATTTTCACTGTTAGCCACCCATTTTTTCTCCTTTTGACCCACTTTTGTCTCTTTTTAACAGCTTTTCAACATTTTTATAACCCATTTTTGCCAATTGTTTGTCTATATCATGTGTTGCTTTATTCCATTTTTGCTTATTTGAACCTGTTTTTGCCACTCCTTAACATCCTTTCACAAATTATTTCTGCCAGTTTTAACAATTTTTGTTCATTTTCAACTGCTTTCACAATTTTTACTTCCCATTTTTGCCACTTATTTCCTTTTTTTACCCATATTTTCTGCTTTATCCCATTTTTTGCCCAATTTTACCTATTTTTGTCACTTTTACCCATTTTGAAACTCTTTAACTCTTTTTCAGCTGTTATTTCTGAAATTATTTTTCCACATTTAACCTATTTTTACCAGTAATATCTTTATCTTACAACGAATTGATTATTTTATCACAGTTCCTTCTACTTCACTCTCTGGTATCATGCCTTTTGTGCACCTCATAGCTTAGCTAGTCTAATAATACTTTCCAAATGGTTCAGTCATTCTACTCATCCATATTGTTCACATCACCAATGAAAGGGTAATTCTGTTTTAATAAAAGAGGTTTACATTTTGGAAAAGGCTATATTGTACTACAGCATACAGTAGATAAATTGAATTAATTTTTTGCTGGTTTAATGAGGGTGGTTATTATTTCAGTTAAAGATGAATATGGTTTTCACAGGTTAACTTTACAATGAACCATGATTTTTCTGACTTCCATGGGCCCCCCAATTGGCTGGGCCCCAGAAGGCACTCCCCTTTATCTCCCTCTTATATTGATGGTATTATGTATTTTAAATCTGTTAAGTGTCCTTGAGTGCTTTGAAAGGCGCTTATAAATAAAATGCATTATTATTATTATTATTATTATTATTATTATTATTTTTACAGTAGATGGTAGAATATTCAGTCTTCACAATATTACATTGAGAAAAGTTGTGTCACCTAGGGCTAGCAAAAGCAAGAAGTAATGCTTCATTGCAGCTACCTTTACCATGTGATGTTTCACTGAACTTGGCATAGGCTATACTTTACCAAAAGCTTATCTGTGGCTCCACACTTATGAGCTCATTGTATTTTCTTTCTTTTATCCCATATGTTTAAGATTGAACACCGTCCCCTCTTGAATTGGGAGAAGTTGCAAGAAAATGAGCAAGCAAGCAGCTTACCACAACACTTGTAAATGAAAGACGAACAGGAAAAGGGAAAGGGTGGCGCCATGAAAGCCAGAAAACGTAACCTTGCAAAGCAGATGGATACGCCCGTTTCTTTGTTTCTCACTGGCGATTCCATCTTGCAAAGCTCCCGTCTGAACCGTTTGGGCCCGGTTAGAAAGTGACAGGACCAATCAACGACGAGGGGAAGTACTCAGGTGGAGCGGCGGAGTCGTGATGTATACAGGCAGCAACAAGAGGCTGGTGCAATCATGACGGAAGAGCTTAGCGTGGATGCTGCTAAAGCGGCAGTTTTATCAAAACTTGACGACATTTTATTGTTAAAAGAAGAACAAAGAACAGCTGTGAGTTGTTTTCTTTACAGAAGTGACAAAAGTCGTGTGCTGACATATCTATAGTTGCCATGGTTTGCATTATTCCTCTGTAGCTGTGCACACGCAGCTCGCTAGCAGCTATGTCCCGTGTTTTGTTGCTCTGATTGGCCCGTAGAGATGTGACAGACAGAATGTTCATCCAATCACGCTCTGAGTTTTTTTCAAAGCCTCTGCCTTTTCTCAAACATTTCCTGTTGAAGCTTTCCCACAGCCATCTGGCATGTCAGGTTAAATGTTAACAGTATCAACAAGAATCATAAACCCCACCTCCAAAGGTAAGCTGCAGCTCTTTTGCATCTCTTTTGCCTGTTGCCTATAAACAACAGATAGCTGTCAGAGTCACTCTATACCGCATTTTTGTTTCTTCCCCTACATGTTTGCACTGCAAGTTCTTATATTTACTTGAAATCTTTTCACCTGTGTCTATTTCAGTGTGAGACCGTGTAAGAGTGGTCACAAAGTGCACCAGCTGCAGTCTGACTGAGCTTCCTGTTAGCTGAGAGTAGAGTAAGTCAGTTCTCAGCCTCTGCAGGGAGAGCAGCACACGTTTGGTAAGTTATGCAATGTTTCTTTCTCTTTAATGAGGAATAAATGGCAGCAGTTGGTTTGAATAATGGTATATGGACTCTTCTAAGCTGTCAGCAGCTGCTCCTAAAATAAAGAATCTAGTTGCACTGAGGAAGACTTACTAAGAGTCCAGGGGAGTCTTGTGATAGCTTTACAGATATGCATTGCTTATCCATGTCTTTATGGTGCTTAAAAGGAAGAAAGAGGAAACAAATATTTGTTTTTTGACATGTCTGGACTGTGGCTATCAGGAATTTATTTTGCTACTTTTCAAAATATCACTATGCATTTCTTACAGTCAAATACTTCCTGATATTTTGGTCAAATTAGAGCTACATTTTGTTTCAACCCCAGCTGTTAAGATAACATGACAGTTTCCTACCGTCAGTGTTGGGAAAATGTAAGGAGCTAAGCTGCTTGTTACCCAAACAACAGTAAGCTTTACTACATATAAAGCCAGGCAGAAACAAAGCTAGGTAAGCCACAACAACATGATAAAGGAAGCTATGCCATCTAAGCCATTTTAATTCACTAAATTTAAAATAATAATGTTAATAATATCAATGTTATAGTTTTAATATTGGCTCAGTCTGCTGCTTTTTGACGATGCTACTTTTGTATGTTTACTTAGACTGCTATTTGCCAAAGTACTGAGGTTTAGTTTTTACTTTATGAGTTGGATTTGCTTTAATAAACCATGCTGAAATGGATCTGGGTTTTCAGCATGAGTAATAAAAAGGACTTTTCCAGTTTGTCCTTCTATAAAACAGGTGGATGTTGGTAATCATGTATTTTTGTTCGGGGCCGAGGCCAGTAATATTACTTCTGTTTAAACCCATTTTAAAAGTGCATTTAGCTGACTGGTCTAAAGTCCAGTAAACACATCCTGCAAACCTATTTAACAATGAAACAGCAAACCAATTTCACCCCATAATTATTTAAAGTTGGTTTAGCAGGGGTGTCAAACTCACGGCCCGGGGACCAAATCTGGCATGGTACAGTTATATCTGGCCTGCCGGATCATATCACATTTTTATTCTAACTGGCCTACCAGTATGAGGTCTGCAGATTTCCTCCAGTTAAAAGATGTAAACTTAACCTTGATGATTTAAAAAAAAAAAAAACTTTGTAAGTCATAAAAACTTGAAAAAGAATAAAAACAATTAGATAAAAGTCAGGAATATGACAAAAGAAATACATTTTTGTTTTCATTTTTTTTTTTTTTATTTCACATCTATGACCTAAATTTATGATTTTGACTTTTTATTTCATATTATGACCTTTTTAATTCATATTTTTGTCATTTTATCTCATATTGTGACCTTATAGAAGTCCTAATTTGATGTTTTCAACTCATTATTCAGATTTTTATCTCACATTTTAGCCTTGTCAACTCCTGACTTTGACTTTTAATCCTAAATTTTGACCTTTCAGACTTAGAATTTAAAATTTGTATTTCAGTATATTTTGACTTTTTTAAACTATGATTTTGAAATTTAATGTCATATTTTGACCTTCAAAACTCATTATTTAGAATTGTGTCTTATATTTTGACCTTTAAAACTCATGATTTAGAATTTTATCTCATATTTTGACCTTTAAAATTGATGATTTAGATTTGTATCTCATGTTTTGACCTTTAAAACTGATGAACTGGAATTTTATCTTGTATTTCAACCTTTAAAATTGACGTTTTTTGATTTTATCTCATATATTTACCTTTGAAACCTTGACTTTGAAGTTTATCTCATTTTCTGACCTTCAAAAATCATACTTAAATCAGACTTACTATTTTTTGCCTTTTTAAAACTTTATTTTGACTAAATTACATGTTTTGACTTTTTGAACTAACAAGTTTGAGGTTCAAGCCAAAATATTTATTATTATTGCTAAGTGTTTCTCCCCCATTGTTTATTACTGGTGAAACTAAGGTTGACCGTTTATGGCTAAATGTTGACCCTGCTAGACCTTAATTCAGGCCCCTGCTGTGACTGAGTTTGACACCCTAGGTTTAAAGGATCTGGCTAATTTTGGCAGTGCTAGCACCTCTAGTCTTTAACCATGTTAGCAGGTTAATGTCCACATTTCCGTGTCAGATATCAAATTAGTGCTTGACCAAATTTGTGCTAAACTGTGCTGTTCCCACAAGCTGCTATTGATGCTATCGGTTTACAGAACATTATAGCAGCAAAGCAGGCAGCAGGAGGCTGTGTTACAGTAATGCTAAATGGTATTTTAGTGCTTTTTTAGATTTCTGGCTTTTCCACTGCAGGTTATACCTACCCATTCACACCACATTCACACTGATGGTGGAAGTTGCTATGAACAGTTGCCATCAATGTAAGCTAATCCCATTTACATGCCAGCAGTGAAGCAGTGGCAGCAAATTGGGGCATCCTGCCCAAGGACTTTGCTGTCTTTTGCTTCTTTTTGGTGCACAAGGCTGCTAGCATCTCACAGAGTGCTTCTGTAGCTTCTCTTAACACTCCCTGACGACCTTGCTTACAGTTTTGAAGACAGTCATGACGGCATTACTTTAATGTAGCAGTGTTGCATTGTCTAAAATGGTACAATCATGAAAGAGAAAAAATGTGCAATCAGATCTGACCGTGAGATTATTTAGGATTCGCCTGTCTTCCCCAGAGGGTAACCTTGTTCTTGCTTTTCTGCACTCTCACCTGCAGCGGGGACGTGAATATGATGGATCAGATACCACCATGTGGATGAAAACAGTCTAATCCAAATACATGTGCTTGTACTGGCTAGCATCTTTAAGTTTGAGTCTGGACAGCGTCAGAGGGCTCTGCTGCTGCTCTTCTACTCTTCTACACCATTTTTCAAATCTAGCTTGTTTGGATACTTCTGAATGAATCCTTACTAGACCACTTATGTTCTTGTACCTTTTTCTTTTAGCTCTTTCACTATGGAGGCTACAGCCAAGTTTGACTTTGAAGCTACAGCCCCTGATGAACTGAGCTTCAGGAAAGGAGAGCAATTAAAGGTTAACACACACACACACACACACATCATCACAAAAACCACCTAGGCGTTGTTCTGACTTTGTGTTTTAGTCACCTAGCCCACACATATATTATAAATATCTCCAGCATGAAAGAATCATTCAAATTGTGGTGTTTTTTAAACAGTGCTGCCAGTTTTTCTATGTAAATGCATGAAAACTAGATTGCTGAACATGCACTATCCAAACAGCGTGGACAAGGACAGCATTTGCATCTTTGTGTCACTGCAACTTTTTCCAGTTATGAGTTTCTGTGATGACATTATCACTGTGCTCAAAAGCTTTCTGCTTTCAGTCACCATGACAAAATCCTAACTTTACAAGATAAGAATGAAGAAAAGGAAAGGTGAAAAGTACCTGAAAATTATGACATATCCATACAGAGAAGATTATGACACTCCAGCAAATGATGCAAACCATTTCTGGTTTTCTGGGAAACCCCTAGAATGAGTCTTGTTTGTCTTGTAAACAGCGTTGACCTTACATTCAAATGAACACAGCTATAAATATCATGTACACCAATATTCAACAAGGAAATATGAGACAGTGCAGCAGCAATGAGAGAAAAGACACCATGGTAAAATGCAAAAGACTTACCGTCACTCTGAAGATAAACCACCCCCACATGGACTTCTAAATATATAAATTCCACTTTATAATGCAACAAATAGGAGAAGAGCATCTTTCTGTATGGTATTTTACAATGCATTATTTATTTATCTTTTTTTAATTAAGATTTATTTAAGCAGCAAATCCTCACTGAGATTAAGAATCTCTTTCACAAGAGTGCCCTGGAGACAGGAAGCTTTACAATTAACAGAGTAGCACACATGAAAAATAAAAACACCACAAAACGCAGATCAACCAATCCAGAGTCCCAGTTCAGAAAGTCATCAGCCAAAACATCTAAAACCTGATGCATCTTCCTTTAATTCCTTCAATATACTTTTAAAACAACTTAAAGAGACCAATATTTTCCTGCAGAAGATTCCAGGCTGCATAAAGCATACCTGAAACCCTTTTCACCCATCTCAAGACAGACCGTGGGCACAGGGAGCAAAAGTAAATTTTGTGACTGAGTCACAGAGTGAAGGCTGCAGCTTCCAGAACTTTTCACATGAATAAAATCACACAAGTATGATGGAAGCAGGCTTAGTATAGCATTATAAATAAGGATATGCCAATGATTTTGCCTATGTGTGATCAATGAAGGCCAACCAACTGATCATACAGAGTACAATGATCAGTTATAAACTTCAGTGCCCCAGGGTACTAACCTTGCAAAGCAGATGGATTCAACCATTTCCATCTTTCTTACTGGCAAATCCATCTTGCAAAGCTCCCATCTGAACCATTTGGGCCCAATTGGAAAGTGACAGGACCAATCAGCGAAGGCTGATCATTTACACGGCACGGCTGAGTCGTGGCGTAAGTAAGCAGCGACAAGAGGACAGTGTAATAATGGTGGAAGACAGTAGCATGGATGCTGCTAAAGTGCCAGTTTTATCAGAACTTGACAACATTTCTTCGTTAAATGAAGAACAAAGAACAGCAGTGAGTTGTTTTCTTTTCAAAAACGACAAAAGTTGTGTACTGACATGTCTACAGTCACCATGATTTGTGTGATGCAGCTCTCTATGGAGTTTACTTAACGGTAGCAGCACACCTCGGTTTGGGGCTACAACGTCACGTGTTTTGTTGCTCTGATTTGCCCGTAAAGATGTGACAGACAGAACATTCATCCAATGACAAAAGACTCTGCCCTTTCCTAAACGCCGTCTATGGAAGGTTTCCCAGATGGATGTGTGAAACACATCCATCTGGCGTGCCAGGTTACCATGGTACACAGGAGTTGTAGTGACTGCCAAATGTCCGAAGTTCCAATTATGACTGTAATCTTTTTCATAAGCACATGGAATGATGTGTCCAAATAACTACCCAACTACTGTTGGGTTACTTTCCATTTATTGGAAAAAAAAAGGGGTTGTTTAAATGTTATGATATGACTCCCTTATATTCAATGCTGTTGCCTGATTTGTTGCAAGGAAGGTAAGAGCCATATGTTCTCACTACCTATGTAACCTGACTTCCTGACCCAACAATCACCTGACCCTGTCATCAGCAGTGCCCATATTAATTCAACCAACAACACATAAACATAAACACGTAATCAAAACTATTAACAGAGATAAATATATTTTTAGCTCAGCTCAGTAATAAGAGGGGTTCTTTCAGGTCCAAGACGGCTCTTAATTTGGCACCACTTTGCCTACTTTGTGTCTATAAAACAGCAACAAATATAGAGGAAAAAAGAAGCCGTCTTCCCAAGGGGAGCTGGTTCCCATTGCTCACAAAAGGAGCCAACCTCTTACCTGAAAGACACGTCACAACTCTGTTGTTTGAGATGTCATTTCAATCTAACCATTACTCCTCAAGATTTATTTGTTAAATGATATACCTCTGTGCTCTTTTAAAGCATTTTCGAGGGGGAAAAGCTGTTAAAAGTGCACCACAAGCCTCGAGCTTTTAGTGGTACGTACACTGCCAGCTGCCTTAGGGCACACAACAGAGATACTACATGATAAGTGAGCCATGGAAATGATGTGTGGGATTTAGTTTACGTAACTGCAGGCAAATGAGTTCCTAGATCAGGTTTACAAGATGTGCTGTCATGCATAGTGTAGGCTTGTATACTACAGTGCAGTCTCTCAGTATCTAAATGATCAAAACGGATTGGTAAACCCTGATAATGCACTAAGACACTGATAAGCAAGAGCTAACACTGACCTTTATGAAAACTAAAATTAAATGCCATGGACTTTAGAGACTTTTGTCTTTGCTGTGTAAACATACTGTAATGAGGAAGCTATTAGCACAAGGAAGCTATTTTTACTTTCAGTGAGACAATCCTTTATTATTGTGCCACTTTTAAATCTGTATATATTCAACATCTTGCTACTGAAGTGTAATGATGGTCTTATTGTGTCCTGCTGTGTCAGATTCTTCAGACGAGTGGAAACTGGTACAAAGCAGAACACAATGGAGACCTGGGGTTCGTACCCAAGAACTTCATCAACCTCCATCTGCCAAGGTAAAATCCATGATGCTGAGGTGACAGGCTTTTGAGTCTGATGGATTGGCATACTATCATCAGCTTGTACAGCACAGATTGTAAGGCACTGATCATCAACTGGAGGCCTGGGGGTTACATTAGACCCCCTACAGCTTCCCAGAAGATAGTTAAATTCAGAAAATGTGAGAAAATATGCTATCTTATTTGCAGTGTCTTTTCATTTTCAAAAACCTTTACAGCTATTAAATGAACCTCAAATTAACTGAAATTAAACCTTTTTTTTTCCTGGATTTGCTTGGTGCTTGAACAGTTTCACAAAAATCCACCTGTAAGCCATATTATTAAATTAGATGCATGATAAACACACGCTCATCAGTCCGTTCTTGATTAGAACAGCTGGCTACAGTGTCAACCTACCAATTTCTCTGCCTGGATGTCAAATGCAAAAGATCTGTTTACTGTATGTGTTTTTCACCAATCAGGATTGGACATATTAATCCCAAACCCAGTGATACACAACATGACAGCCCTAGAAATATGTGGCTAAAATATCTCAGTCACCCCCCTGTGGCTGGCACCAGTATAGGTGGTATAGGGATGGAATTTACTACTAAAGCCTAAAAATAAGCTACAGTGCTTAACAAATTTATTAGGCCACCTGTCATATTTGTCTCAGAGACCATACAGCATCATGAAGTGCTTTAATGCGGACTCTTTCATTTTCAGTGAGCTCTCCACGTTTTACCATTTTGAACAGGAATGAGGAATTTCAAACAGAATTCACCTTTTTATACCCGAATTTCAGCTGGCTCACTGGGCTTCTCTGAGAAGTCAAAAATTAATCAGGGGCAACATTCAACCACTAAAATTAATTTTTCTGTTCGGGAATGCAAGTAAATAACTATAATTTGACATATTAATCAAGAAATAATTATGTGCTTTACTATTTTTCAAGTTTTTTTTTTTTGGTAAATCAGTAAATTTGAAAATTCATGGATAACAATAATAATCATATTTTTGCATTAAAAATATGATTTCGGTTAAAGATCTTCTACATATTGGTGTATTAACCAATGCAGGAACATGAAAAATGATGTTAGTAATTACCAGTGTTGTTAATTTAGGGCAGCTGTGGCATACACCTTACTTTGGGTGGCGGTCTAATAAAGTTGTTAAGCACTGTACATTTCAAATATCTCTATAGATCTTATTTCTTTAATTAAAAATCTTTCCCCAACAATGTCTGCCAAGATAAAAAATAATCTGGCCTTTGTACAAATGTAGTTGGTGATCCCTGTGGTAAATGATACTGTTCCATAAAGACCCATTTCTGCACTGGTAAATCAGTGTAACTTTATTTTCTTACAAGTGGTGCAACAGGTGGAATCATCACCTTTAAACTCTTCTTCTCAAGCTCTGTATATATGTACCTCTTCTGCTGAGAATGTAACGTCCTTTTGCCCCTCCACCAAAGCATACATAATTATCTTTAAGGGCTCAGATCCACTCCCAGTAACAGTATGTAGAATTCAATTTATGGGAGTTTCAAGAAGCAGCTACTTCACTACAGGAAATCCTCATTTTGTTTCTTAGTTTTACAATTCAAACAAATATAGTGATGAAATCCATATACAAAAGAACAGGAAACTAATGAAGTTTTGCTGTCCTTTTTTGTGTGCATTTTCTTCACCAAGCTGGTACCAGGAGGATTGCAGTCGAACTGATGCAAAGGAAATGCTGATGTCACAGCCTGTGGGTGCTTTTGTCATACGAGGGAGCCAAACCTCAGCTGGGGACTTTTCTATCACTGTCAGGTGTGTTTACTGTGTATGAAGAGCTATCATATAGCAGCTTTAAACGCTGCAAGCTGGATAGCTTTTTGTATAGATGTATTAAATAGCCATCATCAAGAACATAAAGCACAGCCATACAAAACATGAGTTGTCGTGAACAGGACAATTAACTGCACTTGCACACAACTGCTGCTTATTGTTTATTTCCTTTTCCTGACCATTCTCTGTAAACCCTAGAGATGGCTGTGCGTGAATATCCCAGTATATCAGCAGTTTCTGAAATGCTCAAACCAGACAGGCTGGCACAAACAACCACGGCGAGGTTCAAAGACACTAAAATCGCCTTTCTTCCCCATTCTGATGCTCCGTTTGAACCTCAGCAAGTCATCTTGATCACGTCTGCATGCTCGAGTGCACTAAGTTGCTTCAACGTGATTGGATGATTAGCTTTTTTGTGCTCACAAACCATTAAACAGGTGTACCTAATAAAGTGGTCGGTGAGTTTACTTGCTGTTAACTACATGCTCATCATGGCAGTATCAGGCCCATGTAGGTTTGATGCATAAGCTGAGCATTTCCTTATGCATCATACCCATGTGTGGCAGAGGAAGGATGGAGGCGGAGGAGGTGTGACAGTTAACGCAACAGCAGAGACAACAATGGCTGAAAGTTTTAAAGATGAACCAAATCTCTGATTCTCTACATCTAAAAAATCTAAAGAGTTATTGTCCTGCACAGAGAGTAACATGTCTGCTGAATGAGCCGGCTGCAGGTATAATCTGATATCTGAGTTTAAATCAGTTAAAATAATTAGAATAATGTGTTTTTCACTCCAACCTTTGCCACTGACTGTGTAAATTGATGACTTTCAACCGACTGAATCTGTGGCTGTCTACATTTTTGTATTTAACACATAACTGATGGATGTTTTATGAAAACTGTTTTCGACGGCTGCTGTAGCAATATGTGTGAATAAAGTCGGCTGAAATGAATCAGTTAGCACAGACACCAATTGAATCAAAACACCGGAAGCTTTACTTTTGTGCATGGAATGAAATGTTGAGGAATTAAAGCACAGAAGGCGACCACCAGTCATTAGTCTGAGCTAATATGATATTACTAATGTTACCATAAAGTGAGTTCTGATCTCAGAATTGAGATTGTAAAACCTCTTTAAGTGCCATATTTGTAGTTTATATCCCACACATTAGGTCACATTGGCCTGAGCTCTCTGGAGTGCCCTCTAGTGGTATCCTTCAGTAATGTGCTCAACAGATAGGCAAGTGAGAATTCTCATGATGCCATTATTTACATACAGTCATGGACGAAAATGTTGGCACCCCTGGAATTTTTCCAGAAAATACATAATCTCTCCCAGAAATTGTTGCAATCAGCAAATGTTTTGGTATACCTGTGTTTATTGCCTTTATGTGCATTGGAACAACACAAAAAATCCGAAGGAAAAAGACAACATTGACATGATTTTACACAAAACTCAAAAAATGGGCCGGACAAAATTGTTGGCACCCTCAACTTAATATTTGGTTGCACACCCTTTGGGAAATTATGACTGAAACCAATCGCTCCCTATAACCATCAACAAGCCTCCTACACCTTTCAACTGGAATTTTGGACCACTCTTCTTTTGCAAACTGCTCCAGGTCTCTCAGATTTGAAGGGTTCCTTCTTGCAACAGCAGTTTTGAGATCTCTCCATAGGTGTTCAATGGGATTTAGATCTGGACTCATTGCTGGCCACTTCAGAACTCTCCAGGGCTTCAGGTCTTCAACCATTTCTTGGTGCTTTTTGAGGTATGTTTGGGGTCATTGTCCTGCTGGAACACCCATGGCTGAGGGAGCCACAGTCAACTTTGATACACATTTCCGCTGTGTGCATTTTTAAAATAGAAAAAAACAATGACCACACTTCCTGCAGCAGAGATGCTGCTTTTTTTCTCAGAAACTTTTCTGCTTGCAGCATTGTGACATGGTTTTTGAAAATTACAAGCAAAGGTCACATGCATTGATTCTACATAAAACATAAAGAGAGAACACAGGTAAGCAGGATGCATCAGAAACAGAATCAGAAATCAAACCTGTCTGTTTAAATTCACAGCCTCAGCGATTAGATATGGGATTGCATTGTCAGACTTATGGTGCTAGAATATAAATATAGATCTAAAATGTAATTGAAAATGCCTATAACACTGTTCTCATTTTTTTTTTAACAACGGTATAAAGAAGCTTGTTTTTTAAGAGAGAAAAGTAAAGCATCTCTGTGTTTAACTCCTCTCTAGACATGCAGAAGATGTGCAGCACTTTAAAGTGTTACGTAACAGCAGGGGGCAGTATTACCTTTGGACAGAAAAGTTCCCATCCCTCAACCAGCTGGTGCAACATTATAAAAACAACTCGATCTCCATACAGACACAAATATTCCTAAAAGAGATGCAGCAACAGGTAAGAAAGCAAGCATAGGATGCTAGAATAAAAACATGCACGGTCATTGTAATGTACAGTTAAATGATTTGAGATGAAACAATCATGAAAGAATATTTCTTTTCAAATTAAGAGCTCTTTGTGTCCTAACAGCCTAACAGAGGATTAGACAGCAAACATTCTGCCCCTGCTCCTCCACCTGCAAGATGCCCGCCCGTACCTGCACCACGACAGGTATGTTTTTGCTGGAGTGAGCGCTGTCTGAGAGTAGACAGTAGAAAAATGTAGAAAAAAAGCACACAAAGAGAAAAACACAGAAAATGTGTTTGGTAGGTATGATTTTTGGATGTGTGTTTTTTTTATTTCTCAATGAATGACTCAGAAAAACACCATGTTGTAGGTATGGTGAACATTTACACTATTAAAAGAGTTTTGGTAACCTTGCAAAGCAGATGGATACGTCCATTTCCTTGTTTTTCACTGGCGAATCCATCTTGAACCGTTTGGGCCCGGTTAGTAAGTGGCAGTACCAATCAGCGACAACGGGCAGTACTTTCAGGCACGGCAGACTCATGATGTAAACAAGCAGCAGCAAGAGGCCAGTGCAATTATGGAGGAAGAGCTTAGAGTGAATGCTGCTAAAGCATAAGTCTTATCAGAACTTGACGACATTTCTCCATTAAAAGAAAAACAAAGAACAGCAGTGAGCTCTTTTCTTTTCAAAAACGGCAAAAGTTGAGAACTTACGTGTCTATAGTCACCATGTTTCGTGTTAATCTTCGGTAGATGCGCACGCGCAGCTTGATAGCTGCTACGTCACGTGTTTTGTTGCTCTGATTGGCCTGTAGAGATGTGACTGACGGGACGTTCATCCAATCACACCCTGACTTTTTTTTCAAAGCCTCTGCCTTTTCTCAAACGTTTCCTATTGAAGCTTTCCCAGATGGATGTGTGAAACACATCCATCTGACATGTCAGGTTAGCTTTTTGGCATTTTGTCACTCTTTTTTTTCTACCCATTTTTGCCACTTTTTTTTTCTTTTAACTTTTTGCCACATTCAATCCATTTTTGCCACTTCTCGCCCACTTTTGCTATTGTTTCGCCATCTTTTTTCTGATTTTGTTTTTATCACTTTTAACACTTATTTACCAACTTTTTGCAACTCTGAACCTTTTCTGCAACTTGTAACCCATTGTTTGGCCACTTTTTCCAAATTTCGCCACTTTTTTTTCATCACTTTGAACCTGTTTGTGCAACATTATAGCCACCTTATGCCACTTTTGCCATGGTTTGGCAACTTTTTGCCCAATTTCATCATTGTTATTGTTCTTAATTACTTTAGCCAATTTTTGCCACGTTCACACATTATTTCCATCAATGTGCGACATTTAGAAAAATCTTTCTTGATTTATTGTTGCCACTTTTTGTTGAGGTTTTGCCATTTTTTGCCAAATTTTGTCATTATTTTTAACATCTCAGGCCTACTTTTGCCATTGTTTGGACGCTTTTTGCCCAGTTTTGCCACATTTATAAAACACTGTTGCCACTTTTTGTCTATGTTTGGCCACTTTTTGCCCAAATTTTTCACGTCAACCGATTTGTTGTCACTTTTAAAACGTATTAAGTTCTTCTCGGTTAAAGATGTTTCAGTACCTTCTACATTATTTTCTGGCATCCTGGTGTTTCTGCACATCATGGCCTAGCTATGAAGTTGACATTCCTTTCATTTAGTTCAGTGTCTCCATCGACATTGTTAACATTACCAATGAAAAGGCCATTCTGTTTTAATGGGGTTGTGTTTTAAAGAAGGCTAATGATGGTAACATACAGTAGCTAAAGCTAACTAAACTATCAGCTTATGAAGCTTACATTGCTAAATCCAAAGCTAATATTGCTACATTATTTCAACATCATTTTGCTCTTCCTGCTAGTGCAAAACATCAGTGTTGCGTTTGAGATGATACCAACCGCTGTGTTTAAGTGCTCTATAATGCATTTAATAGTACTGTAATAAAATTTGCCAACAGACATACAAATCTTAACAAATTTATGAGACCACCTGTCACAATTGTCTCATAGACCATCCAGCATCATGAAGTGCTTTAATGCGGACTCTTTCATTTTCAGTGAGCTCTCCACGTTTTACCATTTTGAACAGGAATGAGGAATTTCAAACTGAATTCACCCAAGTTTAAGCCGGCTCACTGTGCTTACTGTGCTTTACTATTTTTTCAGGTTTTTTGTAAATCAGTACATTTGAAAATTCATGGAAAACAATAATGATTACATTTTAGCATTAAAAATATCATTTGGGTTAAAGAGCATAAACCTTACTTTGGTTAGGGTGGTCTAATAAATTTGTTAAGCACTGTATGTGATTGGAGACACACTGATTGACTATGATTTAGCTACATAGCTAAAGCTAATGTAGTTAAAAGGGGCCTACATTCATATAACTTCTACAACAGGAAATGCAATAGAAATTCTGTCACCTCTGTCCTGACCGTGGTGCTGTCTCACAGTAATGGTCTGCAAGAGGGGCGTCTCAGAGCTGCTGTCTGCAGTCAGACCCCCCCCCCGATTACTTTGTGAGTAACTTGCTACGTGAACCAGAAAGGCATCACTTTTATTTTGAAAAAAACTGATAAAACCAAATGGTATTTCACCTTTTGGAAAATACTCATTTTTTTAACGAACAGAGTCCTCAGTTTAAGGTATTTAGTAACCATGGAGATACGCAAAGCCAAGCAGTGCTGGTCTCTATCCATCATATTTGGTGTTGTTTACATCAGGGGTTCTTAACCTTTTTGACCTCGGGGCCCAACCTTTCCAGTACAGAGGGACCCAGGGCCCATTTAAATTTTAACACTGAATTGGTAATTATACTCTTGATTTGATTTGTATTCAATAACTACATCTAATGTACCTCGATCAGATGGAAGAGGAAGAGGAAAAGAGGCATGAGTGCTGCTGTGCTCCTGTTAATGTATGAGTATTTAAGACAATAACAGAGAACCGTGCCTGTCTCTACAGCAGTGGTACTAAACCTTATTTTACCAAAGAGCCACATTGTTGAAAAAAAACTTTAGTGAGAGACACAATATAAACCGGGAATTTAAGGTAAAGACTTTTTTAGATATTTGAATGTGCTGAGATTGAGCTCTGAGATGCTTTTCAAAGAAAATGAATTTTTTCCACTTCTTATTAATTCTTTAGTTAAAGGTGGAGGGGCCTCATAATGGTCTTTGCCCTGGGCCTCCAAACGACTAAAACCAGCCCTGCCTCACACCTGCAGCTCTCCAGACACATCGTTTCACCCTGCCTCATTTTGGAGCTTTGGTTTTATATTTCTGCTCTTTTGACAATATTTATGATCATTAGTGCATTAAAGATCAAATAAAACACGCACGTTTGGACAACTTTCACTAGATATGACGTCATCTCCATGTGTGATCCGTGTGAGTCATGCTCGTTGATGACGTGCATCGGCACAGTTGTCATAAGATCTGTGTGTGAGAGAGCATCGGCAGGATGTGGCTGGAGAAAAAGTTAAAACGAGGAAATGGGAAGCTTCAGATTAAACACCTCGATGAATGAACAAACTGAAGAGACGCACCACCGGCGGACTTCCTCTTCTCTCTTCTCTAACACACACTCCTCCGTCGAGCACATCAGACGGTAATAAAATACAGATTTAAAATAATAAATGCTTAAATTTGGAAGTTAAAGCCAGTCTCCTGTGTGTGGGTAAGAGATTTATTGATGTGACCTATTGTGAATCTTTACTGATGACGGTGTTTAACTTTATAAAGGGTTTTACTTAAGGTTTTGTTTTTTCCAAGTAAGCCTTAAAAAAGCCGCAACTGGTTACTAAAGAGCCACATGTGGCTTGAGAGCTGCGAGTTGAGTATTACTGCTCTACAGCCTCATGCCTCATATCAGTGAATGTGTGAAATTATACCTCATTATAAACAACTCATTCATTACATCAACAAACTTATTCAGCACTTCTGCTCTAGACCCGCTGCTGTCTTCTTCTGCTTGTTTGAGCTTGTTAGTTAACTGACTAACGCTTTACTGCCACCAAGTGGTGGGGAGGTGTATTACAACTGAGAGTCTCGCGGCCAATACTTACTCCTCGCGGCCCTCATGGCCCACAGGTGAAAAAAAGGATTTTTTTTGGCGGCCCACTAGTAGGCGCTAGCGGCCCAACCATGGGCCGCGGCCCCATGGTTAAGAACCACTGGTTTACATGGTGCGCACTGTGCAATCGAACTGTCTAAACTGTTTAGAGTTACTGCATCTTGTGGGAAGGTTTAATAAAAAATTCAACTGCTTCAACTTGTTGGACTCTGGGAAGTGCTGAAAGAAATTCTGTTTTATTTTTCACAATAGCTACTAATGTAAACTTACAACCAACTCCCCAAACAACTTTAAGATCTGCTAAGTGCAAAGAGAGGTCCCACTAAATGCTTTCTTTTGCCTGTTGAGGTCCTTTCCCTCCATGTATTTTACTTGATTATGTATTCAGTGTTGTATATTTAGAAAATACAGATGGTCATTTAAACTTAAAAGCTGGGAGGGGGGGTCTAGGACTCTGGCACAGTGCTGTCATCTGTATGCTGTCTTAGTGAATATCTGTGTCATCATGTGTTTCTGTCCTCCAGCACAAACCCTCCCCCAAACGGCAGGTCAGAGCTCTGTACAGCTTCCATGCCGAAGAGACAGACGAGCTGGGTTTTGATGTCGGAGACATCATCGAGGTCCTGGAGTGCTCTGACAAGGCCTGGTGGAAAGGCCAGCTGAGGGGCAAGACGGGCCTGTTCCCTTCCAACTACACCAAACCGCTCTGAGAGGAATACAGACAAAACCACGTGGTATTTCAGGATCTTTTCAACCAAACATGAGCTGTCTGACAACTAGACTCTTACTGGCAGCAAGTCACAAGCATGCAACTAACAGGAAAAGATGAATAAGTGACAGATGATGAGATTAAAATGCAGAACAACATGTTTGTCCTGGCACAAAACCTGCAAACGGGGATTTCTTTTTACCATCTTGGCAAACAAAAGGTTGGCGTCTTCTGAAACAGACAAAATAGAAACTTTAAAATCAGCTTATTTCAGTCATTGTGAGGAGTTAAACTCATATAACAGCTATTCTAAATATGAATCTCAAAAACAGATTCTATTACAACTGAAATAAGTATGACATGCAGAAATCACCTGTTTTAGTTAAGGTATAAATATGGAACATTTAGTTAGCATACAAAATACAGAGTAATCCTGACATAATACTGACCTCTCATAAATAATAGTGTACTGTCACTGCTTCAGTTTGCTTGACATTTAGATGATTTTGCACATTTAACATTTCATCTGTGGTTGAACTTTTGGATGAAACGTTCAGTCTTCATATTTTATAAGCCTTGAAAGAATGAATGAACGTGCTGTCTGCGTATCTGTGTATAAAAATAACATGATAATGTAAGTATGATACTATGTGCCTTTTTGCATTTTTACTGGTTTTAGCTGCATGCAGATTCAATAGCCGTGATGCAAGGCACAGTGCAGAAAGCTTCACTCTGTGAAGGTTTATGACTTTGTTTGTTTGGCATAGTTTGGCACAGTAATCCTTGACTTTGCTTGTGTTTCCACAGCCAATGTCTGTGTTGTCTCACTTTTAGTGATAAGACTCCTTTTATAGATCTGCAAGAAGAGCCAGGCTTTTGATTCCCAAGCAGCTCTTAGTTTGGTACAACTAGGGGCTTTTTCTGTCAATAAAGCAACAACAAAAATGGAGATAAAGGAAACCAGCTCTCAAACAGGAGCTGGCTCTTAGAACTGGCTTATTCATAAATGCTACATCAGTAAAATTTAAAACATCTCCTCTTGATTCAGTTGACATTTCAGTCTAACCAGAACCCCACTAAGGTTATTTGATAAATATTGAAACGCCATTTTCCCTTAAAAACACATTCACGACAAGACGAGAGCGGCGACATGTTCGGCTCAGAACAGAAAATGGCAAATTTTGGGGGGGTTTTTTTGGACAGTGGGGAGTCTTCTAACCAGGGGTTCTCAACCTTTTCAGCCCAGGACCCCCAAAATAAAGGTGCCAGAGACCAGGGACCCCCACTGTACCTGAAGGTGGTTGAACACAGCCATGCACATTCAAGAATAGTCATGTGGAGACAAGGCCGCCAATAAGGTGGGATTAAGGGGGAGGTTTCTGGGACCCAGCCAAACTGGGGGCCCATGGAGGTCAGCAAAGCCATGGTCCATTGTGAAGTTAAGCTGTGATATCCATATTTTATATTTGACCTAAATAATAACCACTCTCATCAAAGAAACAAATATCTCTTTCTTTTCATTTGTGTAGTAAATAGCCTTCAAAAAATGAAAATAACTTCTGTTAATTAGGGTGAAAAATTGCCTAGAATAACTAAATAATGGCAAAAAATGGTGGAAAAGATGTTGAAATTTGATTTTTAAAGAGAATAAATGGGTTAAAAGTGGCAAAAATTAGATAAAAGTGGCCAAAAAATAACCAAAAATTGATTAAATTGGCAAGAATAGGCACAAAAAGTGGTAAAAGTGGATTACAAAGTGGCTGAAATGGCTTTTAAGTGCAAAAAGATTGAGGGCTATTAATTGGACAGGGATGAAAAATTGATTTAAACTGGCAAAAATGGGATAACTGGTTAAAATGGGCAAAAAGGGGTGTTAAAAGTGGTTAATGGTGGCAATTATGAGGCAAAAACAGGCAAAAAGTGGCAGTGTTTGTTTATCTTGCCCAAAAAGTAGGACAATACGTACTGGTTTAAAACTTGATGGTGAAACGCGTGTACTTGCATGCTATAGTGGGATGAACTGAACAAGATTATTTGGTGGTAAGGCCGCCCATATGGGCGATAATGGGGAGAGCTTTCTGGGGCCCAGTTAAATGGGGGGCCATGGGGATGAGCCAAGTCATGATCCACTGTAAAGTTACGCCATGATAACCATATTTTATTCTTGACCAGAGTAATTACTCTCATTAGAGTGACAAAATTAATTCTATTTATTAATGCTGTAGGACAACATCACCTTTTTCAAGAAACCTATTTTCTTAAATCAGAATGACCTTTTTAAGGTTCTGATAACAAAGTCGATAAGCACATCACACTTTATCATTTGGCAAGCAATGCCAGAAAATAAAGTAGAAGAAACTGTAACAACTTAAGTGGACAAAATTAAATAGTTATAAAAGGTACAAAAATGGGCCAGACTAGTGACATAAATGGGTTAAAAATGGAAAAAGAGGAAAAGGGGAGGGGGTGCTTGGTTTAAGAGGCAAGAAGGTTGTAAAAACGGGTTAAAAAGCAGCAATAAATTTAGGAAATAGGTTAAAAGTGGTAAAAAAAAAAGTGGCAGAAAAGGTTGAATTTGTTTTTAAAAAGGGAATCAATGGGCTAAAGGGGGCAAAACTGTCTAAAATGGGTTAAAAGTGGAGAAAAGAACAGGAATTACAACTGGAATTAAGTGGAAAAAAGGTTTAAAGTGGCAAAGGGTGTTAGAATAGCAAAGAATGGTAGGAAAAGGCAAAAAGTGATGTGAATGGTTTAAAAGAGGCAATACAGGATGGAGAATGGATTAAAAGTGGCAATAGGTGGCAAAAATGAGTTAAAAGTGGCAAAAAGCTGTTAAAATAGTAAAATTAAAGTTGAAAATGGGTAAAAATTGGTTCAAAAAGTGCCCAAACTTGGTTTTAAAGTTGCAGTTGTTGTGAAAACTAGTTGAAAGGGGTAAAAAGTGGAGTAAATGGCAGTAAGTAACATAGTAGGGCATAAGTAACATAAATGGTTTAAAAGTGGGAGTAAGTGGCAAAAATGGGGTAAAAGTGGCAAAAGCGTAGAAATGGGTTTAAAGAGGCAATAAGTGACAAGAACAGGTTAAAAGTAGCAAAAAACAGTAAAATGGGTTAAAAGTGGTTTTAAAAAGTGGCACAAAAGATGTGAAAACTGGTGAAAATTGAAGGAAATGGGTTAAAAATGGTTAAAAAAAAGAAAGGTAAAATGTGTTGGGGATGAGGTGGCAGAAATGGGCCAAGAGTTGAAAAAAATGGCTAAAAGTGGCAGAAAGTGCCAGAAATTGGTTAAAAATGGCAAAAATGAGTGGAAAAAATAATGAAAAGACTTTGAAAAGTGTTACAATTAAGCAACAGCAACATCGGACCAAATAACAGCTTGACCCACTTTTTTAGCTCCAAACTGAGGTAACTGTTAGCCAGGATGCTAGCACTGATGCTACTGGTTCAACACACATCACAACAATGGAGGGCCCTTTAACTGGGTTTTTCAGGGGCCCAGTCAGGCCTGCTTGGTGGAAACACAGCAACAAGCAGCTTCATTCATAACTGGGTTAATACCCTTCTGGTCTGGACTCTATTTGGAAAATAAAACTCTGGATCAACTTTGAGCTAACTGATATGTAGGCCGTTATATTCTTAATATCAGGACTTTGCTTCCTCCCAACTCTGCCCTTCATCAAGGCATGTGACTCAAGCACTATCATGACTGACCTTAATTTGATGATTGCTCTGTTTTTATTACCTGGGCAGGTGTGAAATAACCAGTAGCAGTGGCGTGCACAGACTTTTTCAAGGGCAGGGGCGAAAAGAAAAAAAAGGGCACATACAGCGCGTTCTCGCCACTGAAGAGGGCACTAAGTTTCGCGTGTTTTTGAGGGCACTTTAGACATGTTTATATGTTATACAAATGGCACATTATATAGCCTTAAAACAGACTAACTAGACAGACTACTCAAGTTAGTTTGTAGTTAGGATCAGCATCCACAAGAACTGTGTAGATTCAACGTTGGACTGTGAAGAACACACAGAAATAAATAGATAAATCCCTAGGGGGTCTGGAGGTCTTCCCCAGGACATTTTCAATTAAGTAGATACCATTTCCTGTATTCTAGTGCATTTTAACACCATTTTAGCACCAGTTATCCAAACTGGTTCTGTGAGATATAGTTCTGGCCCAATACAAATTAAAAAAAGGGCCCAACATAAAAGTCATTGCAACAGTAATGTTTCACGATATTTCTTGGTCCTAATGGTCTTCTGGAGTTTAATGTGTTTTTTCCACCCAAGAGGGCACTTTAGCACGCGTTTTGGCTCCCAAGAGGGCACTTGAGCATGTGTTTTGGCTCTCGAGGGCACTTTAGCACGTGTTTTGGCTCTCAAGGGCACTTCAGTGCATGTTTTAGCTCTAAAGAGGGCACTTTAGCATGTGTTTTGGATCTCAAAGGCACTTTAGCATGTGTTTTGGCTCTCAAGGGCACTTCGGCACATGTTTTGGCTCTAAAGAGGGCACTTTAGCACGTGTTTTGCTCTCAAGGGTACTTTAGCACACGTTTTGGCTCTAAAGAGGGCACTTTAGCACATGTTTTGCCTGCCAAGAGTGCACTCTAGCACGTTTTTTTCAACAATTGGGCCATCGGGGGGGGCGGCACGCCACCGATCAGTACCCTGCCTACAGGGGAAAGAGAAACCCCTTCGGAGGCTGTCTGATGCATTCAGGGTTTCTTGTGACAGTTGGAAATTTTCTTGGAAATCCTAAAAGCCATCAGTAAGTCATGAAAATGGAGCCAGCGAATACAGATTTCAAACACTATGGCAGAATTAGAATTCGTGAATTAATTTAGACTTGTTCAAAATAATCTTGCCATAAATAACTTAAAATTTTAAACTACTAGTGTTGTAATCCTTGTTTGGAGTATTTTCCAGTGGTTCTCGGTCCTCCATGGTGGATATAGAGGATATAAAGCTCTGCATTTACTGTATTAGTTACGATAATAACGGTTTTTGTTTCCACGCTCCCTTCGGTTTGAGGCTGCTTCATTGTGCAAAAATGTAAATACTTTTGTCCGTTTGTACTTGAAGGCAGCACGGGTATTGTCCCTCGAGCCCCACCTTCTGCCTCGCGGCCAGGTAACCAAACTTTTCCAGCGTCATTCATAGTTACCTGTTCACCGTCATTCAACGCACAAACCCCTGTAGCAGCAAGGAAACTTCCCGGGCTCCAGGAGCTGGGCTAACCGCCGCCGCAGCCATGGCCGAGTCCCAGCTCATGTGCATGGAGGACGGCCACATCGGTGTGAAGGTCCCGGAGTCTAAACCCGAGTTCTACTACAGCGAGGAGCAGCGAGCTGCCATCGAGGAGCTCCTCAAGAATGGCGACGGAGCCTTCAAAATGAGACTCAAAGATGACAACATGAAAGACTTCCTGTCAGCCAGAGAAGTCAAAGCTTGTGTGAACACTTTTAAGGAGTACGGCTCAGGGGGCGATGAGAGCGGCGGCAGTAAGGCGTCAGAGACCGACGCGGACTCAGGGGTTCACTCCACGTACTGGCCCGAGATGTCGGACACGGAGGTGCCACAGCTGGATAACGGCTGGCCCGGAACGAGTATGTTCAGAGGGGTGACCAGGGTGGCTGTGCACACCCACCCACCCAAAGAAAACGGACCCCACATCAAGGAGGTGGTGAGGCGACTCATCCAGGAGTCCAGCAAGGTGAGGAGGAAGGAGATAGTCATCATCATATTAAACTGTTATAGAGCTTTATGACATGATAGAGCTGGGAAATATACCATCATTTAAACCTATGTCGACAGACAAGGTCAAGATCGATGGCTGTAGATATTTATTTTGTGTTCAAATTAAAATAAAAACGATTCTCCTGACTTCATCTGACAATAGATGAGGGCCATGTTGAATGATCTGTTTGGGGAGCAAGACAAAAAACAGATGCCAAAGTTAATGATCAGTAAAATACTGTTTACAAAGAACAAGCAACAGGAACTTGGCCTCATGAAAACCAGTTTTAAGTGTTTAGTCTGGATGGGGAATTGTCATTTTATGAATTTAATTTAACACAGGAGCATTTCTCATCACAAGGAAGAATCCAAAAATACCTGAATACACCCAAACAGTCCAACATCCAGTGTTGGGGAATTTATTATTTTTAACCAGCAAAAAATACAGGAACAGTCCAGCACACTGGTTAAACTGCAAAACTACATGGCATCTGTAAAAAATGCTGATGAGCAGTGAGGGTTTCACATTCTCTGGGTTAAAGATATGACTTCAGTCTTTTTTTGTACTTTTTGATCCCACCAATTATAAAAATACTGACAGTTTTATCATTGTAGAGCTCACAATATTATTGATTTAAAAAAAAAAAAGTCCACCTCCTCTTTTTTATGGAAATGTTTCCAATATTTTTAACAATTAGGACAGTGTGTGTGAGTTTGTCTGCAAATATTGATATCTGAGGATTTTTTTTTTTTTAAATATTGGAAGTCTTGGACTTATATTTTAGTTGTTATGTAAAAAAAAGGGTTTCTGTGGCATTTGATTTCGTACTAAAATTCTATTAAATTATATAATTAATTTTAAAAGCATTAGGCTATTCTTTACAGAATAAAACTGAAGATATTTACCATTTAGAAATGAAATAAAGAAAAACAAGATAAATAAATACATTTGAAAAAATAAATAAATGCAACAGGAAAATAAATACACTGAAAGATAAATAGAATGAATTGATAAATGCACACATAATACACATTTATAGCCTAAATATCTTAATAAATAAAAATTGAAAAACATAATAAATAAGCAAAATGAATAAATAAATTAAAAAAGATATAATAAATTAATACATAAATTAAATATTTAAATGTAGAAAAAAGCTTAGATTGCAGAAAATGAACACATTTAAAAGTGGAACACGATAAATAAAGTAATCAAATGAATTTGTAAATAAAAATAATGCAAATTACATAAAGTAACATAAAATTAAATTATATTAAATCAGATGTGGAGAGTATTGGTATGATGCAGTGTAAACCTCTAAACTAGTGGTTCTCAAATGGTTAAGTCACAGGACCCACCATCAACTCCCCAAGGAGAATTGTGACCCAAAATTTGGATTTCTTTTTCCTGTCAATCAAATGAATTTAAATAAAAATAGTTGAGCTTCGGCCTAAGACAGTACCAAAAATATAACAAAACAAGGAAAAGGACAAATGAACCCACTGAAAAGGGTGTTGCGAACCACTTTTGGGTCCCAGCCCACCAGTTGAGAACCACTGCTCTAGACCACCAAATTTCTAATTTTAGCCCCAAAAAAGAACCCAACAAAAAAGCTGCCACTTGTTTGCTAGATAGTGGAATCTGTTGTAGAGAACATTACAGTGAAGGTGTTCAGTTGTCACAAAGTAAATCATAAAGCCATAAAGTGAAACCAAAGGGTATGACTGAAACACTGGGAAAGCACAGCCTTTGTTTACTGTGCCAAACATCCCAACACTCTTTACAGGAAGTTAGTCATTTTATTACCTGCCTGGCACCTGTAAATTCCTCTGCCCTAGTTCTCATTGGTCCAGCTATATTCCTCACACCATACACTACCAGTACAAGTAAACAAATAGAAATTATGTATAGTAAAAGTGCAATGTTAAATTTTCAGGGCAGAAATCCAGAAAAAGGGAGGCAGAATATCTGAATTTTGCTGATTTCTGACGCTTAGTCATTTCTGCGGTTATCAGTAAAAATATAAAAATGTATTTCAGACCTAAAACTTCAGTCCTCACAACTAAGGGTGGGGATTTAATCATTAACTTAGATTTAAGCACAAAACTGTGCACTGCAATTTTCATATCACAGAGGGTGGAATATTTTTTTGACCTTAAATGTGTCAGAATACTAGTTTAGTACAGCTTATATGCAGCAGAGATGTTATGCGTTACACATTATGCAAATATAACAGTGTAATTTTTTTTCCCAAAATCCTACTTTCCTTGCTTTTGTATGTTTTTATTGTAAGAAACAAGAATGACATAAAAACAATAACATCCTGCAATATAAGAATTAACATCAAAATTACAATTTTAGTCAAAATAAATGCAGTTATACATATATATATATATGTGTGTATATATATATATATATATATATATATATATATAATTTAGCTCTATTGTAATCCATTATATATATTGTGTTGGTTATGACACAGAAAGATTATTTATTTTTGTTTGCCGAAAAATACATTCTGTATAATAAGGATCTTAAGAAATAGGTGCATATTAAATATTAATTGCAGTGTTGGGAAAATAAATCAGAAGTAGAATAAAAATTATCTATCACAATTTTTCAAAGTTTTCTCAAATCGTCCAGCCCAAACACACTTTAAAATTTAAGGAATTATCGTCAACAAAGACAGAGTATAGCAGTGGCTAAAAAGAAGGGTCGTGATGTTTTCAGTGGTAGAAATGTTATTTAGAAGGGATGTACAAGAACACTTTCGACATTTGACCTATGGTCTTCAAAATCTAACGAGTTCATCATTTTAAGAACATCCCTAAGTATTTTAAAACATTAGAGAATTATAATGATTAACCCCACATCATTTGTAAATATGGGCAAAAATTCTCATATCTACTGGTACTTATAATTTTGAAGGCTGCTGATACTATGATACCAGTAATATTGTGCATACCTATTAGAAGTTAATGAGACCAGAAAGTGACTTTTAAAAAACAATGTGCATTCTAGGGCTACACAGATGCTTCAGTTTAACATCGATATTGGCAGATATCAGCCTGTGTACAGTGTTAATGTAGTGCTGCACAATTACTCTAATCGCAGTCACCATGTCAGGCTGTGAAATAGCATAAGAACATACAAGGCTGCAATTAATTTATATTGAGTAGTAAATGAAATGTTTATAAAAGATGCCTGCAGAAAGGCCTTTAACTTTACAACACTGCTACTATTTAGAACATTTATTTTAAATAAAGACAATACTTTTTATTTTGGAAAATGCTAACTTATTTTGAAAGCAGTACTCTCGGCATCTTCCTTGATAACCAAGCAAGTACTCGTGATTATGTATTATATTTTAATCTCAATTACAAATTGCAATTTTGTCCAGTATGGTTGCAATTACACGTTGTTACCAAATCGTGCAGCACTTCTTTGATATTCAAATGTGAGACAAAATGATGGCATACTATGAGTGTGCCACCAAAAGAAGCAATAAAATAAACATCAGTATCAGCATCGGTACCTGCTAAAATGTATCTTAAATGCTGGTATCTGTTGGTTCTAATTTTCACAATCAGAGACTCTATAATGCTTTTATATCAAAATGAACCATTATTAAGTTTCAGTTATATAAGTTTAAGGTCAAGAGGGGTGTGTTAAAAACTAGACTACTTCATAAGAAATTACTAATGAAAATTTTAACTATTCTGTATGATGTCTAGGGCAGTGGTTCTCATTCCCACAATCAAGATGCCAGAGACCCCCCCCCCCGTACCTGAAGGTGGTTTAACACGGTCATGCACGTTCATGACTATTTAAGCGCAGACAAGGGTGTACATAAGGGGGGATAAAAGAGAGAGCTTTCTTGTGCTCAGCCAAACTGGGGATCCATGGAGTTCAGCAAAATCATGGTAAATTGTAAAGTTAAGCTGTTATATCCATATTTTATTTTTAACCTGAATAATCACCACTCTTATCAAATAAACAAATATCTTTTTTATCATTTTGTGCCATAGTTAATAGCCTTCTTCAATGTAAATCCCTTTTCTTAAAAACAGAATTAAATGGATAAAAAATGGCTAAAATAGGTTCAAAACAGCAAAAATGGTGGAGAAGGGGGTTTAATTGTGATTTTGAAAGTAGCTAAATGGGTTAGAAGTGGAAAAAAATTAAATAAAAGTGCCAAAAGAAAAAAGCAAAAATGTCTAAAATGGGTTGAAGTGGCAAAAACAGGCTTAAAAAGTGGGATAAACTGGAAAAATTGGGTTAACTAAGGGAGATATATTAGCAGAAATGGGTTAAGATAGCAGAAATGTGCAAAACAAATAGTGAAATGTGGTTAAAATCAGCAAAGAAGGGCGTATAAAGTTGTTAATAGTGGCCATAATGGGTCAACAGAGGCAACATTAGGTGGAAAGTGGGAAAAAAATTGGTTTAGAAATGGCAAAAAAGGCAGAAAAACATCATGGAAAGGGTTTAAAATTGACAAAATGGGTTCAAGATGCAAAAATATGTTAAAATTAGGGCTGGGCAATTAATCGCAAATTAGATGAAATTGCAATATGGCCTGTTGCAATTGTCAAATTGCAGAAGGTGCAATATTTTGTTTACCTGAAATATGTGCCAAAATACCAGTCTATACCTTTTTTTTTTACAGTGGAAGAGTTATGCATTAATCATTAATCATTCACTAATCATTCAAATGTAATTTTCTTATAATAGTCTACAAAAATCCTAATTTCTTCATTTTTGTACATTTTTCTTGTTGAATATGACTCATATAAAAATTACCACTTTCTTCAGTACAAAAATTCATATCTGATTTGCAGTACAAGTCAAAATCAGTACAAGTTATTTTTTCAATTTATTTTAGTCCTTGTTTAATCTAATATTGTGTTGGTTATAGTATAGAATGATTTATTGCTTGTGTTTGTTGGAATTAACATAAGATGAGGAACTTCAGAAATAATCGCAATCTTATATTGGGGGAAAAATTGCAATAAGATTATTTTCCCAAATTGTTCAGCCCTAGTTAAAATTTGGCAAAATTGGTCTCAAGTAGCAAAAGTGTAATTAAAAAAATATTCTTAGTTTTTTTTTTTAAGGCATCTGGAGACTCCCCTCTAAGTGTCTTGCGACCCCAAAGGGGATCCAGACCCCACATTGAGAACCACTGGTTTAGGGAATCAGACATTGTTGTAGCTAGGACGTTAAAGAAACTGTGGAGGGTGGTAAATGAAACATAAAGGATGACACAACAGAGCAACAGTTACCACTTTTAAATGATCCGTTTTTAAGGTGATCTGTGAATTGAAATGCAGATAAGTGGCAAAATGCCAAATAAGAAGGAAGACTTTGCTAAATATTTTCTAAATTATTCCCAAAAGCAGTCATATCAAGCTAAAATATTAGGTTCCATTTACACTAGATCTTATCTTTAACATTCACTTCTGTTAGTATGGATATTTTGTAGCTCAACAGTGGAATAGGGCGTGTATTTAGAATCTGCTGCCTTGTTAGATGTGACCACCTGTTGTTGGCCTGTGGTTGCCAAAACATCATTGAAGAATTTTTTTGTCAACGTCTTGTTCTGGCAAAAAATGATCAGCAGGATAAGTTTTGCAAAATGCAAAAATAAGTAATGAAAAAACATGATTTTTAAAAAATAGTAATGATTTTATTGTTGATCAAAACAACTGTGATTATTATTTTGGCCAGACTTGTACAGCCCTACTGTAGCACTAAGATTGCCTTTATTTACAGCTAAAGTTCTAACCCTTGTTGGAAAAGGGTGTCCACATTCTGTCCCGCATTTAGAGCGCACAGTGATATAACATCCTTAACTTTAGTCTGTCTGAAGTGTGCTGTTACTAATCAACACAAATGGTTGCCTTGGTGCTAAAGTTGTTTGCTCATCTCTAGAGTTAATCTGACCTTTTTCAGTCATGTTGAGTGGCTGCAGTCCCAGTGTGGGTGAACGCTTGGGTGATTAATACCTCCTCATACAGAAACAGAGAGCCTCGAGTGGGCATGTGTGTTCGAGTCGCTCATTGAAATGTTTACTCATGGACTGCTGGAGCTGCGCTGAGTCATCTCTTCCTTACACTCACAGGAACACGGAAAAAGGGTCTGCTCTGGGCTCACCCTGAGTCAGCCTTCATTAGACCTCTTAGAGACAGGGGCAGGGAGGACAATGGACACGTACTCACGCAGGGATGTTTCACTGGCTCTATTATGCAACTCGTGGAGTTCCTGTGATTTTCCTCAGTGATTCCCTCTCTGTTTGCTCTTCTTTTTGCCAACTCACTTATCCAGCTGTTTAATTTTAAGGTTCTTTGAAAGTTTTTCACTACTCCTTCTTTCACATTTTACCAAACCTAACAATTGTTTTTTTATTTGTATTTTTGCTCATGTTAAAAACACCATCACTGCCCTCCTAAATACTGCTCCTTTCAGTACTTATATGCTGGTTTATTTGCGGCAGGGGCAGAATATTGACACATCTTGACTCCAGTGATATAGTTAAAAAATCTCAGGTGCCAAATTTTTATAGTTAAATGACAAAATGTAGAAATCTTAACAGATTCAGAAGTCGTGGCAGACTGCCCCAGAGTTGTTTTTCATGCATACAACAGTAGAAGACTAAGGAAGCAAAGCATGACGGGAAAATAATTACACAGACATGGTGGATGAAGTAACAGACTCTCCTATACAATTCTAACTTTAAAAAGGTGATGAATTGTCCACATCTTTCACCATGCAAAGATTCAAGCTGCAGCTCTTGTTTCCTGTAAGGAACTAACTACACCAATCATGAATATTTAAGGAGAAAGAGGCAGCAGCCTCAACAGGTCACATATTTTACCCCTTTAAGACAAGTTTATATTGGTTTCAGAGGTCCCCAAACATGCCTGTGAAGTTTGATGCTGAAAAAACACTCCAGTATTACATTTTTGCAGTTCTAAAAACCCCTTAGTTTCAGCCCTGCCCAGAACAAGCTGTTTCTGTGTCTGTGCCTTTAAATGTTAATGAGCTGTCTGACTCCACCCCTCTCAGGAAACAGATGTGGCTCAGCTGGCAGCTGAGTGGAGGATCAGGAGAGGAGGGACGGAACCTTCTCCCAAGTGCGGAGGGCCAACTGAACCTGGGGGCAGGGCTAACTCCCCACATGACATCATGAGGGGAAAATCTGAGAACATCTCGTTTCATATTTTTGTGAGAAACGCCTGAAAAAGTAACCTTGCAAAGCAGATAGATATGCTCGTTTTCGTGTTTCTCACTGGCGAATCCATCTTGCAAAGCTCCCATCTGAACCGTTTGGCCCTGGTTTGAAAGTGACAGGACCAACCAGCATCGAGGGGCAGTACTTTTGGGTGTTGCGGAGTCATGACGTAAACAAGCAGCAGCAAGAGGTCGATGCAATTATGGCGGGAGACATTCGTGTGGATGCTGCTAAAGCGTAAGTTTTATCAGAACTCGACAACATTTCTTCGTTAAAAGAAGAACAAAGAACAGCAGTGAGTTGTTCTCTTTTTAAAACAACAAAAGTTGTATACTGACATGACTAAGAGGCCACATATCAGTCACCATGGTTCGCGTTGTGCAGTTCTGTATGGAGTCTATTCCTCGGTAGGGGCGCAGCTTGGTAGCGGCTATGTCACATGTTTTGTTGCTCTGATTGGCCCGTAAAGATGTGACAGAATGTGCATCCAATCACCCTCCAGGTTTTTTTTCAAAGGCTCTTCCCTTTCCCAAACGCTGTGTATGAGTGTTTTACCAGATGGATCTGTGAAACAAATCCATCTGGTGTGTCAGGTTACTGAAAAAGTGTATTTTGCAGACTATGTGACATTTAAGCACTGGCAGTAGGTAAAGAGATTAGTGTAGGTGTAGCGTAGCTACATTTTTATCTAGGGTTGTTCTTGGGCGTCCATTCCTCCATTTGACTAAACGCCAAATTAAATTCTATTTAACTGACTAGTTCGAAGATAAAATATTTAAATAACAGTCAAATTCATCAGGGTCACTGTGTTAGTGGGTGTGATGTATGCCTGATAAACTGTGTAGAATGCAGCTAACATTAACAGCTAGCTAATGCTAGCCTTGGTCTGTCTTTGCAGATTAATACCATGCTTTGATATGTGGCCTCTTTTCTCACACTTTATAGCACTTTATTTCCATTTATTACTTAAAAACTGTCATACCACGCTGTTTCTGCTACACGCTAACTGCTAAGCTTCTCATGTTTACGTCCGGTGAAGTGCCCGGGAAGAGTTCAATTAGGATGGCAGTGGCCATGAACTGAGGCTACAGCGGCCTTTAGTGGCAGTTCATTACAGTTTAAAAGAGCATTATAGACCGGGATTTCAGGCCCTTGTTTCTAAAAAGTGATAGGTAATTAGTTTAAATGACTCGTAAATGTTGTGTTGGCTAATTTGATAAACAAATTTAATCGTTTAATCATGCACATCCCTAGTTTTATCAGTAGATCTTGTAGAAAAATGCAGATCAGTCTTTTCTTCCTGCTTGTTCTGTCTTCCAGTTAATTATTCGTCATGAGCAGGTAAATATGACAGCTCCATTTCTTAGTAACTCGTCCAACTCCTTTTATGTTTTCCTAGATAAACCGCAGATTTGAACAGGCAGCCATGATTGTGGGCGTCTCCTTAACTGTCATAGAAAGATAATTAAACAGCAGATTGTTTAGCTCTGCGTGCCTGTAAGGAATGCTTTAAACATACCAACTCTGTTGTGTTTATCAGAGAGGCAAGACACTCTTCACTCTTCCTAAAATAACACGCAGCTAAAGATAACACATGTTGAACAACCAGTTCCTTTGGCAGCAGCAGGGTGCTTCTCTTATGGAGTTATTAAACTTATTCTTACTGATTATCTGTGGTTCTGCACGCCTCAGCTTGTATCTCTGCTGTCACACTCTCAGGTCATTTCTGCTGATTTCCTGAGTGGGAGGTAATGTGGAAACTATGGGCCCTTTTCGCCTGACACAGAAACCTTTGTTACAGATTTGAAGAGACACTTTTCTTCTCTGACTTCCAGGGAACAGTGGAACTATTGAATAATATACATGTCCCAAAACCTTCTCCTGTGCTCTGCCTCGACATGTCCCAGCATGTCTGAAGAGACAAAGATGCTGTCGTTGATCTTCTCTTTAATTCTTTACTGCATTTGTTTATAACACATGATCATTGTGAGGACTTATCTGCAACTTCTGTTGGATCAGAAGATGTTTTACTTGTATTTTAAAGAAGAAGAAGGAGGATAATAATGATCAAGCATCGACTGGAAATGCATGTATAGATTTGAAAGTGCATTAATGGTACCGATTCAAACTTAAAGGCTTTTCAACAGGCATTTTTTAAACCTTTTAAGTACTTAATACAAAAATAACAGCGCCTTAAATACAGCCATGTAAGTGCATACCAAACATCATGATTGCAGTTAAATCTACCTTAGCTAATCTCAGGACCCACCATTTTATAGGCCCAAAAATTTATAAATTTATAGCCCAAAAATTCCAACAAGCTGTCTCACAAACTTTGCACATTTTCTTGAAGTGCAAAATGGCATGCATTGATTCTACGTTGTTCTTGCACACCCTAGGGGCCATGCACCCCACTTTGGGAAACACTGGGTTAACCCCAAAAAAAGCCAGTCAACCAACCAACACCAATACAAACCCCAGAGTAAATTCTAAGTCTTCGACCATACAAGATTAGCTGTCATTCTCGATCTACTGAATTCCAATGCAGTGAGACTTCCTGCTCGCTCACACCTTCCATACAAGAGCTCGCCTTGCAGCACTACTTAGGTGGCTTTCACACTAGGGGCCTGGTCCTGGAACGGAGTGCAATTGAGCCCAAAGTTTGGTTTGTATTGGTCGGTTTGAATGCAAACGAACCGCACCCGGGCACCTGCCCAGTCCCACATGGGGAGGTGGTCTCAGGTACGATTGAAGTGGACTCTGGCATGATTCAGATGATATGTGAATGCAACTGCGCCCAGATACGGAACAGAGTTTTGTATCAGCTATATGACATCACTGTAAAAACTAAACTTCTTTCCACGCCATGGCAGTTTGTTCACATTTTTCCTAAATAAAAGGCCGAAATCATCAGACTCAAGTCAACAAATAGTCTGTTATGACTCATCTTACACATGAACACAAGTTGGAATCAGTGAGATGAGATGCAAAGGCAATAAAAGTCTCATGTCACCTCAAAAAATGCTGTATCCATGCGGCGCAAGCCCATTTAATCCTCTTAGCTACATGTAGATATGCAGATGCAAAGAGCGACGTTGCTTCATCTTTAAAAGGGATTTTAAATCATCCATGGTAGCAGGATGGCCGTTTTTGCCAGTTTAAAACAAAAAAAATCTTCGCTCAGGTCATGACCTGAGTGGTTGCTATGGTAGCTTCTTCTTTCTCCTCATCGGCAGGTTTGTCAACCAGCTACATGCATACAGCCACCTGCTGTGAAAAAATTGGGTACATACACAAGTGGGCCCAGGCACAGATCAATGATGTTAGTGTGAAAGCAAGCCAGCAGGGGGAGGGATGGTGCCACGGCAAGGTTCAAAACATCTGGGCTTACTGTGAAAGCACCCGTCATTTCTTTAACAGTGTTGAATGAACTAGAATAATTTGGTTTACTAGGAGCTCTTCTCTTAAGCTTTCACAGGCTTTCGAGAAATCTCAAAGCGCTACAAGGACACAGTACTTCAGAAACTTTCTCTTTAGATCAAGGACTGTAATCATGCACTCACCAAACAGGTTCAAGGAGAAATTATGTAATCCAAGGTTTGGTTCTTACTTGGATCTTTGCCAGGTTAGCATGTTTGAAAACCACACCTGTATTTATATCTGTACTCCCAGCAGCATGCTGCTAAACTCTGTGATGACAGGCGTGCCTAACAAAACAGACTGCTGAGTTTGATTAACACACAAAAAATAATTAGCATTCATTTAGTTAGTATAGAAAATCCTGAAAGGATAGAGATGAAATAAAACAGCTTCTTTAAAAAAAAAAACAACTTTCACTTCAGATCACTTTGGCTGTTTGATTTTGCAAATATCAAATCAGAAGTGAACTCAAAGTTGTTGACCAAGCAGGCATTGCTTTTGCTGTTGTCTGCTCTAGTGCCAACCTAAAACCTGCAACCAGAGACGGCACAAAACTTCTCATAAGATTGTGAAAGTAAGGTTTGACTGTTTCCCACAGCTGTGAAAATCAAAATCAGAGATACAGCAGATGCATTTAAAGGCATCAGAGCACAGTCTCTTATCTCCCTGGTTGTAAATCTTTAGGCTGTAAAATTGTTGTTTTTCTAGGATAAATTGCTGAGCAGGTCTGGCTCTGATATCACAAACCTATGCACTGGAATGCTCTCAGTCATTTGTGAGGACAACTTGAACTACATGTGTCAGTGGGTGTGGTGGTGTAATGAGGTGACGCTCTAGAGTGGGTGTGTGAGGTTTAAAGTTAACTTGGTACCTGTCTTTGTTAGCTGGATGTTAGTTTTCTTTTCCTTGTTTGGAGAAGGTGGAGGATGTGTTTGATAAAAACGGTCACATTTTCTCTGTAGTATTTCCATGTACAGTTCAGTAATGCGCTGGGGTTATTCTTCATGGACTCAGTTTGTTCATTTAAGCCCAGTGCAGGGTTTACGTCTGCATCCTAAGCCTTTTTTTTCCTTTTTCTTGTGAAGACTTATTAGGGTTTTTTTTGCCTTTATTGTAGATAGGGCTGGGCAATTAATTGCAAATTAGATTAAATTGCAGTACGGCAATTTTCAAATCGCAGACACTGCAATATTTCTTTTACCTGAAATTTATGAAAAAACACTGGTTTAAAACTTTTTGTTTTTCAGAAGAGACATGTATTACATATCCTGCAATCATTCTAGTGGCATATTTTTAGAATAGTGTACAAAAAAAATCCTATATTCTTCATTTTTGTATGTTTTTCTTTTTGAATATGAGAATATTCATGAATACTAATGTAGTATTGTGTTGTTTATAGTTTAGAATGAATTATTGCTTGTTTTTGTTGGAAAATACATGAGATACAGTACAATACAATACAACAACTTTATATATCCCTGAAGGGAAATTCATATGTGTGGAGTCTCATCTGTTTATGGTAGAATTATATAGTCTTATTGCTGATGGTATGAAAGATCTTTTAAATCTTTCTGTCCTGTTGTTTCTTTGGTCATTTAGGGAGATATGAAGTGGATGATCCATGTTCCTCAGAATGGCCTCCACTTTCTTTGTTGTGCGTCTCTCCACCTCATCCTCCAATGAGTTCAGCTTGATTCCGACCACAGAGCCAGCTTTTTTCACCAGTTTGTTCAGACACCTTGCATCCTTGTGTTTTACACCACCTCCCCAGCAGACTAGCATAAAAGATGAGGAACTTAAAAAATAATTGAATATTAAATTGCAATATATGATAAAAAAAAATCACAATTAGATTATTTTCCCAAATTGTTCAGCCCTAACTGTAGGGATAGGACAGGGGATAGAGTGAGAGAATGTTGAATGACGTGGTGAAATAGTCACAGGCCGGACTTGGTCGGTTAAGTTTTTCTGTGATTGTAACTGCCCTTTTTTATGTCTTTGACCTTGTTAATGAAATTCCTAATCTCAGCGAGGTTTTCCTGGTTAGATTGATTAAAATAAATCAAGTTAAATCTGCTTCAAACTAGGGCTAGGAAATTAATTGCAAAATTAGATTAAATCGCAACATGGCCTGCTACAGTTTTCAAATTTCCAAAGTATTTCTTTAACTTGAAACGTGTCAAAATACCAGTTTAATAAATCAATTTTTTGCAGCGGCAGAGATTTTATTCACATCATGCAAACATTCAAGTGTCATTTTTTATAATGGTTTTCAAAAATCCTCCTTTTTGTGTTTTTTTTTTTCTTAATCAAAATGAGTGACGTCAAAATGATAATGCCCTTAATGAAAATTACATCACGTTTGCAATAAGAGCAAAAATAGTTAGCTCATTCCACCTAAAACTGATGAAGCCTAGCATTACTTCACGAAAGTCATACCCATGCTGGTAGCCAGCCTCACCTCCCCCACCCCAGCCACCTCCTTTATAGCTTAAAGCTTGTTGCACCCCAAATTCATATTCATGCTACTATGGATTAATTTCTTCGGAAATGCTTTCATTGTTTTCAAATCACATGGTCCTATTTATGGAATTATTGTTGCTTGAGTTTGTCGAAAATGCATAAGATTAACTCAAGAATAATCACATATTAAATCTCAATATTTGGGGAAAAAAATCACAATTAGATTGTTTTTGCAAATCGTTCTGCCCTACCTCATACTGGCATATCAATCTGTTCTGCTTAGGACTCTACCTAAAAGATCTTTGACATTGTATCGTTAAGTTTACAAAGTGCTGTGGTGAGCCAAAGATATGTGGTGTTGGTTTCTTGCTGTAATCTGGGTGATTTGGCTCCAAATCACATCAGCAATCCATGTCAGCCCTGATTACAAAGGTTAACACCTTTGTCTTCAGTTCGGTACAATCGAGGGAAACCGAGACATGCTGGCCATTTTAATATACAGTTTATAAAGGCAACCTGTCAGTAAAAGAAAAGTTTATGCACATTGTGGCTCTTAGGGTTAGCAAATGGGATTTCAGACTTGAAGAGTGTTTAAATTAGGCATGATTGCTCCCTCTGTCTTCTCCCCTTGGTCTGCTTTCCCATTACTCTTGCATGAGCACTCCTGCGTACATATTCTGCCCAGCACAGTAGGTGGCAGTAGAGCTGGTCTGCAGATCCGCCAAGAATATGAAAGAAGAGACAAGCATAGCAGCCGTTGGGGTGGCATTTGTTTATGCTCCATGCAGACAGTAGTTGTCCTGCAGACAGCTAAGGATGTTTAATCATTTTTAAGACAGCAACAACAACCCCTTCCTACTTCCTTATCTGCTAAGCAGCCTGAGGGATGAAAAGGGCCCTTTCTGCATGGATAAGATTGTTTTAGTTTTTATTGTACAGCTCTTTTTGCAGACAAGGACCCATTTAGACACATTCCTTGCATATGGTGTCAGGGTCTACATGGATCTTGTTTGAGACCACCTCTTACCTTTAAGAAGACTCAATTCTTAGGTAGAGTATGTATGGGTCTCCAATGTAGAGGAAAATGGCACTTGGGCTTAAGTGGACTCAGATGTGGGCCTGGAAACCACCCTCAGCTTTGTTAAGGCCTTCGGTAGTTGCTAACATTCAAAATCTATCAATAGTGATGTTCCAATACCATTTTTTTCTTCCTAGTACTGATTCCGATACCAAGGTGTTGGGTATCAGCCGAAACCAAGTACCGATCTGTGAACTGACTGTGCAGACTAGCAAATTATTTTAGACCTAGATTTGACTCAGAACGTGGCTCAACAAATAAAATCATAATGTACGCATCACAGGCTCTATATCTTTCTATTATGCTCTATTCGGGCAGCATCACGTGATTACGGAACAGCCTGCGATTGGCTGACAGACGCTCACAAAGGGTAAACAATATGATGGTTAGCATTCAAGCTAGCTGTAAGAAATTATTGTAATTAGATTAAAATTGATTAAAAAAGACATTCAATATCGGGTTTTTTTGTTCATTTTTTTAAACTATCCACCTGTTTGTATGGCCCGCCTTTCTTTAGTCAAACTGAAGAGCAAACCTCAGAGTTAAGAGGTAAAAAGAGTGCAAAAGCTGTTTAGGAAAGCTGTTTTAAATGTTTTGAAGAGTTCTGGTCTCTAATTCCCCCGCTGATGTCTTTATGTTGTTAAAAAGCTGTATCTCTGTGATCGGACAGCATGACTGGAACTCCGCAGCTGGAAATACACAGCTTTTTCTCCACTTTAGTTACACTGTTAGCTCTGACTCTTTCATGTGGCCTTACTCTGCCCTCTGGGTGAGTTTATCAGTGGGAGGCAAAGTGCTCAGAATAGACAGACTGTCTTCACCTGTTGTTTTCTGTGATAGCCTCACTTCATTGCTATTTCCTTTTTTTTTCTGTGGGCTTTTAAGTAGTTTCATCTTAAGGGGCATTTTTGGGCAGAAACTCTTACCCCCTTAGCTTTCAGAGCGTTTCCCTCTGTGCTGAGTGGTCTGTTTGACATGCTGGGATAAATTAGTCACAGCCTTCGATGCAGCTGATTTACAACAGTCTGTAAAGCAGACAGTGGGCCTCTGACTGCTTGCTACAAAATCTTTCATGCGACTGAAACGTCTTCTTGGAAAAGAAATCTAAGGCTAAAAGTTGTTGAAGAGAATCTTCATCTCATTAATTAGTAAGGAAGTTCTCTAAAGTCAGTGATGCTCCACTGCATTTACCCAAGTGAGAGCTAGAAATATATTTCCATAAATATATTCTCAGGCCAAAATATTTCAGTGATTAAACTGATAAACAGCCAGGCTCTTTCAGTGTGAAATTATCACTCACACATTATTCATTTTAAGATGAAATACAACCCCAATTCCAAAAAAGCTGGCACGTTCAAAAATCATTATACCCATGTTTAATCTGAAACATTTTACCATTTCATGAAAAATATGAATTTGATGGCAGCAACACATCTCAAAGAATCAGGGATGGGGCAACACAAGGCTGGAAAAGTAAGTTGTACCAATGAATAACAGCTGGAGGAGCATTTTCCAGCTGACTAGGTTAATTGTCTGCAGGTCGGCAACATGACTGGGTATAAAAGGAGCTTTTTAGAGAGGCAGAGTCTCTCAGAAGTAAAAATTGTGAAACAGCTTCAGAAAAATGTTCCTTGATAATAGATTGTGAAGACTGGAAATCCCACCATCTCCAGGGACAAGGAAAAAGTTTAATATTTGATGCCCGTGATCTTCCAGCCCTCACAGTCTTTCTTCTGATTCTGTACTGGGAATCACAGCATGGGCTCAGGAACACTTCCAGAAATCCTCGCCTGTCAACACAGTTGGCTGTACCATCCACAAATAAAAGTTAAACCGTTATCATAAAGGCCTAAAGCAGAAGCCATATGTGGACATGATCCAGAAACGGCACTGTCTTATCTGGACCAAAGCTCATTTAAAATAGACTGAGGGAAAATGGAAAACTGTTCTGTGGTCAGATGAATCAAAATTTGAAATTCTTTTTGGAAACTGGATACTGTGTTTTTTGGTCTAAAGAGGAGAGGGAGCATCCAGCTTGTTCACCCGGCTCTGTTCTCAAGCCTGCATCTCTGATGGTCTGGGGTTGCATTAGAGCCTATGGCGTGGGCAGCTTACCCATCTTCTTTTTTAATCGGTCCAGATGTTACAGTTTACCTGACCAGGCTCCAGCCAACACATAAACTAAACTGTTGACATCTTCATCTTTCAGGTCATTGCGATTGTGATGGACATTCTCACAGACGTCCATATTCTTCAGGACCTGATGGACGCAGCCTGGCGCCGCTCTGTACCCGTTTACATCTTGCTGGATCACCAAGGTGTGCCACATTTTCTGGATATGTGCTCCAGGCTGCAGATTGGCTCACAGCACCTTCGGGTAAGATGACACAGTTACATAGGAGATAAATGCTGCTTGATATTCAGCAAGAGAATGAATCTGGGCAGGGATTTTAAAAATATCACATTAATTTGGATTAATTATCACAATAAAAAAGAAAAAAATGCACTAATCACTGATTAACCTCACTTATCCTCAGCAGCTTGATGAAAACAAATGCCAAAAAATTCTTGGGGTTTTAATTTCTACAATTGTATCCAGAGAGAGAGAGATCAATACCTTATGGGACCTAGTATTAAGACGACAGTCTGCCTCATCTCTCCTCCACATGTGCCCATCTGCCTCAATGGAGAAATACCCTCACAAACAGAAGCATGCATACAGAGACATGGTTAGGTACATCACAAATAAAGAACACATCTTTGATGTGCAATATTTCATGTCCATTATGCACTGAATTTAAAAGCTTTAGGTATGTGCACATGTTCCAGTTTTTTTCTGTTTTGAGTTAAATTCTTAAAGAAATAAACATAATTAAATTTATTGGGGAGATATTACCAGATTTAACACCATAATTTCCTCTTGCATTGAAGCAGTTGTTAATACAGATATTCTTTCAGACTATTTCTTTTGTCTTTTCTTTTTAAAAGTATGTTTCTGAGCTCCAATGTGAAAGTCTCAAGACAATCAAATCTACATTTCTTACACAGATTAATTTTACCTCTTTTTAGCCAGTGGGATATAAATGTTGCTCTGAACCTAAATGACTTTTAAGGAGATTTGTCCCTGCAGTCGTCTGACTTAGAATTCAAACAGTCTCTTTTGTCAGTAAAATGTCACCTTGATAAAACTGTTGATTGTGTTAATTTCCTCTTCACGGTCTGACTGTAATCCTCTGACTGCAGAAAATCCGAGCCAGATCTCTTCAGGGAGTCGGCTTCAGCTTGTCCTTTGGCAGACTTCCTGGTTCGCTGTGTAGCAGATACATGCTGGTAGACGGAGATAAAGTCATGTTTGGCTCCTACAGGTGGGATCTTATCAGTAAACTCAGTTCATGCGTTATAGTTTTTGTTTTATGCTTGTTTAAGGTTTATTTTCTTGTGTTGCATTTTCAATATTGAGAAGCTTCCATGTTTAGGGCTCAGGAGGGAAATGTCAAACTTTGGTGGCATTTTGTCTGTGTGATCAGAAAAACTGACTGGTCATCTGAATGTAAGTTAGCCTTTATCACAGATGCACCCCTGAAATTTTCTAGAATACACCAGGCAGGATGCCACAAACATCCTTTTTGGTTAGTTATTCACACACAAGACCTTAATCCAAAGGCTAAGTTGGGTTTCAAAAGGCAGGAAATCATATTCAAGGAATGAGGCAGAAAAGTTTAACAAAGCCTTGTGAAAGAGGGGCTGATCATGTTTGATGAATCTTCTTCCTGCTCCTTTTCTTTCAAGATTTGATATGTTTGTGTTTTTTTTAAGCACATACATTAAAAAACGAAAGATACAGTACATACTTAAAAAACAAAATGAAATAATAAAGCTTATAAGTTCTGGGTCGCATCAAACAGCAGAAGTGTGGCATCATGAATCATAAAATTGTGGATCGGTCAATGGCTGAAACTACCAAATAAGACCAAAGTTATAATAAATATATATATATATATATATATATATTGTCTTAAAATTTCGGTATAAACTGCTATGGTTTTGTTTCACACTATCCTCTTTTACTTTTTAATCCTGTTTAATCTTCAATATTTTTTGAGCTGAACATTTTAGCATACAGAATGTTACGAGGTTTCTAACTGTTGCCTTACTTTTCTCTGTGCCAGTTTCTCCTGGTGTACGTCCCGTATGGACCGGAACATGATCACTGTGATGACAGGACAGGTGGTCGACTTCTTTGACCGGGACTTCCGTGAGCTTTATGCCATCTCTAGTAAAATGGATCTCTACAAGGAGTTCCACGTCACTCCTCCTGCTGCCACCAAAACTGCAACGTTACGTTCCAAAGAAGGACCCAAACGTCCACCTATACCTGCAGCCACCTCCCGTTTTCAGGTCACCTTAGGGGAGTCACGGAAAGCTGATATCCAGGTGCCTGCACACAAATACTACAACCCCAAATATGCTCTGGTGTTTGGGGACAACCCACCACGTCCACCAGGGTCTCTGCAAGAACCTGGACCCAAGAGAAAGCCCACTCTGGCTGAGGTCCTGGAGGAGATGGACCCTGACGAGCCACGAGTGGCACGCAGCGACAAAACAGAACGACTAAGTCCACTGCCTGCACAGGACTCAAGGGAAATCTTCAAGACGCCAAATGGGATCAACCCAGACAAGAAGGGACGGCGGACATTAAGAGTCAACTGGAACAAATTGTCCACTAAGGATCCAGTTACGAATCTGGAGAACAACAAGAGCCCCCCAACCCCAGACAGCAAGAGGAGCCCCCCACCCAGGCCCCCAGCTCCAGTGACCAATAGGAGGCCCACCTCTAAAGAAACCACGAGGACAGAGGAGAGTGATGAAAGCTTTGAGATTATTGTGAGAACTCCAAGCAAGTGGAGTAAGAAGAACTCCAAACTGGGCCGGAGGACGGTATCTGAACAAACTGTCGACACTGGAAAAGACAGTGAGAGTAAGTCCGAAACATATTTCAAAAATATCATCAGAATCAAACACAGAAGACTAAATCTAGCTGTTTAAACTTTGCTACAACTTAAATAAGATTGATAGGAAATATTGTTCCTAATATTGGAAGAAATGTCTGTTTTCCATGTTAAAAACAAAGAACTTCACATAATCTCTCATTCAACTCTGTTATTTTGACATACAGTTCCTTTAAAAATTTTCATCCCCTAGGATGTTTTACCCTTTAATTGGTTTTATAAATCAGTCATGGTTAATATAATTTCCCTTTACTGACAAAAAAATACAACAGAACCTCCTTAATGTCAAAGTGAAAAAGCTTAATGATGATCCATGGGGATCGCGAGACACTGAGAGAGGGTCACGAGATGCCCCCCCAAAAAATAAGGATATTTTCAATTACACTGTTGCCCCTTTGCACCTATTTTGCTATGTTTTAACCAGTTTGAATCTCTTTTTCCAACCATTTTTGACACATTTTTGCCACTTAAAACCCATTTTCCCATTTTAAACCCTTTCTAACACTTTTTTCTGCTTGTTTTTGCAACTTCTAAACCAAATCTTGCCACTTTACACCTTTTGTTGCCTCTGTTGACCCATCATTGCCTCTATTAACCATTTTTTACTGCATTTTGTGCCCATTTCAACTACATTTTACTATTTGATATGCTCATTTTTACTGGTTTAATCCATTTCTGCCAGTTTTTGGCCATTTTTTTAGTTTTAGTTCATCCTTTTAGCAAGTTTATATCAATTTTTCATCCTAGTTCACCAAATTTTCCACCCACTTTTGCCAATTTAAAGTCAATTTTTTCCCACTTTTTGCTTAATTTTTTCTATTTATCACATTTTTGCCACTTCTAACCAATTTCTGACACTTTTAAAATCAAATTTCACCACCTTTTCCACCATTTTTTGCCATTATTAACCTATTCTAGCCATTTTTTAACCCATTTTATTTCTGTTTTTAACAAAAGGGATTTAAACCCATTTTTAAGAAGGCTATCTTCCACACGAATGAAAAATGTACTTGATTCTTTGGTAAGAGTGGTTATTTTTCAGGTTAAAGCTCTCCCTATATTCCCCTTCAGGGGTGACATTGCACATGACTGTTCTAGATTGTGCATGGCTGTGTTCAACCACTTTCAGGTACAGTGAGGGTCCCCAGTCTCTTGCACCTTTATTTTTGGGGTCCTGGGCTAAAAAGGTTGAGAACCACTGAAATACAGGAAAATCCTGTGGGACAATCCTGTTCAATCTGCAAGAAAACTAGGGCTTGGAAGAAGATTTATCTTCCAGTAAGACAATGACCCTAAGAAAATGGTTTAAAGACATCAAGGTGAATGTACTGGAGTGACCGAGTCAGAGGCTAGACATCAATTCAATAGAGAATTTGTGGCTAGACTTGAAAAGGACTGTTCATGCCTGATCCCTGTGCAACCTGACTGAGCTTGGGCAGTTTTGCAAAGAATGGAGTAAAAGTGCAATGCAGATGTTTGAGCCTGATTGAGACCTGTCCACACAGACTCAGAGCTGTGATTGCTGCCAAAGGTGCATCTACGAAATACTGACCTGAAGGGAGTGAGCATTTATGCAGTGACTTATTTTTTACATTCTTATTTATTTGACGTGACTTTTTTGAAATCTGTTGTATTTGTATTTTTGTCAAAAAAGCTAAACTATATTGACACCATGATTGACTCATAAAATCAATAAAGGGGTGAAACATCCAAGGGGTTACAGTGTATGTAACAGTTGTGTTTTTTCTTTTAGGTATCAAGAGTCGGCCTCGAGGAAAAGGCTGCAAAATCTCCTGAAGTGAATCTGCCAATCCATCAACAGAACAGATTACATTCTAGGAATTGTTTACTGACTTCTATGAACATGAACATTACCTTTGATTGTGCAATATTGTAAGCATTTTATTAGCAGTGCCTTGAGGAAAGACCAAATGAATGTGCAGACCTTCAGGTATCAGCTTTTTCATGTCTATAGGTTTTTGTGCCAAATTAGAAAGTGAAAAAAAAAACAATCAACTGCTACCCTGGTGAGCTGCAGAGAACTCTAATGGACTTGTCCCTGGTGATTTTGTCCATCTTAATTTCTTTGAAGTTCCACATCAGGGCACTTTTCATACTTGTGTAGATATTGGATACATAAATTGTAAGCTGTTTTCCCCCTTAATTTTAATGGTATTCCAGCAGAAGAGAATTTAAGGGGAGCAGTGTTTTCAGGTTAAAAATGTATACACTACAAATGGGACATTGCAGTAATTGCAGTGCCTTGGTACTCAATATTTGTACATATACTATAAGGGCAAAAGTATTTAGCTATCTGACCATTACACCAAAAGGGACTGTATTGATATGGAGTTGGCCCCCGTTTGCAGCCATAACAGCTTCCAGTCTTCTTGGAGGGCTTTCCACAAGATTTTTGAGTGTGGGAATTTGTGCCTATTCATTTTGTAGAGCGTTTGTGAGCTCAGGCACTGATTTTGGATGAGAAGACCTGGCTTACAATCTCAGTTCCAGTTCATTAAAGTCAGGGCTCTGTGTGGGTCAGTCAGGTTCTTCCACACCAGACTCATCAAACCATGTCTTTATAGTCCTTGCTTTGTGCACTGGAGCACAGTCATGTTTGAATAGAGAAGGGCCTTCCCCTAAACTGTTGCCACAAAGTTGGGAGCATAGCATCATCCAAAATGTCTTGGTACGCTGAAACATTAAGACTGGGCTTCATGGGGTGCAGATAGCCTAGTAGTTCAATCAGGAGAGACAAAAGAAGCGTGATCATTCGTTTATTTTACAAAGAATTTTTTTTTATATTATTTTATGATGAATCAAAAGTCTTTGGCGTAAGACTCCACTGTGAACCCTGTCAGTCCAGAAAAAGGGGTACAGCCCGTCAGATCAGATAGGATACCCCCGGAATCTTGACACTGGTGGTGGTGAGTGATTAGGAGAGGGATCCGAAACTTCTGAGGAGCTGAACTGACTTGAAGTTGAGAGTATTCTGAAGCGGTTGACGAGTTCGGTGGTGACAGGGGTGGTGGAGGGATGCACCTTTCAGCTGAGACGAATGACTGCAGAGGAAGGAGAACAAGTTTATAAAGAGGACAGCGACATGATTATTGGACATAGGGGAATTGTTTGCTGAGTCTGACTGGACAATTGATAGAGTAAGTAGACACCCTTAACAGCTGATCACCAGGTGAGAGTGGCAAAGGCATAATGAGTGAAAGGGGAAAAGTCTTCCTGCTTGAACTTTCGCTGAGCTTCATTTTAAGGTTCAATGCAGCCTGTGGCCTTCTCCCGCATGTCTCTCCCCACTCTCTCGTCCCTGTTTGCAACTCTATCCACTGTCCTCCTCTATCAAACACAGGCACAAAAAGCCCCAAATCTTAAAAAAAAAAGATATTGGCCTTCACTGGAGATAAGGGGCTGAGCCCAAACAGAGAAATGTGATTCATCACTCCACAGAGCACGCTTCCACTGCTGCACAGTCCCAGTGCCAGTGTGCTTTACACCCTTCCATCCGATGTCTGGCATTGGACTTGGTAATGTGAGGTTTTACATGTAGCTGCTCGGCCATGGGAACCCATTTTATGGGGCTCCCACAGTTTTTGAGCTTACATTAATGTCAGTGGAAGGTCAGAACTCTTCAGCTATGGAATCGGCATCGGCTACTTTTATGCACCGTGCACTTTAGCAGACATTGACGCCACTCTGTGATTCTACGTGGTCTTCAGCGTTGTGGCTGAGTTGCTGTTGTTCCTAAATGCTTCCAGTTTCTAATAATACCACTTACAGTTGACTGTGGAATATCCAGCAGGGGTCGATCATCTATCACAGTACCACGCTTGAAACCTCTGAGCTATTTGGAACAGGCAATTTAGGATCACAAATGCTTATAAATGGAGACTGCATTGCAAGGTACTTGATTTATACACACTTTCATTAAAACACCTGAATTCATTATTTAACATGTGTGGCCAACTACTTTTGTCCATACAGTGTATGTATATATATATTTCTTCATTGTTAAAACAATACCAGATGCAGAGCTGCTGGTGCTCACTGTGTTTTCAGTGGGGTTCTGTTGTGCCTCATATCCATCCCTAGCTTAGACATCAACTTTCTCAAAGTTGATCCACTTCTTTATGCTTTAGGCTTTATTGATTTCTCATGTTTACCTGTATTACCATTATAATGATAAGTATTTTCCCAGTGACTGTATTATACATCTTTGTTACCTTTCTCTTGTGGTTTTCTACTGTGAAAATACATAACATAGTTTTTATTTCTGTGTCCACTTACTCTTTAAGATTTGGGATCTTTTTTTTTTACAGTGTGCAATAAACGGTTTCAGAAATGAACAGGTTTTTTGAATCAATGTTGTGTCATTTGCATTTATATAATTTTAAAAAAAAATTTTCAATAGCTTTTTATTTTTTTTTGTTTTCAATTTCAGTTAAGTTTTTACTGCTGATTTTTAATGCTTCATTTTAGTTTAGTTTTAATCAGCTTTAGTGTTAGTTTTAAGTATTTCCATATGAAATACTTGTCAGGAGTGAGACCCAAACTCGAGGCCAGCTCAAGACCTACAACTACTGTTGCATGAAATCTTCATTCAATTCAGCACATTTTACACCATTCAGCCATGGGTTTCACATGTCAGTCTGTATGCTGCCATTAAAGGCTGACATTGCCTCACAACAAGAAGGTTCTTGGTTTAAACCCAGCAGTTTGCATGATCCCCCTATGCATGCATGAGTTTTCTTCAGCTTCCTCCCACAGTACAAAGACCTGCATCCAGTTGGGTTAATTGGTGACTCTAAATTGCCCATAGGTGTGAGTGTGGGCATGCCTGTTTGTCTCTGAATGCCAAGCCCTATGACTGACTAGTAACTTGTCTAGGCTGTAGCCCACCTCATACCCATTTTCTTGACCCTCTGTGATGCCAAACAAGAAAACCAGTGTCAATGATGCATGAATTATGTTAAAAATGCAATTATTGAATTCAGTTTTCTATTACATGATTTTTTTTGTGCTGTCAGAGACATAAACATCCCTATGCAAGTATTTGGTTCAGTAATGTTTGCATACTATCTCACTGTGAAACGTTCATGTCATACTTGAAAAAGCCATCCTGGCAGTCTGCTGTTACTTTCTATATAAACTGAAATGAAAGCTGGGATCACATGTATTAAAACTGATTTCAAATAATAGAAACATTCGTAGAAATGTCATAAAAATGCATCTGTTTCGATAACAAACTTTCATTTTCAACCAAAACTCCCCTGTTAGATTAAAAACCATCCATCCAGGTCATTTCAACACTGATGTATCACTTTAACAACAGTTCCACCTAGTGGTTAGACCTGGTATTACAACATTTAGAATGGATCACTGATGATTGCACTGCACAAAGCCTCCACTAGCTGCCTCCCTCCTCCCTTCCTCCTCCTCGCTTTATATTTTCTGGGTGTTTTTTAACAGCTGAGACCTCAGAGAGTGACCGCAGTGAGCTCAGAATTGAGGGTGGAGGGGGCTGATAGGGGATGTGGTGCAACACTGAAACAGGAAGTCAGAGATGCAGCAGGAAGAGGCGTCCTCTCATGAATTTATCGACGAGGTTTACTGACAGGCAGCAAGTCAGTCAGGTTATATTTACTGAGTCTTTATCATTAAGATCAGAAGAAATCTTCCTTTGACTTCATTTTTGAGAATTGAAGTCAGATCAGGTCACAGAGAGGTTGACTTATTTAGTACAGGTTTTAGTTGTAGCACATATTGAGTTGCTAATCTATTTGTGATTTTGATGTTGCAATTCCTGATAAACTTGCACAAACTACTTCAGAAACAATCTGAATCATGCTTTTTATGCCTCATATTTTAATAAACCACATAAAGCTTGTCTGACTGCATATTTACAGCCAAAAACCCTGTAAATTTAGTAAAAAAAAAAAAAAAAGGTACATTACAGAATAAAATACTTCTTATTCTGTAAATTACAGCGTAGTGTGAAGTTTAAAAAAATGATTGAAATAGTGCATGGTACTAAGAAAGTCTAGTATTTGACTATTGCATGTGTTAAGTCTGCAGCTAATCCTGTGCTATAAATATATTTTAGTTGAGAATTTATGACACTCTCTGCAAGGAAAAATATTTTTTGTTTGTTTGTTTGTTTGTTTTTTAATCAAGTAAGCAAGTGAATTTGACCTTCAGTGTTAATTTGAAGTCAAATTTGCTTGGACTACCGCCAGTTAATCCAGTTTTAATTTTGCTGTCACTAGTAAGGATCATGTAAGAATACTGTATGAACTTAGCAGAATGCATTGACTCATACTGTAACATAACATTGCTTTAGCCCCTGGATAGAGACTTCTCTGAGTCATTTTGTTTTCATTGTGGGCTGTAGTTAGGTGATGTTGCAGGAAATCACTCCCATGATTCCCCACTGACCTCATCTTTTGTTACTGTGTTGATTGGGACCAACCTGACAACAGAATTGAAATATAGTGCAATGAAGTATTGCCTTATAAATAAGGATACACCACTGTTTAGTCAACAAGTGGTCAATGAAGGTCGGCTATTTTTGACATATACAGTATGTTAGGAATCAGGCCTAGCAAGCATTGCAGAAGCCTATTTTTGTAGTTTAGGGAGGGGGGATTTCTAACACAGAACCAGGAAGCCTATGAGACTCATCTTCCCAAGACCCCTTGCAGCATATTCGGAGTGGACCCGTTCTCCTCTCTGTTAGGAGGAGATCGGAAGAGAAAGTGCAGAGGTTCCACAGGTAATAAAAGTACCTGTGACCCCTCTGGACTCTGAAGGGCAATGAAAGAACTCAGATGCTGTGATCTCACGCAAAAGCCAACTTATGCCCCATCCACACGGAGATGAAAACAATATATTGCTGTTTCGTTTTGAAAAAGTTTTCATAAAGACGGAATCGTTTCAGGAAATATCCACGTGAGCACAGAACCGCTGAAAACGCTGTGGTGTAAATGCCAAGCCTTTGCGTGGCGCTGTAACGCTGCCATGGACATTCGCCAAACGAGAGAAGATCACAGAAAACTGACACAAACTTTCTTCTAGTTGCCCTTCTGACTGTTCTCGGCATTGGATTTAAGAGCATCTGGTGTATGTGTTTCCTGGTGGTGGTAAAGGAGCATCAGATTTTGCTATAAAATCCATAACAAGCTCGGTAGCTTCTGCAGCACGAACACAACCCTGTATTCAGCCATTGTTGTTGTGGTCGGACCTGAGCAGGTGTGGTAAGAGAGCTACGCTGTGTGTGACATAATCGTTCCACACGGAGACGAAACGATAGTCGTTTACTGATTTATGCCGTCTGGGACCGTTTCCGTGTGGATGAAGCGCAGATCCGACAAAAGACTTCTGCGTATACACCTGAATTTGTTTCCGTGTGGACGGAATGTCCACGATGTCTCAGTTCATCGTCAAACCTCAGGTCCAGTTTTAGCATCAGGAACAACAAATGGTCTTGGAGTATGACATAATTAGCAACACCTCCAAGATGCCCCACAACCACAACTCAACATGACTAGTCTGTAATAAAATGTCTTACATTGTCGTCTAGTTTGACACCCTGACCTTACATCTATGACGTGAATCCTGGCATCTACCAACAGGAGAGCATTTGCTCTTTATCTGTGCATCATCATCTACAAGAATCCCTACTTTTACTCCCTCCGAGGAACTAATGTATGTATTTTAGGGTTTTTATCACATGCATACTTTCAGTTCTCTCTGAAGGAGAGCCAATCAATAATGTCTTCCTCTTGATACATCCATAAAAGTAATGCATAATTCAATCTATGATTGTTGTTCTTGTTGTGTTCTCCTTTTTCGAGAAAAAGACCGCTACAGTAGCATAGAGCACTTCTGTTGTAGAGTGATTGAAGTTCTTTGATCCATCTCCCCGACAACCTGTTAACTTTCAAGTGGTGACAGTGGTGATGTCAGCATATGATGAGTGATAGGGATCATGCTTGTAGTGTGGCCAGTTTGTTAAACTATACAGGGCAGGATTTTAGTCGCATAGTCTGGCATGTTGCTGTCGTGAACAACCAAAAAATTGTGTAGTCTGAGCCGGCCTTTGGAGGTTTTGATCTGGGCAGAAATAGCTGTAGGCAGTGTTTCATGTTCATTGACTGAAAACTGCATATTTTTTGTCTGTTTGTCTCTGCTTATGCATTGTTGTTTTACTTTGCTGTGTCCATTTATATCCGGTATAGTGTCTTAACATGCACAAACATGAGTGTGACTGAAATAGAATCAAAGTCTGTCCACTGGGTTTCTGTGAGGTGAAGTTACCATACTGAGTTTTTTGTTCTTTTTCAGCCACATGGCTCTCCCTTGTCCTCAGTGCCCTATCTTTAAAATCGTTCTGATGATGCTTCATCCATTCATCCATCCATCTTCTTCCACTTATCTGGGGTCAGGTCGCGGTGGCAGCAGGCGAAGCAAGTTAACCCAGGCATCCTTCTCCCCCGTGACACTTCCTAGTTCCTCCTGAGGGGCTCAAAAATGCTCCCAGGCCTGAAGGGATATATAATTCCTTTCAGCGAGCTCTGGGTCTGCCTAGGGGTCTCCTCCCAATAGGACATGCTCAGAAGATCTCACAGGAAGGCGCCCAGGAGGCAACTTAATCAGATGCCAAACCAACTCAACTGGCTCCTTTCAACATGCAGGAGCAGCGGCGCAACTTTGAGATCCTTCCGAGTGTCCGAGCTATCTCTAAGGCTGAGCCCAGCCACCCTCCTAAGGAATCTCATTTTGTATCCACGATCTCATTCTTTCAGTCATTACCCAGAGTTCATGAGGGTTGGGATATAGAACAACCTGAGTGATGCTGCTTTGTTAAATTGTAATATAGATTTAAAGAGAAGATGTCTGTGATTTTTGTGCATATACACTAATTATCTACTGGCTGAAACAGTCAGCATACAATTTCACACCCTTTATTCATTTAAATACCAATATTTACCAAATAATAATATTATTTAAATCCTAATTCTGAGACTGATTTCTATTTCTTTTGGTTGTTACTCCCTGTCTCCTGAGTGGTGCCCATTAATTGTTAATCTTGATTAATAATTTCATTTATTTATCTAAGCAATAACCAAAATCTAGAGTTACAACTCCAAACAAGTGCAACGATGAGTTGAAGCTCTAAGATTAAATACAGACCTAGCAAAATAGCTAACAAATAAAGTAGGTCAAAGGAACTGGATTTACTGTGTCAACAAAATAAGATGTTTTTAAACCTTCATTCCTGATTTATATCAAACCACAAAGTTAAATTAGGAGCTACACCCTTAAAGAAGAGCAAACACGGATGTGACAGGAGTATGTCGACATTCACACAGAAATATTGGGGCTGTGAAAATGAGGAAGTGAGGCGTGGCCTCATAGTTTCAGAGTTCAGCTCAAACAGGATCCAAACAACAAGTCAAAAAGAACATGAATACTTTTTATTAAATAATTACATCACATGAAAATTACTTAAACTTTACAGTGTATATTATGCAGTTAAATCAAAGCAGATACATGCATATTGTACTTACTGTATTGTGCAAAAATGTAGATCACTATATATAAAAATAGAGGCTTGGTCTTATTAGAACAAGTGTTCTAGGTCAACATATAAAGTACGAGAAATTCTACAAAAATAAAACAAAATTTAACCACAAAATTGCATGAAAATATTCACTAATATTTACAAAATAAAGCTCCTGGCAAAAGAAAACCTGTTTGCTGTAATTTGACTTCTATAACCCTGTTTTTTAAGCATTGTGAGAACTGTTGGGAAGCTGAGAAATGTCTGCGACAACTGATTTATTTCTCTTCCTCATTTTGGACATTAAACCCTGTTAAGCAGACGACAACATCCTGAAATAAACGTCTCATATCAGAGCATATTTGACACTACTAAAACTGCACAGCAACTTAAAAAAGAGAGATAGAAGATGCATCCTTGCACGTGCTGAAGAAGATGAAGTTCCTGCTAACTGCATTTTTCATCTTTAAATGCTGACAGCGACAAAAATGAGTCATTGTTTGTCACCCTTGACACGTTTAAGCTCAGTCTGTGAAAAGAGAAGTGGAAAGAGAAGTCCTCTTTTTAGACTGTAAGTCCACCATCAGGGTCTAGACTCCAGCGTCCCCATACAGTAGGGTGTTAAGTGCAACCTAAAGGGAGATAGAGTCCCTTTTAAAATGTTCATGATGGGGCAGCGTGTGCCGTGCAGCTCAGTCCTGGGGGGCTTGGTTTATCACCTTCTTCTTCCGCACTGAGACCAGATCGTAGAAAGGATCCTTGGTGATGCTGGCCCTGTTTGAAGTAAAGAAGGTTATCATGTCAGTGTTTGAATTTCAGAGGACTAAATCCAACTAAAACCCCAATTCTAAAACAGTTGGGTTGCTGTGTAAAATGTAAATAAAAACAGAATGCAGTGATTGTTAAATCTCAAAAAAGCATATTTCATTTACAAAAGAACATCACGTACATATCAGATGTTGACTGAGACATTTTACTGTTTCATTAAAAAATGTTTGCTCATTTTGAATTTGATGGCAGCAACAGGCATCAAAAAAGTATGGACAGGGCAACAAAGGGCTGGAGGTCCATTTTGCTACGAATTAGATTAGGTTGCAACATGACTGGGTATAAAAGGTGCATTTTAGGGATGCAAAAGTAAAGATGGGCAGAGGTTCAACAATCTGCAAAAAACTATCTAAAAATTGTCAAACAATTTCAGAGAAATGTTCCTCAAAGTAGAACTGCCAAAACTTTGAATGTCTCGTCATCTTCAGTCCCTACCATCACCAAAAGATTCAGAGAGTGGGTTAGTGGGTTTATTGGCCATAACTTTGTCGCCAAGGATTTTCCAGAGGTTTTCTCTTGCGTTTAGATTAGGACTCTGGGCTGGCCATTTCAGTATTTCAGTGTTTTCAGTTTCAAAGAACTGTTTTACACATTTTGCTGGCTGACATTGGGCATTGTCCTGCATGAAAATTACTGTCTGATTGGGTTATGAACACAGGGAAGGAATCATATGTTGTCAAAGAGGGTTCTGATAAACATTTGCATTCACTCAGCCATGTAGCTGTACAAGAGGCCCAACTCCTGCTGCAGAAAACATTTACCAAACCATGACACTTCCTCCTCAACTTTTCACTGACTTCTTTATTCACTTTGGGTTCAGTCTTTCCCCAGTTTGACGATTTACACAATGTTTTCCATTGGATCCAAATAAATTAAACTTGCTTTCATCACTGAAGTAAACTTTGGACCAGTTTTTGTGTCCACACAACATGTCCCTCAGCAAAGGTTAGTCTTGCTGTTTGATTCTTTCTGCTAATGAGAGGTTTGGTCACTGCTGAGTGGGCTTTCAGTCCAAATGTTCTTAAACGTCAAGACACTGCATGATGAGACAGAGTCCCTGTTCAGTGATGAACTGGTGAGGAATTCCAGCTGCAGTGTTAAACCAATTGTCCACCGAGATTCTCCATATTATTCTGTCCTCTCTTTTAGTTGTCTTTTGTGGACAACCAGCCTTCTTGGTGGACTTGAATGAGTTTGTGACTTTCTAAAGATGTAATATTCTTGAAATCACAGATTTAGAACAGCCAACTTCTCTTGCTATGGTTGACGGGGTCATCCATTCATCTGGACGACCTGCTGCCGGAGGGTTTCGGTCACTTTAGAATGGCTCACTATCTTGTGAAGTCAGTGAAAACTGGAAGTTAGACTGCAAGTTAAATAGGGTTTGTCAGATAAGTAAGGAAATTAGCACCAGGTGCCAGGCTATCACCGATTACTGGGAGGTATCTGAAAGTGTTCTCTAATTTTGATTAGTGTTCTTTTTTAAATATTTCATTTAAGTTTTTTATACTGTGTTTCACATTATATGTAACACATGCAATATGCTTAAAATTCTGCTCTTTTACTCGTGTCTGGATCATTTTAAAACAGGGCAATTCAGAGAACTTGAAATGTAGGAAATTGTGGATTGTTCTCTAATTTTGATCTCCAGTGTAGTAACACAATAAACTTTTAACACTGTTTCTTGATGTATTAACAGATCTGTATCTCTTACTGATTCTGATGAAAGTCACATGTATGTACCTCTACTGAGGTAAAACTGTGAAGAAAGACAAGGCTGTAACACTAAGACTTGCCTGTTATAAAAGCTGTGAAGTGCACACCATTGCTGAGAGTTAAAAGAGTAGACAGAAGCAGAAGTTAGGGCTAATTTGTTGTCTGTCACAGACACAAAGTCAAAGGCTGGTACAGACACTGAAGTGGATGTGGTACGAAGCAGGAGAGACCATGCCTGACTTCCTGCAGCTGTGATGTTGGGTGTGGATGTTTACAACTCAGAATCACTTTAACCTTTAAACCACAGAGGAAAAAGATGAAGTAGCATTACCTCAGACAACCCCAGGTGCAGAGCTGATATACTGGTTTAGATGTTTAGGAAAAGACCCTGTTGAATAATAACCTTAGACCAGTGATACTCAACGTGTGGCTTTGGGCTCTTTTGTGATTATTTGTGGATCTTTTATGGCTTAATTTAAAATTTTATTGCCCCAGAAAACCTAGAGAAAAGGGAACTTTTTTGTTGCCTTTTTCACAATTTTTACCAATTTTCATCCATTCAAGTACCTTTTTTCATACTTTTTGGCAATTTTTGCCACTTTCTTGCCATTTTTTTCCTATTTTTGCCACTTTTTGCATAATTAAGCTACCTTTTGCCATTAAATACTATTTTTTCCCCTAATTTTTGTCAATTTTGCTACTTGTTTGCCATTTTTATCCCATTTTTGCCCTTTCCAACATGTTTTGCCCATTAAAGCTATACCTTTTGCTATTAAATACCAATTTTTGCCCATTTTTTCCACTTTCTTGCTACTTTTTCCTACTTTTTGCCACTTTTCGCTCATTAAAGCTACCTTTTGCCATTACATACCCCTTTTTCCTGTTTTTTGTCCATTTTTGCCACTTTTACCCCATTTTTGCCCTTTTTCACCATGTTTTGCCCAATTAAGCTACCTTTTGCCATTAAATACCACTTTTTTCCTAATTTTTGCCCAATTTTGTCCCTATATACTGCTTTTGTCCATTTTTGTCACTTTTCAATTTTTTTTCTGCTACGTTTTTGCCCCATTTGGACCATTTTTTACCACCTGTAACTCATTTTTTTTGTCATTTCTCAACCATTTTTGTGTCTTTCTGACCCTTTTCCCACTTTTTCTTACCATTTTTGCCCCTTTTCACTGATTTTTGCTGCTTTTTGGACATTTTTTCCACTTTTAACTAACTTTTATTGCTACTTCAAGCTGGTTTTGCCACTGTTCACCACTTAGATTGTGGCTCTTACAGAGGTTTTTTTTCAACAGTTTGGCTCTTTGGTTGAGCAGGGTTGAGTAACACTGCCTTAGAGCATTTAAATACAAACAATCCCATTAGCAGGAACCAGGGAACTGCTGGGATTGCAGGGTTTTTTTTAAATGTTTGTGCTGATTCTGCAGGTTTTGCTCAAACACAGCATTAATATATATTATATAAATGTATTTATACCTGATGGCCTCAATCCAGGAGTCTCTCTCCTCTGCGCTGGCAGCACAGATGGTATAGGACTGGTGCTTCCCCTCCACCACTCTGCCGTCTGTCTCTGTTTTGCACGCTTTGATCTTCTGCCCACGACTGTTGGGGTTGTACAGCTCCAGACAGTACTAGACGACACCAAAAAAACATATATCAACCTGAAAGTCTATCAACTCACATAAGTTGACTTATAGAAGTACCAGTTTTAGAATTGTGTTTGTCACAACATAAAATGCTAAATGGGTATCTCTGAGGTCTGCTGCAGATACATGAAGCTTTCAGGGTTTTTTCTGCTGTTCTGATGCTCCAAAGACTGGCAGATTTCAGTTTTATTTATTATGAGATAATAGCAAATACCTGACAAACAGATAGAAACCCTTGTCATGTGATTTAGTTACCAAAAGTTCCCAGCAAACTTCGGCACGCAGTCTAAATTTCACACTTTGGATAGAGTTTGTCCTGCCTACATTTTAAAGCATAAATCATGTGCATGAGTTTGCTTGCAGTTTTCTGAAAGCAGGTTTTATATATTACTTTTTAAAAAATTTCTTTATTCACTATAGTTGTGTTTCCACCTGGTGGCCCAGTTTGATTGACTACGGTTTAGTATGCTAAAACCCTAAATAGGTTGCGTGTCACAGACACCTGTACCATAACTTGGTGGGTGTTCTGTAAAAGGTACACATCACCTCACAGTCAAACAGGGGTCATACATTTTACCATCTTATTGCAAAATGGATCTACAGTTTAACTTGGCAGAGAAGGCTCTGCTCTAAAGATGCTCCCTGGGTTAGTCAAGCAGCATGCTGTGACTTTCCAGGGAGCTAGAAACCCTCATATGGATGGATACATTTATGACAATGCATACTGAATACAATAAAATTAGTTCAGAAGCAACTGCTCCATAGTTGCATGAATCTTAATATGAGGGTGCAACAAGCTTCATGCTATAAAGGAGGAGGCTGGGGTGGAGGTGGTGAAGCTTTGCCAGCAGCAGCAGTGTGGTGCTTCAGAATAATGCAAGAGCAGATTAATGAGAAGTATGTCTAAATGGACCGCTGTGTTGAGAGAAAGAGCTGTGATTGGCTGTGTGAGCTGGGATCAGCTGATCACAGCGGGGTGTATGACTACCGTGTCTTGAATAAACTAATGCTGAGCTTAATTTATAGGAATGTTTGGACTCGTAATAGTTCATCAGTGAAGACCAAAGATGAAGCTGGGCTGTTGCCATGGCTACAACAAGCATCTAGTTAGCGATAAATATAATTTAAACTCCACTTCATTCTCCTGCCTCAGACCTAAAAGGAAAATTAAGACATAAATTTCAGCAGATCAACCATCAGTTTAACTGGGGTTAAAATTGAACTAGGTTATGTGTGAAAGCTGTGGTACATTGATCTCATTTGAAAATACACCTAGATTTTTTGCAAACAGATTTGACACCACAGAGCCATCTTTTCAGAGGTTACCCGGAGTAAAAAGAAGTAAATGCAGTACTACCACAACTGATCTAAAGCTTCATATTCATAAAAAATTGACATTAATACCATTTTAAATCCATCACTGATGCTGATGTGTGCCTTCAGGCTCTGTTCTGTGCACTTAGGTCCACATAAACATCAGGAAACTTGATTTATGATCACATATCAATGTCTACTGCGCCTTCTAGAAAAAATATGGATCTATGTCCAGTCCAAACATCCCTAATTTAAGTGGATATCAGTCTGGTTTTCTCCCGTTTTCACCCACTCCTCACAGAGCAGACTCAGCTGAGCAGAAATGTCGTTAGTGACATCACTGCAAACTCACTATTGCGTGTAGTTACACCCCTTTGTGACTGATAGGTAAGTTTGGCACCCCTACAGAAGGGTGCCATAAAAGGACGGTATGGGATAATGGCAACATAAATAAACCATGCCGTACTAAAATGAACTGGACCGCTAAATGGGAACAATCTATAATGAAGAGCAGAAATACTGTACCGGTTTACGAGGATACGGCACTTCTCTCACACACAGGTTCTCTAGAGGAATGATTCCTCTGGGCTCTTTATCCTGCAAAGGGATTAAAAGGAAATGAAGAGACATCATGGTAAGTGGGAAAGTTTTGGTGTCATCACAAATCAAGAAGATGATAAAAGGAACCTCATCAAAACAAAATATTTAAGTTTGTTTCAGCCAATTTTCATGCATACATACACTCATGATTAAATACATAATTAGAATAATAGTTAAAAGTTGGCAATGCAGCTCATAAAGTAAGGGAGAGAGTGAGGCTGTTGGCAGTTGATATTGTTTAATCATGCAGATATTATTCTTGCATATACTTATACTGAATGTCCAGATAATCACGAGTTAATAAAGGATTCATGAAAACACAACCATGCACTTACAGTAGCTACAGGATTGATTATGCAGACATTATTCTGGCATAGCTCAGTGTGTTAATTATAATGCTGAGTAATACAAAGCTTCTTCATGAATCTTACATTTACTGATGATTACTTAGGCAGTAATTCAGCATTAATACATGCTTAGCAGTGGAACAGCATTGCAAAGTGCAATTCTGTTTAGTAGCACATTTTTGCACCATTGCAAGGTCTCTTAGTGCAACTGCACCGTCACAAAACATAAATAGTGCTGTAAAATCCCTTTTAAAAGTAGACGTTGCATTTGTAGACCAACAGAAGATGCAAAGATGCAGTAAGAGGCCAAATACTACCAGATTTTGCACAAATGTTACTCTGTTGATTAGGTTAAAGGGATATTTTAGTATTTTCTAAGTTGTGTTGTCTGAGCTACTTGTCAATAGTATTGGATTTAGTCTCCAGTGATTCCCCTCCAAACACATGCTTGGGGAAGCAAGGCTTATAGCTAGCAGTATAGCAGATGGGTACAGTTTCACCACAAAATTTAACAAGTTGAAGGTAAAAATGGGATAAATAACAATGTTGGCTCGACTGGTAGGCTATATCAACGCTTATGGAGTGATTTGTCACCCAAAAAGCGCCTGTTTTGCAACACGAGCTTGATGACTGAATGGTTTTCTGCCTCGGTGTGTCTGAACACAAAAGCATCCTAGATGAGAAAGAAAATGCTTCAAAAAATTTTGAGGTAGCTTACAATTGAGCCAGCATTGTTTTTTGGCCCATTTTTACCTTAAACTCCCTAAATTACTCTGTGAAACTCTACCGATCTGCTACACTGCATATCCTAGCTTCACTAAAATCACTAGAGGCTAATGGTACAACTATTGCCAAGTACCTAATACAATCTAACTTCAAAAATACAGAAATATCCCATTAACTATGATCTCCTAAAGCAGTGTTACTCAACCCAGCCCAACCAAAGAGCCAAATTGTTGAAATATACATTTGCAAGAGCCACAACCTAAATGGTGAAAAGTGGCATTTAAAATAATTTCAATGTGGCAAAAATGGTCAAAAGCGGCAAACATTGGGAGAAAAGTGGCAAAATAGGTGGGAAGGGACCAAATACTAAGTTAAAAGTTGCAAAAAACAAGTGAAAAGTGACTAAAATGGGCAAAAATCAGAAAAAAAGGTGGAAAAATGGGTGGATATGTTTTTAGGTAAGATTTTCCTGTTTAAGGTTTTCTGGGGAATAATATTTCAAATTGCCCTAAAGGATCAGCCTCATGTTAACTTTATCGCTGAATGCATTCCTTAGCACAGAACTGCATCCCCACCGTCAGACTTGAACGCTCTTACAATCTAATTTTAATGGAAAACAAATGACCATGACCGGAGTCATTTATATATTACCTTTAATTTTACATTAGCAACATTTAGGTACTTCAGTTTAGACTGTGTGGGTGTTTGCCTGTAGTTTTTGATACTGTCATGGAGGGAGACTTACAGTGGTGAACTCAAAGTAGTAGAGGCAGTTGTCAGTAAGGATAAACCACCGCCTCTTCCACGTTTTTACTCGACCTCCTGGAACAGACAGAGAGTGAAATATTAAGACCACCATGCAGTAATTCATTCAAAGGAACCAACAAACATTCGAATGTTGCGTCACTGCCGAGCCAGCTGACTGGAATACAAGTCTTGGTGGTTATTTGTGTGCTGCTGTGCTTCTTTATAACCCTGTGGTTTGGTTTGCATGAAGACTCATGAGGTAGACTCCACTGTTGGGTCATTTTCTGACTGCTTCCTCTGTACTTTCCTGTTGTCACTGTTATGTTACAGTTTAAAGTAGCACAGCAGTTCTCAGACGTTTTATATGTAACTTGCAATAATGTGAGATGCATTTAGGCTAAAATATTACCCAGCATAGCTGTAAATTACGGACAGAGGCTGAACTAATGAGGTGTTTACCAAGTTTGAGGAGCCAGCCTTCCCTGTCAGGGTTGAAGAAGGTGTGTGTCAGATCATTCCCATCATCCTCTGGGATTTTGAAGGGCTCGTTGTGAATGCTCTCGTACAGTTTCTAAAGAGGAAAGAAGAAGCAATGTTATTTAACCCTGAGAGGCTGCCGAGGCCATTTTGTGGCTTTTTTGGTCATTTTTTGTTTCTTTGTTGAGATGATTTTGACTGTGTTCATGCTACAACATACATTTTGGAGGAAAATTTTAATAACAGAACCTGTAATGGGACAATAATAAGCTCTGCACACTTTTTTGTACACACTCAGGCTGTTGGTGACCAAAAATGCCTCATTAAAACTCACTATTGCCCCCATTGTTACCCTCCATCCATCATAGTAAAAAATATTTTTATGATATTAGGCAGGTGTGTCTGGTGTCACTGCTTCAATTTTTTTGTTTTTCCTATTCATCCCATAGGTGGCAGAGAGGAGGTTGTACGTTTTTCCTGCTTTTCTGTGGTGGAATAATTATAGCACTTATTAAAATTTTAACGTAAAAATAATAACAATAATGGTGCATAAAATCAGAGATGTTGCTCATTAATAACATATTCAAGACTGTGATAGTCTTTCTGTGTTTTTTTTTTATTTATTTTTGGGCATTTTTGTGATGAGGACAGTAGATAGAGTCAGAAACAGGGACAAGTGCGGGGGAAAGACATGCGGTAAAGGGCCTCAGGCCAGATTCCAACCCAGGCCGACTGCGTACACAGGGCGTCTTAAACCACTAGGCCATCTGCGCCCCAAGACTGTGAAATTCTTTTATAATTTGCAGTATAGGAATTTTTTTTTTTTTTTTGAAATTACAAAAATCAGGGTTTTTTTGGTACTTAACCTGGCACTGAAAGGGTTAAATTCTTCAGAATTGATCAATGTTTGATATTAATGATTTTTTTTTTTTTTTTTTACTGTTTTAAATTGTAGTAATATCATTGTTATTTATGTGTAGGTCCATTTGTGCCCCCTTACACCCTAAACAAAACAATTTATTCTATTCTTAAAATACCTTAAAAAACAAAACATTACACACAAAAACTAAAAATGTTGCTCATTTTAGGAAATTAAAGGCTGTGATAATTCCCTCTGAGGAAATTAAATTTGCATGTAGAAGATAAAAAAATGATACCGTTTGCTTTTTTAATGACAAAAGTCACATCTTTTTGCACTTAAACTGGCAATGAAGGGGTTGTTCCTCAGACTTGATCAATATTTGATATTAATGATCAGGTCTGAACTTGATTAAAAATGAATGCCAAAAAGTGTTTTTTATTTTCTGTTTTAGACTGTAGTAATTTCATTGTTATTTATGTGTAGGTCCATTTTTGCCCCCTTACACCCTAAAAATAACAATTTATTTAAATCTTAAAATAAAAAAAAATAAAATAAAACAGAACATAAAAAACTAAAGTTATTACTCATTATTAGGAAATTGAAGGCTGTGATAATCCCCTCCAAGGAAATTCAATTTATATGTAGTAGATAAAAAGTGGCACCTTTTTTTTGCTTTTTTTCTTCATGATAAAAATCATGTCTTTTTGCCTTTAAACTGGCACTGACATGGTTAAATTTCCTAAGAAACAACATTTAATATTTATCTTCAGGTCGGAGCTTTAGTTTAAAAAATTAATGCAAAAGTTGACCCAAAAAAAGTATATTATTGTCGTTATTTATGGATGCTGCCATGTTTGGTCATGAACGCCATGAGTGTAACAATTTATTTTAAACAATCTAAGGGCTAAAAAGGAAATACTGCTCTGAGTCATTTCCTATCCAATATTTTACATCTTTAGTATACATTTAAAATAAACAACATACTTAACAGCTGGGTGAATTATAAACAGTAACTTGATTCTAATGGGGTGAATGATGTCACTTGGTTCCAGATCAGCCAATAGAAAAATCCTCCTGCAGTAGCAGGGGTTCACCCTGTAGAGGGCAGTAAGTATGGACATTTATTACACAAAATATAGAACTTAAGTACTGACTGTTGAGAGTTGAACTTAAATTATTTAACAACAATTAAAATATTAAAATAACACAGTATTTCAGCTGATAAAAGTGGTTTAAGGGTTTAGTTTCTCTTTGAATGAGACTGTTTGCACAGACTGTGGCTGTGAATAGCACCAGCATGTCTGTGAGTGAGTTTGGAGTGACACTGACTCACTGGTTTCTGTGACGGAGAGACACTGGCGTGTTTGGCCCACGGTCATAAACAGCGTTGCCGCTGTCTGCAGACCTCTGAGAGTTATGTGAGAACATGGGGTGGAAACTGAGCGTGAGAACGAGCTGGACGTGGTCACCTGTGTTTGTTTCTGTTTCATGTGATGTGAGCATGGTTCAGGGGCTGTTTTTTTTTTTTTTTTTTTTTTACAAGTGTTGCCAAATTAACATGTTACTTAATTCTAAAATTTTATATCAGCTGACATCCCACAGATGGATATTTTCTTCTGTATGTGGTCACTACATTATAAAAGTAAAAGTGCATTTTTGAAATCTGAAAATTTTGGTTTTACAGTAAAACTCAAAAAGGGGGATTCACATTATTGCCCCTGTTCCTCATATATTTATCTTAAAATGCATGCACCATGAACTGTAGGGTTTAAGTAGTAATGTAAAAAAAAAACCTGAACTTTTTAATTATTTCACAATCTAACAGTTTAGAAAGACATGATTAATGCCATTTGACACAAAAATAGGAATTTTCCTTTCTTCTGTAAATTCAGAATATTTCAAACAAAGTTTGAAAAGGTTGAGACTGTAGAGTTTTAAAAAATTCATATAACCAGACCACCTTTTGTTTGGTGGCTTTGCAAGCATCAGGGGAAGGTATTGCAGAATCTTTTTTTTTTTAACTCTGCAAAAGTTGTGGGTGGTTCATAAAGTTTTAAAGCATTCAAAAAAGTCCCTGACTGTGCAAAGCCAAAGCTGGAGGCCTCCCTTATTTTAAATATTTAACAAAGTCATCTGTGCAACTTTAGATGTCTGAAGCATCAACTGAGATCCTGATATTAACAATCTATGACATGCAGTTTTGTCAGATCAGTTTTTATGGCTGCAAATGTTTTTTGTTTTGTTTTGTTTTGTTTTGTTTTGTTTTTTACAAAAAATCAGAAGAAAATATCCAAACCACAAACAGACTAGTAGTTTTTTGTGACCTGCCAAGGTCGTGCAGAGGACAATTAACTTGGAGCTAACCTTGGAACAATCCATCAAATAGCGACATTGTTCCTTTACAGATAGACTACTGTTTAATTCTAACTAAAAAACTAAAACAACAATGGACGGAGATTTCTCACAGAGTGATGTCCATCTTAGGTTTTTAGCTTAAGGCTAGCCTATAATAAAAATCACCATTAATAAGAGCAGTAAAGCATCAACATCAACTATCCGGCAGTGCTGAATGATTTGGTAAAAATGTGCAATTTCAATTACACTTGCTAATATTGCAATTTGCAAATGCAATAATAATCATAATGTTTTTTGAAAATTAAGGTATTTCTGAAATGTTAGTGGCATTTAAGGGCCTTTCTGCATGCATTTTTGGAACCCTTTCAAGTACTGATTAATTCTAAAATAATTACAGCCTTTTATGCAGTGATGTAATTCCACACCCTGACAACACGATTGCAATTATGCAGCACTAGTCTACAGAGAGACAACAGACCCGTTTTGTTGAAAACCAGCCCTGAGACTGACTGGTGGTGGATTCAGAAACAGTGTTACCAAAGCAGGTAAATACACTTGATTTGAGTTTGTACTGTAAACTATTTAAACGTCATCATTAATAGTATTTTTTTTTTTTTTAATCAACAAAAGTCAAAGGAATTTAAAAGAAGAGGTTTGTGTCTTTGGGCTGAAACTAGAGCAAAGTGAAGTGGTCAAATGACAGTTTCTGAGGGCTTTGAGACAGCAATCACTCCTTAACAGCAAGAGCTGTGGTCTTCCTGCCTGTTAGCACATTGACCACACATTCACTGACTTAAGATGCTTGTTATCACCAAGATAGGCAATGAGTCTTTCACATCATGTGGAGGAATTCTGGCCCAGAATTGTTTGAACTCAGGCACGTTGGAGAGTTTTCCAACATGAAAGGCCTGTTTAGCGTCATGTCACAGCATCTCAATCAGATCTAAGTCCCTATCGGATAGGGACATGTAAGAATCCTGTGACAGGTCGTGCCCACAACGTGATGACGTTTATTTCAATGTAGGAAGTGCTGCAAATACCCATAGTCTCATTTATAAAAACAAATCACTGCAACGAAAAAGTGCTCTGAAACATGGTGATTGTGTGAAATATTAGTGTAACTCCCCAGATTTTATATGCAAAAAGAATGATTGATCTATCTTATCTGGTTTCAAATCTACTGCCAATCAAAAATGAATATGCTAATTGTAGCACCGCTGGGTTCTATAGGGTCAAGTGAGGCCTGGAGGTCCTGGATGAATCGTTGATTCCCTCTTGGAGTCATCTTGGTTGGCCAGCCATTCCTGGGAAGGTTCACCATTGATCCAAATTTTCTCCATTTGTGGATAATGGCTCTTACTGTGGTTGTCTGGAGTCTCAAAGCCTTAGAAATGGCTTTGTAACCCTTTCCAGACTTTTAGATGTCTATGACTTTATCTCTCATCTGTTTTTGATGACCTGTAGATGGCGCAATGATGTTTTGGTTTTATTTCACTTTTTCTGACGGGTTTTGTTTAAGGGATTTCTGGATGCAACAGGTCTGGCAGTAATCAGGCCTCAGATTTCCAAAAATGTGGTTAATAACTTGTGATTTAAAGGAGAGTGCACAACCAGTTATGGGTTTAAGGGGCAATTACTGTTTCACATAGGGCTGGGTACTTTCATTTAAAAACTGCAGTTGGTATTTACTCAGGTTACCTTTGTCTAATATTTAAATTAGTTATATTATCAAATACTTTTGTTACAGCAATCAAAGTGATGATCTCCTAGTGTCTAGCTTGGACTCTGATTGGGTGTTGATTCTCACCGAGAGCAGGTCATCAGGTAGATTCTCCCCGTTGTTTATGCCTCTGTTCATGGAGATAAAACGCTCCAGTGTGGTCTTATCCTTCACGTTTGGGTTGTGCAGGCTGGTGTTGAGCATGATGATGGCAAATGACAGGATGTAGCACGTGTCTGGTGTCGCAGAGGAAATGAACACATATAAAATAAAAGGAAGCAACAGAATGGTCATCATACTGATTCTAAGAACCACAGTTCAGTAAGTGAGAAAGAGGAAATGAAAGCTGGAAGGGCAAAAAGAGATAGAGATGATGTAGTCATTCAAACCAGTGGTTCTCAACCTTTTCAGTCCACAACCCCTAAAATAAAGATGCCAGAGACCGGGGACCCCCACTGTATCTGAAGGTGGTTGAACACAGCTATGAACATTCAAGAATATGTAGACAAGGCCATCCATCAGGGGGGATAATGGGGAGAGCTTTCTGGGGTCCAGCCAAACTGGGGGCCCACAGAGGTCAGCAAAATCATGGTCCATTGTAAAGTTAAGCTGTGATATCCATATTGTATATTTAACCTGAAAAGTAACTGCTCTTATCAAAGCAACACATATGTAAGAATTGAAATGGGTTAAAATGGCTAAAATAGGTTAAAAAGGGCAAAAATTGTGGTGGAATTTGATCTTAAAAGTATCAAATATGGGTTAGAAGTGGCAAAAATAAGATTAAAAGGGGCAAAAAAATAACCAAAAAATGAAAAAATGGGTTAAAGTGGCAAATGGGCATGTGGCAGCAAGAGGATATTATAAAGCTGCTGAAAAGGCTTTAATTAGCAAAAATGAGTAGAAATTTGGTAAAATGGGATGAAAAATATATATGAACTGGCAAAAAAGAGTTAACTGAGACAGAAAAAGAGGTAGAAATGGGTTAAACTGACAAAAATGGGCATATCAAATTGTGAAATGGGCAAAAATGGGTTTAAAAAGTGGTCAATAGTGACAATAGTGTCAACGGAGGCAACATTAGGTGGAAAGTGGCAACAATTGGTTTAGAAAAACAGGCAGAAAAAAGTAGAAAAAGGGTCAAAAACGAGTTTTAAGTGGCAAAATTGGTGGGAAAAAATGATGAAATCAGGTCAAAATTTGGCAGAATTGATGCAAAGTGGCAAAAGTGTAATTTAAAAATCTTCCTAGCTTTTTTAGGGCATCTGGAGACCCCCTCTCAGTGTCTCACAACCCCCAAGGGGGTCCCGACCCCAACGCTGAGAACCACTGATTTAAACAATCCACCTCTACAGCACACATAAACATGTTCAGACAGGAAGTGGACAGCCGTGTGTTTAAGCTCACCTGTGGACTGGAAGACGTGGGTGTTGCAATCACAGTAGCGAGTAGCAAAGGCCTCCATCATGCGGTCAATCTTCTGAGCTTCACCCGGTAGACGGAAACTCCACAGAAACTGTCTGTCACATTCACACCCAAACAGCATTAACCTCCGTGTATTCATACAGTGAGAGTGTGGTAGGAGTACAGCAGGTGAGCTAACTTTTCCACCTTACCCTGGTGATAATGCAAATTTACATCAGTGACTTATCTACCTCATCTTTCAAGTCATGCAGATGTGAGTGATCTAAATGGTCTTATTTCTTACTCTTTCTAAACTTCCTGGACTTTAATTTATAGCATTTGGTTTGACAGCTACAATACTTTGAATGCTGTGCTGCTATGTAAAAAATGATCTGCTGTTACCAACCCTGCTGAGGACTCAGGATTCAGTAAAGGAGCTTACCTAAGAGCCTGGACCAGGTTGAGATCGGAGAACTCGTGCAGCTCCACAAAGGCCTTCAGTGTCTGCAGGTGGAGCTCCTCTCTGTGAGACAGGTGACAAAAAAGACACCTTAGACTCTGATAAAAAATTCCCTTCGCTGATTGGAACCTGACTTAAACGTCTCGCTTTCCTTCCCCAGTTTTTCATGTATCCTTTTGCCCCGTTGGCCGCAATCACAGCTCTGAGTCTTTGTGGATAAGTCTCAGTCAGGCTCAAACATCTGGACGCAGAAATTTTACTCCATTCTTCTTTGCTAAACTGCTCAAGCTCTGTCAGGCAGATCAGGAGTGAGTTTTCTATTGGATTGAGGTCTGGGCTTTGACTCTGCCACTCCAGAACATTCACCTTGTTGTTTCAAAAACATTTTCTGTGTAGCTTTCTCTGTAACTTCGGCTGTCTTGCCATAGCTCTCTTGAAGACTGAATAGATCCTCCAGGATTTCCCTGTATTTTACTGCATTCATTTTATCCTCTACCTTTACAAGCCTTCCAGAGCCAGCTGCTGAGAAGCATCCCCACAGCATGATGCTGCTACCACAGTGCTTCACAGTGGGGATGGTGTGTTTGTGGTGATGTGCAGTGTTTGGTTCTTTGCTCTGATGGCCAAAAGGTACTATTTTGGTCTTGTCAGACTGAAGAACTTTTTTCCACTTGACCATGGAGTCTTCCACATGCCTTTTAGTGAACTCTAGACCAGATTTAATCTGAATTTTCTTCAACAGAGGCTCTCTCTTGGCCGATCTCCAACACAGCTTTGACTGGTGAAGAATCCGGGCAGCAGTTGTTGTCTGCAGAGTCTCTCCCATCTCAAGGTGGAACTCCTTCAGAGTAGTCAAAAGGTGTTTTGGTGGCCTCTCTCACTAGTCTCCTTCTTGCACGCTCACTCAGTTTTTGAGGACGGACTGATCAGGGCTGATTTGCCATATTCCTTCCATTTCTTCATAATGGATTTAATTCAATTCCAGGAAATGTTCAGTGCCTTGGAATTGGTTTGTATCCATCCCCTGGCTTATACTGTTCCATAAAATTTTCTCTGAGTTGCTTTGAGTGTTATTTTGTCTTCATGGTGTAATGGTAGCCAGGGATACCGATTAACCTTACAGACTCAGGTGTCTTTACACTACAATCACCGAGACACATTCACCACACTCAGGTGATTCTTATTTCTCTAATTGTCAGCCTACTAGAACCAATTGGCTGGAGCTCTGATGGATTAGGCTAGTCAGAGTGATTATTTATGCAGCCAAAAATGCCTGATTATATTTACCATGATTCCTGATTTTTTCTCCTCACCTTTCTCCGAGGAATTCTCCAATGGCCGTCTTGTTCAGCCCCTCCTCTTTGTAGAGGAAGTCAGCAATGGATTGAGCACTTCCTTCCAGCAGCTTGTTCTCCACCAGGTATGAGATCCCCTACAAACACAGACACGTAGAGGGGATTGTTTTCAGTTTCTACACTTTCATACTTCCTTATTTTTCTGTTTTCATGTCTTTTCCTGCAAATGTAAAAGACGGTCTAATTTTGGCCTAATGCAGAAACATGCACAAAACCTCGGCATGCTATGTTTAAACATCTCTGGTTTCAGAATGATCTCATCTCTGCCAGCTGCTTCTGTAAACCCAATTCCTTCAAGCCAATCTCTCTTCCTCTTTCTCCCCCATGGTGCATTTGGAGAGGAATGGCTGAAAATACTTACATTTGGAAATTTAACCAACAGAGCCTTAAAGGAGATAGTGGTTGGCTGCTGTCAATTTAGAATATAAACTTTCTTATTTGCCACACATTTATCTGATTAAATCGTAACACCTGCAACTGTACAGAAACCACAGTATTGATTTTATATATCTGGATTTGTCCTGATCTTGAACAGAGTTCAGATTTGTTCCAGTAAGAAAAGTGGCCCTGCTTATGCCTTGAATTCATGCTGCAAACTTTAGTGTCCCAACAGCATGACGTGCCACTGAAACCACAGAAACTGAGCTGTGAAAGAGCTCACTCATAGCATCTGCACTCTGTGGTTAAAGAGAGAGAGAGAGGAACTCACAAGAGAAGCTCACTGAAGAAAAGATCAGATATAAATGACACAAAACCTCAAAGGACAGGACAGAGGGGTCTCATATCAAGTATTGAAGATCAAATGTGTTCACACACCGCTTTAGTTTACTCTCACAAACATTCTCACGCCTCTGGACTCACCTTTTTGGGGTCCATGTTGAACTTCTTCTTCCCACTTGAGAACCGTTTGCTCTTCTCGATGGTCTTACTGCAGGAAAATCAAAATCATCAAGCAACAAGTACCAGTGAATGATACTAACCAATGTATGACTTGTATGTTAGAAAAGATGACCTCCACCCAAACCCACACACAAAATAGTAATGTTGCTGTCAAAAATCAATGATTTAAATGGTAATCACTGATTAAAGCTAAAGACAAAAGGCATATGCATGTTTCCATCGTATAAACTAGCTAATTTATGTTTATCATCATGGGGTCCCAGACCTGGGGTTAGGAACTAGTGCTCTTGGATCAAACATGCATTTCTAAGTGATTACAACTTAGCTAAAAGTTAGAGCACTTGATTAGATAAAAACTGCCCTCTACATGGTGTATTTACTGAACAATAAACCCCCATTTTGGTTTCACTGACAGATTACACACAATGAAGGAGAAAAGCTGCTAAAAGTGGCATTTTTGGTTAATTATGCAAGCCACACCGAAAGCATTCTGGGGTCACTGGCAGCTTGAACAAGGAAGGACACTTTCAACAGCTTTTCTCCATTGAGAGAAATTCATCCATGAAACCAAAACATCCGTCTAACGTTTGGATAATACATTCTATGGAGTGCAGCTGATCTGAAAATGCTTTGTACAGCCACAAGGTTCTGGGGGTGGGAGGTCCACATTAGTTCCACAGGATATAGTTTGGCAGAGAATAGTGGCTGTCCATCACAAATAAGCAGCAACAGAACAGCAGCTTACATTAGAAGTTCCTGCCTCATCATGGAGCACTCATTTACATAACACCCTACAAAAGAAGCAAGGATGTCTAAACCAATTTCTTCTTAAGAGTCAACAGTGTTCATTGATTTTTAATTAAAGGGATAGCATTTGAAAAATGTGGAACTATGACCTTAAAAAGCACCAAGCAAACCAGAACTTGTTCAAGGCGCAAAGATTGGAAAAGGAATTGCAGGGTTATGGTAAACAGGATTAACAGATACTGATACAGAACTGAGATTTCACAGTGTAATTGGCTGATATGTTAAACTTTTGAACTTGTCTGGATTACTGCCAATTGAGTCTCAAATTTTACCTGAGTTCACTTCAGTCATATGAATTCAAATAAAACACTAATTAACAGTAACTACTTTATGTGTCAAACTCTCTGCTCTTGGATTGTTTTTAACACTAGAACTACCAGTGGGTAAAATTTACCCAAGACTGTTCTTTAATTCAGAGGTTCTCAACTTTGGGGTCGGGACCCCCTTTGGGATTGCGGGACACTGAGAAGGGGTCTCCAGAAGCCCCAAAGAACTAAGAATATTTTTTAATGACACTGTTGCCACTTTACACCAATTTTGTCACATTTTTTACCCCTTTTCATCATTTTTCCCACCAATTCTAACACATTTTTCCCATTTAACACCTACTTTGGTCAGTTTTAGCCCCTTTCCACCACTTTCATGCCTGCTTTTGCCACTTCTAAACCAATTGTTGCCAATTAAGCTTAATGTTGCCTTAATATTGCCACTCCTTTGCCCAATTTTGGTAGTTTAACCAATTTCAGTCAATATCTATTTTGTCTTTCTCAGTTAACCCTTTTTTCCCAGTTTATATCAATTTTCCAATCCACTTCACCAAATTTCCACCAATTTTTGCCCATTTAAAGCCATTTCAGCTACATTTTATCCCTCCTTTACCACTATTTATGCCAGTGTTTGCCTTTTTTTAATCAAATTTTTGCTACTTCTAACCCATTTCTGCTACTTTTAAAATCCAACTTCACCACCTTTTACGACATATTTTTCCATTATTAACCATTTTAGCAATTTTTAAACCATTTTAGTTATTTTTTTTTAATTATAATTATAATTTTTTTTTGACAAAAATGATCTACATTTTTAAGAGGGCTTTTTACTACACACATAAACAAATAAAGATAATTGTTTCTTTGATAAGAGTGGTTATTATTCAGGTTAAATATAAAATATGGATAGCCTAACTTTACAATGGACTATGGTTTTTCTGACCTCCATGGTCCCCCAGTTCGGCTGTGCCCACTTATCCTATTTATTCCCCTTTATGGACAGCAGTATTTGACTTTTTCTAAAGGTGGTTAAATAGCACCTGGTGTCATAAAATTTTTTTTTTGCCTATACCCAATTTTTTTTAATGGACATCTAGAACCACCAGGCAGGTCAAATTCACCCTTTAAGAAAGCCTTAATTTTCACACTGTTTTATTTCACACCAGTAATAAATAGATGCTGCAATGGAAATACCATCTCTCTATTGCAGCAATGCCTAAGCAGAGGTTGTTAGATCAACCTTCAACATGGATACAAGAGGGAAAAAGACATTTACCACTGTTAAATGTCAAAAGGTAATCTCAGTGTTTTTAATGAAGAAGAATACAGTGATGAGGAAGTTTCAGGATTAGCAATCAGTCCAAATACGATTTTGTAGGTGACAGATCATCTTCCAACAGTGATCTGGTTTGCTATCTGTGGTTAATAAGCTGTTCAATGTCAGTGGTTAACTAACAGTCCTTCATCAGAGCTATTCATATATAATCAAGGCACTTTAATGACAGGTAAATTTGACCCATTGGCTGTTTTAGGTATGTAGAAATCCACGGCGGTTCTAGTGTTAAACCTTCATTGAGAAGTGAAGGTTGAGTCGATCAGAGGGGACCAAAATGTGGGCGACACTGCTGGAAAGATGGTGAAATGAATCAGACATGACAGAGACACGGAGTGGGAGCGTTTAGTGGGAGATCTAAGGGACTGGTTAGTAAGTGAGGAGTGGGCTTTATTAAGATCAAACGTACTTTTCCTCCGCAGACTCAAAGCTGAGTATTTCCGCCATGACGTGGTCGATCTCCATCTTTAACTTCTGAAAAGTTCAGAATAAAATAAAAGATCTTTAGCAGGTTTTATAGCAGGACAGGTCAGTTTTAGAGCTATTTCTCTTGACGTTAAGCTCAAACATTGATTGCTTCTATTTTAGGATGCTTGTACCTGAATTTCATCCAGAAGATCTTTCTTATGCGTCTTAATACTTTCAATCTCCATCCTCTCGTCTGCTGTGAAATCCGAGGAAACTGTAAAAAAGGAACAAAAACAGCCCAAGATTTCAAAGTTTAAATCCTTTATCTTTAAAAAGAGAAGTGCTAAACAGTATGTAATCAGTATGGCGTCACTTTCCCTCCCCTTGTCAGAGATCTTGTCCCCAACATGATAAGATCAGATCTATAATCAGTGTCAGTGATGTTTTATGTAAAAATAACCAGAGTAGAAGAAAGATAGGCTTCTCTGGAATATTATCGAGACTGCTGGTGTGGTTTCACAGGAAAACTTTGTCACCACACAGTCTAACCATGACCATATTTTTGAATACATGAGTATACGCTCACATGGATGTAAACATCTACTCCCACATTAAAAGGTTACTTAGACATTAAAAGTCTGACTCATATATATCCTACAGTCAATCCTGACTTTCATTGAAGCTTTGTTATTTTGCTATAAACAGCACTGAGGGTTGCTGAGGGGCAATCAAAGTATCGTCAACAAACATACTGTACGTGGTCAAATCTTGAGCCACAAATGACTCCCTCAGAATCTAAATCGTCATTCCTTCTGTGTTGTTTCTTCACAGGATTTGCTGTCATTTTCTGTTGTGTAGTCATTCCTCATTACAACAGTTCAGCTGACTAACTCACAGAAAATAAGGACCAGTGTTGTACTCAAGATCACACTATCCAAGACCAAGACTTGCCCAAGACCAGATTGCACTGAGACCAAGACAAGAACAAGACCTTTTGGGGTTTACACAGAGTCAAGACCAAGACTACAAAAATCAATTTTTAAAAAATCATGACAAGGTTGAACAGTTAAACAGCATTCTGTCTTTAATTGTAGTTTTCTTTTTAAAAAATCTGAAAGATAAAACCAAGGTGTCTGCAACTTTTTCAAACAACATGCAAAAATCTCTAATCTTAACAAATTTGTTCAACTAACTTCTTGTGAAAAATAAATCCTTGTATGTATTTAAAAGCCACTGTAAAAGTCTGGAGTAATTCTAAATATCTGAAAATGAGATGTTTCTCTAGATTTGTCAGGTGAACATGGCCTACAGTAAGTGTTCAGAGGTATTTCTGACGAGAAATAAGATGGACTAATGTCCATATGTCTTAATCCAATGCTTGGCATTGGACTTGGTGATGTGATATGCCACTGATCAGTTAAGGATGTTCTGTACAGGCATCTTCTCAGTGTCTTTGGATATTGTTTATCATTGGGCACTGAGGTTAGAACAAATCTTAAGTCCTTAACTCATCATTGTATTCTGTATTATCAAGTTGGTTGGCCTTCATTGACCACACATAGGCAAAATCATTGGCATACCCTTATTTATAAGGCTTTACTAAATCTACTTCCATGTGATTTCTTTCAGGTTAAAATTGCTGCAAGCTACAGTCTTCCCTCTATGTCTCAGACACAAGATTTACTTTTGCTATCTGTTCCCGAAGGAGATTCAGGTATGCTGCTCCTGCAGCCTGGAATGTGCTACGGGAGACCATTAGTCTTGAGGAGCTGATAAGATGCATCAGGTTGTAGATGATTGACTGCTCTGCTTCTGCTCTGTGACTCAGGATTTGGTTTCTCTGTGATTGTAACTGCTCTATTTAACATGTCTGTCTTTGTTAGTCGTGCCGCTGCCCGTCTCAGCCAGGACCAGTGTTAATTTCGTCGACTGAAGCTATAACTAAAAATGTTTATCCACACACTTTTTTCCATGACAAAGACCAGACTTAGACTAGCCAAAATAGATCTATGAAGACTAAAACTGACAGAAAGTGTGCTTAGTATTTGTCAAGATGACTAAAACTAGACTGACATGTAATTTATTTTTCATCAGACATTCCATGATATTTCTCCACAGAGGGTAAATCTGCTAAAATACAATGCATTTGTAGCTCTCTGCTGTAGAAAGCAGGGATCCAGGTTTGGTCGCAGAGGACACACGACCATGATTTGGTACCAGATTCAGGCAAGAGAATAAATGCTTGGACTAAAAGTAAAGACTAAACTGTGAGGACTTTTTATGAACAAAAACTAGACTATAACTCTAAAGGGTAGAAATGACTAAAATGTGACTAAAACTAAAAAATAGCTGTCAACATTAACACTGGCCAGGACAGTCTTGTAAATGAGATTCTTACTCTCAGTTAGTTTTTTCCAGGCTAAATGAATTTAAACAAAAAAATGTGAGGCGTGAGGCCCATTCCACAGACTACCGCTGCACGCTTTTTGTGTTTACTTTAGCACCAGCAGATGATCAGAACTCTTTGCTCCGCTGTTGGCCCCATTTTTACATGGTCTGTTGCATTGTGGCTGAGTTGCTGTTGTTCCTAGATGCTTCCACTTTCTAATAATATCGCCTACAGTTGACTGTGGAATATCCAGCAGGGATGAAATTCACAAACTGTCTTATTGCAAGAGTGGCATTAATCACAGTGCCACGCTTGAAGTCACTGAGCTCCAGAATGACCAAATCTGTATCACAGATGTTTGCAAATTGAGACTGCAGCCAGGTGCTTGATTTTACACACCTGTGGCAACAGGTCTGACTAAAACACCTAAATTCAATAATGAACAGATGTGGACAAATACTTTTGTCCATATAGTGTATACAGTTTGAGCTGAGCTCTTACATTACCGAAAATATTTCCAACAGTTTTTAAAACCAGAGAAACCTTCATTTTTATTGCTGTTTGGACGGTGATACTCAACGTGTGGCTCTGGAGCCACATGTGGCTCTTTAGTAATGATTTGTGGTTCTTTTATGTCTTAATTTGAAACATTATTCCCATTTTTGCCACTTATTTTTGACACTTTTATCCTGCTTTTTGCAATTTTGGCCCATTTAAGCTGCATTTTGCAATTAAATGCCACCTATTTCTTATTTTGCCATGCATTTTTGATGCGTTTTGCCCATTTTCCCACCACTTTGCTGATTTTTGCCCATTATAATCACTTTCCACTTATTTTTTTGCCACGTTTTTGCCACTTTTGGACCATTTTTGCTACCTGTAATTAATTTTTTGCCCCTTTTAGCCTATTTTTGCCACTTTTTTTGGCCACTTCTCACTGCCTTTTGCAATTAAATGCCACTTTTTGCCCATTTTCCCACTTTTTTTCTGATTTTTGCCACTTTTTGACAATTTTTTGCCACCTTTAACTAATTTTTCAGTTACTTCCAACCCATTTTTACCACAGTATGCCCTTAATCGCCACTTTTCTCCCAGTGTTTGCTGCTTTTTGACCACTTTTGCCAACTTTTACTTATTTTTTTGCCACTTCTCACCCATTTTTGCCACATTTTTACCCATTTTGGCCACTTTTTGCTCAGTGTTTGCCCCTTTTTGCCACTGTGCACCCATTTAAGCTGCCTTTTGCAATTAAATGCCACTTTTTGCCCATTTTCCCACTTTTTTCTGATTTTTACTGCTTTTTGACAATTTGTTGCCACCTTTTACTTATTTTTTTGGTCACTTCCTACCCATTTTTGCCACATTCTGCCCTTATTTGCCACTTTATCCCAGTGTTTGCCGATTTTTGACCACTTTTGCCACCTTTCACTTACTTTAACTGCCACTTTTTTACCACTTAGATTTTGGCTCTTGCAAATGCATTTTTCAACAATTCGGCTCTTTGGTTGAGCAGGGTTGAGTAACACTGTTATGAGACATTCTTATGGTATCAGTCATGGCAAAGCCACCATGAAAGGCATATCTTATCGTTGCCATAGAAATGGTGGATGTTTCTCCTCTCACTGCACCAAAGTGGGCACTTTATCTACCAAGGGGGTAATTTTTCAAACATTAGGGCACCAAGATGGGTGATCGCCCCCTTCTAGGTGAGTGTCTGACCTGCATAACCTACAAGTCTCTTGATTACTGACTGTAATGTTCTCACAGTTTTGCATGTAGGGGAAGAGCTGTACTCGAAGTGTGAGGGCCGATTTAAACCCCAGTGACCAGAGAGCGGTTCCCACAAGACAAAAACAGCAGTCGTATAAATACCTTCATCATCTGCATAGAAGATTTCGTGATAAACACAGCTGAGTTTTTTTTTTTTTTTTTGGTTCACCACCAGTAAGACTACACCTAGTATGAGCTCTCCTGCAGAGGGGTGGACGGTTTATGAAGAAACCAACACATAAATAGCGATCACAGGTTTCATCCTCGGATAAGCAGTGCTCATAGTGCATGACTACCAAAACTTCCTGCAGAGATCTGTGAGGCATGATCTGAATACAGGGCTGATGCCCCCCCACCCTTCCTGCACACATTTTGTGCAATAAAGCATAAAAAACACCACACATTCCAATCCTCATTTACAAGAGTTGTAATTTATCTGATCAACAACGTGAACATCACTTAGTAGCATGACTTTAAATGTGGATTATCATCACATCGAACTAATTATAGCGACTTCTGTTTTTCTGTTGTTGTCTGTGGCGAGTGGTCCTGTGAGTTACTGAGCATGACTGCCTCTTCCCTATTTCAGGACAGGATGCCAACACTTTTTAACCGTGCATTGTTTGACGAGTGATATGAAGAGCTGTGCAGCAAATCCTAAACCCTCTACTCACAGCTGATCTGTCAGCTCAGGGAGATATACTGACATGTTTCATGTTTTTCTTCGTTACAGCTGTTTATAACTGGACAGTCAAACGTAAGAGGATATCGGAGTTCTCATAAGGAAGAAAAACGAACACCTTTAAAAGATAAAACCCACCTTTTCTGGCTTATTTGTATCATAAACCCCAGATTGTATGTTGCCTTTATTTAGGGCTCTATTACTACAAATGGGCAAATTAACACAAACAGCAAAGTTTTACATACTATCACAAGTTGTCATAAACAGAAAATATCCCTTTTGCTGGTTAATAGCATAGTAGAGAAAGTTATAGCGAGCAAGTGCCTTATTTCTCAATTCAAGTGCCATTTTTAAGACGAAAGATTTTAAATAATTCCACATGAATGTATTAAAGTATTTATGTATATCCAAAATAGTCTAAAATATGACAAACAACCAGGAGAAGAAATCTTCTTACCCATTTGGCAATCAGTCATTTATATCCAAGAAAAAAAGCAAAATTGATTGGCGGTAACATGCAGTCCTGTTGGGCTATGAAGAGATGCAGATTACCTCAGAGAACAGCACAGTAACACTTGAATGAAGTAGGTGTTTTGTTTAAAACTCCACCCTCTTCCTTATTTGCAAAAAAAAAAAAAAAAAATCAAGCTTACATCAACGTGAAGACTGCAAGTGTGAAAAGCGGAAGTTGAGTATAACAGAGGACTAAGTCCAGGAAGTGAAGCAAAAGAGCGCTGGAGTATTGTTCTGCACATAATTTTCAGTGACAGACCTCAGTTAGCATCAGAAGAACAGCCACAGCTACAACTGACTGACAATGCGGTGTTAAAAATGTTGAAAAGTAAGAAAGGGAAGTCCAAAAAAATTTAAAAAACAACAAGGTTTTGAGAATAAATACGACCCTCTATCATCCTCAGATGCATTGCAACACCAGCTGCACGTTCGTCACACGAATTGGTTCATCAATGAAACTTTCACGATAGAGCTCAAGCAAGGAAGTGGATGTTGAAAGCCAGGAAGCTTGTAAGATGTTGAATCTACAGCACATATAAAACATGCTGATAAATGGTGATTCAGTGCTATGACAAGAAAGATTAGGTTCCAATTTATTCCTCTTCAGATCTTCAGTAATAATTGAGGTCAACCCCTGGTAAGAAGCACAAGACAATAAAGCTGTGTTTCCATCAGGGGGTGCGGTTTGATTCAGTTTGGTTTGGTATGGTTTGGTACGCTAAACCCTAAAATACTTTGAGTTTCCACAGACACCCGTGCCCTCACTTGGCAGGCTGTAAAGGCTTTGAATGTGAAGTCAAATTCAGCATGAGTCTGCTGGTCCAGCCGCAGAGTTACAGAAAGGATGACTGACAGAAATCAGCAGGGAATAAGCAGTAAACAGCTTTATTTCAGCTGAAAGTGCTTTTTAAAAAACTAACTACATTTTTATGATGTTAACCGCTGTCAGTACAGCTCCTCACCTGATGGAATACGTGTACAGAGACTGTTTTTGATTCGTAACTGTAGGTCAATAAGTGAATGTATCTAGTCTGTAACAGTTTATACAGCAAAATATGAAAGTTTAGAGCTGCACTATGAGAATTCACCACAATAAAAATACAGTAAAAGTTCAGCTGGTGTTAAAATCAAGCTAGATTAAGTCAGAAATCCTGGGTACGCTAATCTCATTTTAACATAGGCTGCAGCCCGAAGATTCTGGCTCTGCTTTGTGTGTCGAGTCCAAATATTATTTAAGCAGATATTAGTCTGTTTTTCTCTCGTTTTCACCCACTCCTCACAGAGAAAACTTCTGTGTTTTGCAGCCCGGAGGAGAGCAGCCGTGTCGCGTGCTGACGTGACGTCAGTACAACCCCCTATTGTTGTGTGTAGCTCCACCTTTTTGGGACGGATAGGAAAGATTGGTACCCCCAGGGAGGGTGCCGAAAACTGGGACGGTATGGGTTGGTGTTTTAGGACCCTTTCCAACTTTTGCTCTATGGAAACGCAAAAAAATGCTCACCGAACTGAGCCCGACTGTTTGGTGGAAACAACCTATAAGGTACAGCAACAGAAGGGCTGTTTCAAGCAGCAGTTCACACGTCCTCAGTTAGCAGTCTCAGACATAAGATAAACAATGTCTCAGATGTAGTAGTGCAACGTAAAATTACGAATATACAGGTACATCTAAAAAATACATTAAACACATTAACATTATTTGTGTTTTATGTTGATGACTATGGCTTATACCTCACAAAAATCAAAATCCATTGTCCCAAAATAGTAGACTATTGTGGAAATGCCTTCTCTTTGCTTCTCCCTCTACAAGACACTTTTGCAACCCTCCTCCACCCCAGCTCCTCCATTATGCTACATCTGACTTAATCAGTGATCATTCATTCTGCTGTCATTGATGCCTGCTCTGCTTTGGGTTTTGTCCTGCTTCTCTTCCTCCATCAGTCTTCCTTGTATGCACAGGAAGTGCTTTCCAGAGAGTTTTTGGAAGTGCAGCAGGATCCCAGAACAGCCACACCACTAAATATATAAATAACAGTAATACAGTAAAATAAGTAAACAGTTAAATGAGTAGTACTGACTGAAATATAGGGTTCTGCCCTTCTCAAATACATTGTCCTTGTAAGGTTGTCTTTACTTGAAAAATGTTGGTGAATTTAGACATTTTGGAGCAAAATTTCAACACATTGAAGTATTGTTGAAGTATTTGTTGAACTGATAGTTGAAGTATTTCAACTATCAGTCTTTCTCTTTCTGCTTATCTGGGGCTGGGTTGGTGTGGCAGCAGGCTACGCAAACCAACCCAGATATCGTTCTCCCCAGCGACACTTTCCAACTCCTTCTGGGGGATCCTGAGGCATTCCCAGACCAGACAGGATATATAATCTCTCCAGTACATTCTGGGTCTTCCCTGAGGTTTCCAACCAACGAGAGGTGCCCAAAAGATCTCCAAAGGGAGAAGCTCTTGGAGGCATCCTAATCAGATGGCCTGCTGGCTCCTTTGGCTGTATCTATCTCTATGGATGTCCAAACTCCTCTTCCTATCTCTGAGACTCTGGTATTTCAATTAATAATTGACCAAAAACTTTTGGTTGATACTAAACCGTCTAACATTTTATTTTTTTATTCTTAAAGTTACAAGGTTACATGCAAGGAAAATGTAAGGAAACAAAGAGAAGTGTTAAAACATCATAAAGATCATTTCAAGATACAATTCCAGTGGAAATAGAAATATTTTTAAGTTTTTAAGTCTTTATTTCCTTTGACTAAAGTAAGCTCTAAATGTTAATATCAAAAACTACTTTTCTACATTTGAGTTTAGTTCATGATAACAAAACTGTGCTGAAGCCCCATCTAGTGGTGAAACATGAGTATTACAGTAACAGACTCATGTGGGAGAGTTCTGTTTCCTCTTTAGATGAACTGAACTAAAACTACAAAGTTCTGTAACAAAGCTACATATGTGTGGTGCTTTTCCATGTTTGTAATGAGAATGCTAGCTCTGTGTATAGATCCATATTATTATTATTATTATTATTATTATTTGGCTCTTTCAGGCTCCTACATTGTTGCTCAATAACTGTCTTTACATGGACTTGAGTATCCCGGTTTCTGTGTGTGCAAATTTAGTTTTCAGAAATCGGGATATGACTCCCAACCAGGATACTTTAGTCCATGTAAACACACTCAAAGATGGCAAGTAGTGACTGTTCATCACACAGCAGTAAGTACACACAGCTGTTGGAGAAGAAGCTCACATTGCATTATTTACAGTGCTGTGAAAAAGTATTTGCCCCGTTTCTGATTCCTGAGTTTTTGCATATTTATCACACTGAAATATTTTAGATCATCAAACCAATCTTTATATTTCACAAAGACAACCCAAGTAAATAGAAATGCAGTTCTTAAATGGTGATTTTATTTATTAGGGGTAAAAAAAAATTCAAAACCTATCTGTCCCTGTGTGAAAAAGTAATTGCCCCCCTTGTTAAATCATGAGTTAACTGTGATGTGAAAGCTGAGTTAAATTTCACTGGCCACACTCAGGCCTGATTACCGACAGATTTGTTGAATCAAGAAATCACTTAAATAGAAGCTGTCAGACAAAGTGAAGTCGGCTACAAGAGCTCAGAAAGAAACGCATCATGCCATGATCCAAAGAAATTCGAGAAATCCATCAGTCTGGAAAAAAAGGTTACAAAGCCATTTCCAAGGCTTTGGGACTCAGGTGAACCACGGTCAGAGCCATTATCCACAAATAGAGAAAACTGGGAAGAGTGGTGAACCTTCCCAGGAGTGGTCGGCCAACCAAAATGACTCCAAGAGTGCAACGACGACTCATCCAGGAGGTCAGAAAAGAACCTAGAACAACATCTGAAGAACTGCAGGCCTCACTGGCCTCAGTTAAGGTTAGAGTTTATGACTCAATCATAAGAAAGACACTGGGCAAAAATGGCACCCATGGGAGAGTTCCAAGGCCAAAACCACTGCTGACAAAAAAGAACACAAAGGCTTGTCTCACATTTTCCAAGAGACATCTTGATGATCGCCGAGACTTTTGGAGAAATATTCTGTGGACTGACGAGACAAATTTTGAACTTTCTGGAAGGTGTGCGGCCCGTTATATCTGGAGTAAAAACAACACAGCATTTGATAAAAAGAACATATACTAACAGTCAAACGTGGTGTCAGTGTGATGGTCTGGGGCTGTTTTGCTGCTTCAGGACCTGGACCACTTGCTGTGATTGATGGAACAATGAATTCTGCTGTCTACCAGAAAATCCTGAAGGCCAACGTCCGGCCATCAGTTCATGACCTCAAGCTCAAGCACTCTTGGGTTATGCAGCAGGACAATAACCTGAAACATACCAGCAAGTCCACCTCTGAATGGCTCAAAATAAACAAAATGAGGGTTTTTGGGTAGCCAAGTCAAAGTCCAGACTTAGATCCAATTGAGATGCTGTGGTGTGACCTAAAACTGGCAGTTCATGCTGGACAACCCTCCATTATGGCTGAGTTTTCAATTCTGTGGAGAAGGGTGGGCCAAATTTCCTCCACAGCAATGAGAAAGATTCATCACCTGTTAACACAAACGCTTGATTTCAGTTATTGCTGCCAAGGGTTGCACAACAAGTTATTCTGTTCAGGTGGCAACTGCTTTTTCACAAGGGGCCAGATAGGTTTGGATTTTTTTCCCCCCTTTAAAAATTAAATAATCATTCAGACAATTAATTTTGTATTTACTTGGGTTGTCTTTGTGAAATATAAAAATTGGCTTGATGATCCGAACATTTAAGTGTGATAAATATAAAAATGATCAGGAACCAGAAAGAGGGCAAATACTTTCATGTGACATCTGGCAAGTTGTGGAATTTTGGCCCACTTGTTTTTTTTTTTGTTTGTTTGTTTAAATTTTGGGCTTTTTGTGCCTTTATTCGATAGAGTAGGATAGTGTATAGAGTTGGAAACAGGAGAGAGAGTGGGGAGAGACATGCGATAAAGGGCCACAGGCCGGATTCGAACTCAGGCTGCCCTCATACATGGGTAGCGCTTTAGACCACTAGCCCATCTGCGTGCCTGGCCCACATGTTTTTGCAGAATTTTTTTAATTCAGCCATGTTGGGGGTTTTCAACCATGAACTGACTGCTTAGGATCATGACACAGAATCTCAATTAGATCTAAGTCTAGACTTTGACTAGACCACTCCAAAACCTTCATTTTGTTCTGTTAAGCCATTCAGAGGTGGATTCGCCGGAGTGTTTGGGATCATTATCCTGCTTCGTAACCCAAAAGTGCTTGAGCTTGAGTTCAGGAACTTATTTTCCTTCAGAATTTTCTGGTAGAGGCCAGAATTCATAGTTCCTTTAATTACTGCAAGAAGCCCATGTACCAAAGCATTAAAGCCAGACACGACCATCACACTGCCACCACCATGTTTGACTGTTTGTATGATGTTCTTTTGATGAAATGCTGTGTCAGTTTTACTCCAGAAAGTTTAACTTTTGTCTCGTCAGTCTGCAGAAAATTTTACCAAAAGTCTGAGGGATCATCAGGATGTTTTTAGCCAAATGTGAGACGGTCAGCAGTGGTTTTGGCCCTGAAACTCTCCCATGATGCCATTTTTTACCTAGTGTCATTACTGTTGAGTCATGACCTCTGACCTTAACTGAGTCAAGAGAGGCCTGCAGGTCTTTCGATGTCATTCTGGGTTCTTTTGTGACTTCCTGGATGAGTCGTCCATGTGCTTTTGAAGTCATTTTGGTTGGCACTCCTGGGAAGGTTCAACACGGTTACAAGTTTTCTCTATTTGTGGATAATGGCTCTGACCGGGTCCCAGAGCCTTAGAAATGGCTTTGTAACCTTTTCAAGACCGACAGATGTCAATGACTTTGTCTCTCATCTGTTCTTGGATTTCTTTTGATGGCCCCGACTGGTTCTATTTAAGAGGTTTCTGGATTAAAAAGGTCTGGTATCAGGTCTGAGTGTGGCCAGTGAGATTAAACTCTGACCACCCCAAAAAAAAAAAAAATGTTGTAAACAGCAGTTAAGAAATAAATTATCAATGGGGCAATAATTTTATCACAAATGTGCTCAGATCAGGAAGATCAGAAGGGGGGTGAATACTTTTTCACAGCACTTAATAAGAAGAAGTCATGTCTTTAACAGTAAAACATCCATGATTCTAGTTTTATAATGAGCTCAGAAAAAACAAAATACTCTAGTTTAAGGTGACTCCATAGCTGATACCGAGATAATTCATTCTCTTGAGTGAAGAAGAAAGGTTACAGCAAAGGTGTCTCAAGGAAATAATGTCAGAGAAGGAAATGCTCTTCTCAACCATGGGGACCTGCAAGTGCAAACACATGCATGATTGAAAACTCACAGGCAAACAAAAGAGGAAGTTTCAGACAGGCCTCAGCGTTATTGCTTCTGCATCTTCCTCCTTTCAAAACGCCATTTCACAGCCCTAATCTGTCACAACATTTTCCACACCATTTACCTCACCTTTTTTCATATGTACCTTTTTGGGCACCGTGTTTGCGTAAGTTCTGTTTTTTAGAGGAAGCAGAAACACAACAAACTGGAGGGTGACATCTGTGCAAAAATGAAGGGAGAGAGAGACTGAGAAGAGAAAAAAAGAGGCAGTGAAGGGTGGGGAGTGAGCGGGAGGTGTAAGAGTTTCCTGTAGTTGCATGCTGATCTTCCTCCATGAGTCTGTTTCTGTCAGAGCGAGGAGCACAGACGAAGCTGAGCGGAACAGGATGCAGGCTATCAAATGTGTGGTCGTTGGAGATGGGTATGACATATTTTAATTCACCTACTTTATAACTGTTTAAAAATCTGACTTCAAGCATTGAGTGTAGATGTTTTTGGCCAGTTAACGGCATATCAAGATACTTGGCCTCAGGCTAGGAATTCTGTGTTAATTGTTGAGGTGTCAAAAAGTTTAAGAAGGCCTTTGAGTAAAGGTTTCTCAGCTTCTCAAAGCTGTGGTAATGGGATTTTACCTGTTATAAAACTGTGGGTTTGTACGCTTAAGGATGTTAAAACAGAATCCCCAGCATTAAGTGTTCAGTCTTTAAGGCGTGTGTTTGACAGCGCTGATTCAGAGTGAGGGTGCTGCATGGTGCAGGCCATAACATGCAGGAAAATGCTGCAGCAAGCTCAGAGCACAGTCTCTTTAGTGCAAGTGAAAATACAAGAAATGCAACAATAAAAGACTGAAAGGGACAAAAATGTGTAAAGAGGACAGCTAAAATAGAGGAGCTGAAGTTGTTGAAGCTGTTTTCACTGCTGGCTCAAGTATCAGACTGAGTTTGTCCAGTCTAAAGAATTAAATGAGATGCCTAAAAACAAGTTTGGACAATGTTCAATCAGTAAAATGAAGTTTAACTCTCTATTGTTGAAGGTGGGGTGATAAAAGGCAGGTTTTCATGAAGGAGGAAACTGTGAAGCGGAAGTTCAGTAGGTGTTGCTGTAAGAGATCAGAATACAGTTAAAGACAAATTAAACATTCAGAAGTAGCATTTCCTTGTGGGTTTTAGCTTCCTGGTGTGAGTAAAGACTCAGAGAGTGAGACTTTGTACGTTGTTGCGGTCTACATTCAAACACTTTTTTTAAGGTTGGAGTAACAAAACATATATGTTTTATTTCTTTATCTTGTTCATTGTGCATCAAAAGATACATTTCTTTTCTGGAGTCACTGGCAGTTTTTAGATGAACATTTGGATTTCTTACATGTGGACTGGGATGCACTAACCTTGCAAAGCAGATAGATGGACTGTTCAGATTCCACGTCTGTCATCAGGAAAATCCATGCAAAGCTTCGATCTGCAATGTAGAACTGTAAACAGCAACATCAATTTTACTCAGAAACACTGAGTTGAATTAACTCAGTTTTTTGTAACCTGTTCTAAATACTTATTATAAACAAGTTACATGTACTTCTTAGCTAAAGGGCTCCATTTACTTTAGTTTACTTGGTTTAAACAAATCAAGTTAAAACGATTTAAGTATTTTTGTTCTAACTCAAATTATTTGAGTTATGGCAAATCTGCAGTTTTCCCAGAATGCCTTTGGGCACTAAACCTTTATGCACCACGAGTGAATTTGCTGTCTCATTTAAATAGTTGCCACCAATGAGGGGCAATGTCAAAGCCAAAAAAATGTGGGATGGCACACTGACATTAATGATTTACCAACTACTGGTAAAGTGGGTCGCTAACCTGACACGCCAGATGAAAACCTTCAATACTAACCATTTGGGAAAGGGCAGAGGCTTTGAAAAACACTTGGAGTGTGATTAGATGAACGTTCTGTCTGTCACATCTTAATGGGCCAATCAGAGCAACAAAACACATGACGTAGCCGCGACTGAGGTGCGCATGTGCAGCTACCGAGGAATAACGTGAACCATATGGCAACCGTAGACATGTCAGTACACCACTTTTGTCATTTTTGAAAAGAAAACAACTCGCTGCTGTTCTTTGTTCTTCTTTTTATGAAGAAATGTTATCAAGTTCTGATAAAACTGGCGCTTTAGCAGCATCCACCCTAATGTCTTCTGCCATAATTGCACCGGCCTCTTGTTGCTGCTTGCTTATGTCACGACTCCGCTGCGCCTGAAAGTACTGCCCCTCGTTGCTGATTGGTCCTGTCACTTTTTAACCAGGCCCAAACAGTTCAGACAGGAGCTTTGCAAGATGGATTCACCAGTGAGAAACACGGAAACAGGCGTAGCCATCTGCTTTTCAAGGTTACTGCAGGAAATTTCTACATACATTGAGTCTGATCCTGTCACTTTACGAAAGGGTGATTTTTTTTTCCACAATTTAACTGATTTACCTGCTGTGGAGGCAATTACAGTTTACTCAGTCCTGCAGACCTTCTAGCATCCAGTGTCATCAAGCAAGATGAAGGGAGACAAAAGGAGTCTTGTACTGAGCTTAGAGGCTAGCTGAGCCCCTTTTATATATAAAACAATCCTCATTTTGTTGCAAACATGCTTTTAAATTAAACAGTGATGTACTACTAATCAAGTAAGCCATGTGGAGTCAGTGACTGAGCTGTTCATGAATGAGCCTGTGATGTGAAACCGCTCTTTAATGTTAGCCACAGTAGCTAGATCGCGTTTGCCAGTTTCCTTTTCTCCATCCTTTGTCATTATTTAATCCACACTTAAAACGCCAAGCTGTCATCAAATAAAGCCGTTTGGGAGGCGAACAACCAGCTCTACTGAGCTGAGCAAAATAATCGCTTCAAAGCGACAGATTTCCCGTCATGACGAGTGAGACTGGAAGGACATCAGCTGAGAAAATATGAGATCGATCAGAGTTTTTTTAGCTGAATGATGACAAAGCTTTACTGAACCAAACTGCATTGCTTTTTTTAATTAATCTGTGCCTGCTGATGTTTCTCTGTGATTTTTTTTTTTTGTTTTATTTTTTTTTGCCTTAAGATTTCAGCACTTTTCGGACACGAAAGTAGCTTAAGGATGAAGAATGTTTTTATATTTGCAATTTGAAAGCTTGGCACATACATGCAGCTCAAAACATGGCCTCTTTGGTAACATTTATGCAGAAATCACTTCTTGTTCCCCATGGGGGGTACTCTGCTGCTGCGTGACGTCATCTGCAAAGAACCTACAGCAAAGGCTACAACTGGTGTGTTGATTAGCTTGGATGTAGCTGTAGTAAAGCAGCAGTTTAACCAGAACTGGGCTACATTCTTTTATCAAAACAAGAACAAATAGCCACACTGGAAGCTTGTCTTGGCAAAGACGATGTTTTTGAATATCTCCCGATAAGCTTCAACTGCCTCATTTTGTCTTGTTACTCTGATTGGCTGATAATGAATGCGGCTGACAGAATGTTCATCTAATCACCTTCAAATAATGTATGTGTCAAGTTAGTGATGTATAGTACAGAGTTCATTAGCTTAATGCTAACATACAATGGAATTCACTATTAGAATTGCTTCATGCTAATTTCAACTTGAAAATGATCTATTTTGCATGACAATGATAAATCAAATAATTCATTTACTGATCATTGCCTCAAACATTTTCAGTAATATTGTTATTTTTTCTCAATCTACAGAGAGGCAAAGTTAGTTTCTTTGCATCTCTACAGTCTGTAACGTTCACAGAAATACTGAACTAAGCCTGAGTGACATCAGCTGTTTGCTTACTGAACGGGGCTTTTGAGCCCGATCCATGGTTGAAGTCTGTCGATCAAGGATGGAGAGGGATACTGGACTCTGTCCTGAGAGACAACCATGTCCTTCATGTCACACTTATATTTTTAACTCTGGAGACTAAAGTGCCCCACTGTTAAAGGGATATTTCAGCCTTTTGAAGTTAGGTCAAATGAGGTCCTTGGCTGGAGTAGTGGCATTAGCCTCCGGAGATTTCAGTGAGTGTTGCTCCTTTAAGAAGACCTGCTGGTCATTTGGACAGGGAAGCAAGGCTATACAGCATAACAGATGGGTACAATTTCTCTGAAAAACCTTCTAATTCAGCGAGTACTGGGTAAAATTAGCCAAAAACAAGGTTGGTTCAATTGCACACTAATTTTTTAAGCATCTTATTTTTCACCCAGAAAGCTTCTATGTTCGGCACTATTTTGTGGTGCAAGCTTCGGCTACATGTTCCTCCGCCTCAGTATATACCGTCTTGGATCAGCTATTTCTGTCTGTGGCTTCAGCAGAGAAAACAACAACAAACTAAACTAAAACTAGTTATTTCAGCTCAATTTTCCACTTCGGCAGCTGACACGTTTTCTCAGAAGGTAACACATGTAATGTAACCTTGCAAAGCAGATAGATAAGCCCGTTTCCATGTTTCTCACTGGTGAATCCATCTTGAAAGATCCTGTCTGAACCCATTTGGGCCCAGTCAGAAAGTGACAGGATCAATCAGCGACAAGGGGCAGTGCTTTCAGGCGTGGCGGAGACGTGAAGTTAGCAAGCACCAACAAGAGATGGGTGCAATTATGGCGGAAGAGATTAGCGTGGATGCTGCTAAAGGGCGAGTTTTATTAGAATTGCTGACATTTCTTTGTTAAAAGAAAAACAAAGAACAGCAGTGAGGTTTTTTTTTTTTTTTTAAACGACAAAAGTCATTTACTTTCATACAGTCACAGTGGATTGCGTTATTCCTCGGTGGCTGAGCATGCGCACCTCGGTAGCGGCTACATCACGTGTTTTGTTGCCCTGATTGGCCCATAACGATGTGACAGACAGAATGTTCATCCAATCACACTCCGAGTTTTTTTTCAAATCCTCTGCCCTTTCCCAAATGCTTAGTATTGAAGGTTTTCCAGATGGAAGTGTGAAACAAATCCATCTGGCGTGTCAGGTTACATATAATGTCGACTGTATCTAAAACAGTTATCAGCTATTAGAAGAATAAGGTGATAGCTACAAACTTACCTGGATGACAAATTTCCATTCAGCTCAGTTTTTCCAGCTTATCCTCAAAAAGTTGAAGAAAGGCTGCAAAACACTGTCGTTCAGTGAGACAGGGAACTCAGGATGGGGACTGATGCAGGCTGTTGGCATCTGTAAGCCGGCAGACTTACAGAAATTTTCAATACAGCGTACAATACAGCCCGTTTTTACTCGAAACTCGCTAAGTTATTTGGAGAAAGTGTGCCTGTCTGATGCGCTGTATAGCCTAGCATGCGAGCTGTGGAGTCTTCTTAAAGGGGTAATGCTCACTGAAATCTCCAGAGCACTGATCTTCAACTGGTGGCCCGAGGGACATATCAGGCCCCCCAAAGCTTCCTATCTGGCCCCCAGAAGATCATTAAATTCAGAAAAGGAGGAAAAGAAGGTGTTGTGGTTTTAAGGGTATTGTTTTGCTTTAAATGTATGCAGCTGTTTAACCCACCCCAAAATTAATATAATAACATTTTATACTGAAAAAGTTTTAGAATAACTAAACATTTGATCTGATTTCTTTTTTTTTTTTTTTTTTTTTTTTTTTTTTTAAAAAAATTCACTTGTCAGCTATTATAAGCAATTTTTTGAAAATAAAAGTGGGTTAAGACTGGTGGAAATGTTGCAAAAATGGCCAGATAAAGTGCTGAAAAGGAGTTAGACAGCGGCAACATGGGTTGTGGGACAGGGGTAATAATTGGCAGGCACGTGGCTTAAAGGGTTTAAAGAGTGGTTAAATGGGCAAAAAGTGTCAAAATTATCAAAATGGGTTAAGAGTGGCAAAAATGTTGCAGAAATGGCCAAATGAAGTAGTGAAAAGGGATTAAAAAGGGTCAAAAATGGGTTAACATTGGTGCTAAATCCCGATTGTGTAGGTCCATTTTTTGGGATTTGACAGAAAATACTAATACAATAATATGTTAATTAGCCCAAAATATGTATTTAAATTTTGTTTGTTTGTTTTTTGCTGTCAAAACTAAATCTGGCCCTTGTGCAAATTTACATGATGAACCCTGCTCTAGAGGCTAATGCCACTGCTTTTCAAATACTTCATACAACCCAACTTCAAAAATACCGAAATATCCCTTTAACTAAGTTGTCACTTAGCCCCAGCAAAGAGGGTTTAATATTTGGAGCAATAATGTCAAAGTAGCATTAAAGTGGAAACCAATGCCTGTTGCAATGTCTGTTCCTGTCCAAGTGGACAGCTCTGAGTCACGGCTTAGCTGTGTTTAAGGTTTCCATGAGTTGTGACACTCTGACGACTCAAACGCCTGAGGGGATTTTTTTGAAAACGCGCTGTCAAGACAGAGGCAGGCAGAGTGGAGGAGGAAGTAATGTGAGGAATGTGACCCCCCCCCCCCCCCCAAAAAAAAAGACTTTGCAGGAAGCTCAGTACTCTGCCAGGTTTTTACACCTGTAAACACCTGGTCAATCAGCCCAGAGAGTTTCGGTTTGTAAGGTTGGAATCATTTGCAAAAGTGCTGTCTGGGTTACAGCAGGTGAAGTTTTCAGCAGGTGAGCCTCAGAGAGATAGTGCAGTCTTCTAAATTAAACTGCACTGTGTCTGAGTAATGTGCAAACACGCGCCTGCATCTCTGTATATGTGACCAAACTAAAATGTCTAAAGTGGGGTTTACAGCTTCCAGTAACAGAGAAGACAAGAGGAAGTTTGTCTACAGGGAAGTCAGCTGTCACTGAAGTCACTGAGCACACAGATGCTAACGTGTAGCTGATATATGACGATTTTATAGTGTTGGCTGAAGGAACGTCTACATCCACAGTTAACAACTATTGTTGTATCACTTTCGTGTTTAAGCATATTTCCCTTTGCATGTCTAATTTAAATGAAGCCATTGCAGAAGTGCCTTAAAACTACATCATGTGTAATGACCAGTACGGGATGACTCAGTTGTTTGCTAAAACTGCCGGACTGAATGGACATCTATGCAAAATTAACCCCTCTACCAAAAAAGTTGGGGCACCAAGGAAAATGTTGCAATGATTTGCAAGTCTCATAAACTCATATTTTATGCACAATAGAACAAAAACAACAAATCAAATGTTAAAACTCAGACATTTTACCATTTCAAGTAAAACATGAGCCCATTTTGAATTTGATGGCATCTCTAAAAAATATGGAGAGGACCACGTTTACCCTTGTGTAGCATCCGTCTTCTTTTAACAACAGTCTGTAAACATCTGGGAAAGGGGGAGAACAGTTGTCTGAATTTTGTGGGAGGAACATTGTACCGTTCTTGTCTTGCTCAACAGTTCAGGGTCTTCTTTGCCAGATTATATGATACACCAAATTTGTTCTATTTGTAGAACGTCTGCTATGCAGTTTAGCAACCAGATTCTTCTACTGTGAAGCCATGATGCCATGATGGTTGCAGTATGTAGTTTAGCAAGTGGTGCTGGAATATTTAAGGCCTTCCCTGAAAGAGACATTGTCTGCATAGGAGCATATGTTGCTCTAAAACCTCTCTCTACTTTTCAGCATTGATAGTTCCTTTCCAGATGTGTAAGCCTCCCACGCCACTGACACTAATGCAGCCCCACACTTTTAGAGATTCAGGCTTTTGGAGATAACCTGATAACAAACTGGATGGTCCCTCTCAACTTCAGTCTGCAGGGCACTGTGTCTGTAGTCTCCCAACAGAATTTTAAATTTTGATTCATCTGACCACAGAACAATTTTCCATTCCAATATCTGATCATCAGCCTCATCCCTTAGTCAAAGACATGTCTTCAGATTCTCTGAATCTTTTGATGATGTTACGGACTGTAGCTGGTGAAACCTTCACAGTCTTCCAAATTTTACATTGAGTAATGTTTTTGAGAATTTGTTCCACAATTCCACTCTTCCTCTCTGAAATTTTCCTTTAATACCCAGTCATGTTACTGACCTGCTGACAATTAACCTAATTAGCTGCAAAATGCTTCTCCAGCTGTTTTTCATTAGTACCTCTTACTTTTCCAGCCTTTTGTCGCCCTGTCCTTACTTTTTTGGGATGTGCATATGTTTCACGTATTGGTAAATTATCTCAGTTTAAGCAACTGATATGTTGTTTGTTATATTGTGAAATATGGGTTTATGAGATCTGACAATCACTGCATTCTGTTTTTATTTACATTTTACACAGCACCCCAACTTTTTTGGAATTGGGGTTGTACTTTGCTTGCAGCTGTAGTACACAACTGGCTTAATTCTGTTATCATTTATTGTACAAATGGTGTGTTTGAGGGGCAAAATTGGACTTGATACATCCGTCACAAATCTTCAAAACTGCCTCTTGATGATTTTCTTCTACTTGTGTTATCATATTCTCAGTCCTGCAATCTAAATCCTGATTATCAGTGTCATGCATATTTTTAAAGATTTATTTTTTAGCTTTTTGAGCCTTTAATTAAGTGAGAGAGAGGGGAATGACTTAAGGGAAAAAAGCGACAGGCCTGACCTGAACCCTTATCATTCCTATACATCAGGGATGTCAAACTCAAAGCCCGGGGGCCAAACCCGGCCCGTGGTGCAGCTATACCCGGCCCACCAGATCATATCATATTTTTTATAACCAGCCCACCCAGTATGAGGTCTGCAGAATTCCTCCAGTACGAAAATGTAAACTTAAACCTTGATGATTTACAATATCCCCAGTGAGACATAAAAATTACAAACAGTAAAGAGTAGAGATAACTTGATTAAAAGTCAGGAACATGGAAAAGTAATTTGTTTTCATTTCATATTTTTAATGTTGTATCTTAAAATTATGATTCAAAGTTATGATTTTCACTTTTTGTTTTATATTTTGACCTTTTAGAATTATAATTTAAAATTTGAAGTACAAGTTTGATCTTTAAAACTCATAATTTTTTATTTTATCTCACATTTTGACCTTTTCATCACATAATTTTAACTTTTCTCTTATATTTTGACCTTTCAGATTAACAATTTTAAATTTTGAGCAATATTTTTACTTTCAAAACACATGATTTTGACTTTTTGGTCACATTTTGACATTTTCAACTACTAACTTTGACTTTTATATCTTATTTTGACAGTTAAAACTAATGATTAAGAATTGTATCTTATTGTTTTGACCTTGAAAACTCCTGATTTAAAATTTTATGTCCTTATTTGACTTTTAAAACTTACAATTTTGAATTTGGTCCATTTTTGACCTTTTAAATTCATGATTTTGACTTTTATCTCATATTTTCACCATCAAAAATCATGATATTAACTTTATATCTCATATATTTGCATTTTAAATACATTATTTTGTCTTTAAATTTAATGTTTTTACCTTTTGTACCAAGAAGTTTCACTTTTCCATCTCAGATTTTGAGCCTTTAGACTGACTTTTTTTAATATTGAAATAATTTATAATCAGCCCCCCCCCCCCCCGTAATTTAATTCTGGGGGGAACAAGGTTGACATTTATGGTTAAATATTGACCCTGCTAATCCCTCAAGCTCGACCCAAAGTCAGAATCCGGCCCCTGCTGTCACTGAATTTGACACCCCTGGTTTACATCATGCATGTCCTATTCATTAGGCCATCTACACCCCAAGCTATTTGCTACATATTTTGAAAGTTGTTGTGGTGGTGGTACTTTATCATGAGCAAGCAAAAATGAAAATGTAAATAGAGAAGAAGGCAGAGAGATATGGTGGACGGCATGCTTGTGACTTCTACTAATAAGATGGAAAAAGGGAACAGGTTTAAAGTCGATGGAAGACCAGATGAATAAAGAGCGACAGAGTGAGGTTGTAGCCTTTTTCCCTCCCCAACATGGCTGGTTCCTGTTTTCAGCTCTAACCGAAGCTTCTGAAACAGATCAGTTCCTTTTTGACTCACATAACCACAAAAAAAGTGCACAAGCTTGCACCTACACCGAACGCCCTCATTAACCCCAAATCCTAACTCTAACTATCAGAAGTAGATGTCTAATCCAAACTTTCTCATTTTATCTAAACCTTATTCTGATCTGGACTGTAAAAAACAAGTCTGGATACTTAAAAAGCCTTTTAGAAAAGTGATGACTTGACAAATTTAAATGAAAACCCCTTTCACAAAGATACACAGCCACTGACACAAAGATACCCACACAGCTTTTCTTAGCTAACAGCTGGGCCTCTCATGCATCTATTGAGTCATAAACTTCCTGTGCTGGCCTTGAAAAAAACCTAGTTTGTCTTATTTGTAAGAATATTTTTCTTTGTAATGTGAATGTGAATAAAAACAAAAGACGGTGATTTTCCAATAACCTATATGCAATTGAATACAGCAGTGGTTCTCAACCTTTTCAGCCCGCAACCCCCCAAAATAAAGGTGCCGGAAGCTGTATGGGACCCAGACAGACTGGGGGGGGCATGGAGGTCAGCAAAATCATGGTCCATTGTGAAGTTAAGATGTGATAACTATATTTTAAATTTAACCTGAATAATAACACTCTTATCAAAGCAGCAAATATATTATTTTACTATTCATTTCTGCCATAGTATATGGCCATTTTAAAAATGTAAATCCCTTTTCTTAAAAACAGAAAAAAGGGTTAAAATGGCATAAAGAGTGTGGAAAAGGTGGTGAAATGGGGTTTTAAAAATAGCAGAAATGGGTTAGAAATGACAAGAATTAGATAAAAGTGGCAAAAAACAAGCAAATAATGGCAAAAATGGGTTAAAGTGGCAAAAACAGGCATAAAAGTGGTAAAGGAGTATTAAAAAGTTGCAGAAATTGGTGGAAAATTGTATTTAAAAATGGGATTTAGAAGTGGGAAAATTAAATTAAATTAAACTGGCGAAAATGGGCTGACTGAGGCAGATAGGCAGAAATCTGCAGAAATGGGTTAAACTGGCAAAAATGGATGTAGAAAGTGGTAAAAAAGGGTTAATATTCTGGGTCAGCAGAGGCAAGTGGCAGAAACAGTGGAAAGGGTGTCAAACTGACAAAAACGGGTTTATCAGGTAAAAGTTTGTTCAAATAATTGATGGGAAAAAGTTATGAAAATTAGTAAAAATGTGAAAAAAATAGGTAAAAGAGAGGCAAAAATGGGTCCAAATTGTACAGAAATTGATTTTAAAAAGTGTAAAATATTAGGAACAGAATTTGGTTGAGGAAAAAAAATCATTTAAAAATTTTTCATTTTTAGGGTCCTTAGACCCCTTCTAACTCAGCCCTATTGTATTTCGTCCGTTTCTTTCTTCTTCTTATTGTTTCACAAGCTTTTTAACCCTTAATTTGACCCCCTAAACACGCTCAGAAACTCACCAAAATTGGCACACACCTCAGAATCGGCGAAAAACTTGATAAAATGAAAATATTAACTCCAAACATGCCAAAATGTGCTCTCTAGCGCCGCCTAGGCACACTGAAACGGCCATCACGGCCAGTAGGAATGTCGTAGAAAGATCAAACCAACGTTGAAACGTTTGTCTCATCGAGACCCACAAATCACGCCCTGACACCCCTAACCTATCTCAAACAGGAAGCCAGCAATTTGCCTTTCAAAATAAAATTTTCCAGGAAAAAAGGGCTCCGAACAAAATGTAAAGGCTCCAAGACTGTAAATCGAATCAGCTTGAACAGCGCAGAGAAGACACACTAGGCCATGTTGATCAAAAGTTATTCGGGAATTTGTTGTTTCTCGAATGGTTTCCGAATTACAAGCCCTCAAAGTTGGTAAACCCCAAAGAAGCCCTCCCTGCTGCTCCCATTCAAATGAATGGGATGAGAAAAAATCTGATCCACATAAGCTGCGGCAGTTGGGCCTCTACCGAAAAATCAAAGGTCCTACAGCTTTAAAAATGACATGGATGGATTCCTGACAAAATTTACTACAAAAATATCTTATTTTTAGAGAGATTTGGTCCAAATTGTGGCATCTGTGAGGTGAGATTCAAAAAGATTTCAGTCAATTTCACTCCTGATCAAGAGAGCAGTTAGGGATGATGTCACTCACTGATTGACAGATGAAAGCACCCAGAATGCAGGCATTAGTTACCATGGCAACCAGGGGAAGCCACTTAATGAGCCCTGATCAGGCACACACATGGAGCTATTCCAATAAAGCAGCCTTTTTAAACAATGCTGTAACGGGATGGTGAAATTTCGGGTGGCTTCTCATCCACATACAGTCCCCCATAAGGTCTTTGGCGACGTCAGTCACCAAAGACAGCCACACATATATCCCATATGAGTGAAAGGGAGAGATGGTGCATTTGTGTGTTAGCGCGCGAAGCGCGCCTCAGTGTGTGTTTGTGTGTCTTACAGATGCAGGTTTTTTGAACATTACAATAAGCTTACCGTGCAGCTGGTCATGTGACTCACTGAAGGCGGGACAATGGAATGCGTAATACACACCCATTATAAAGTCTGAGGCTCCTGACAGAGCTGCAGGGACACACCTCAGTCTAACTTTGAGCAGGTCAAAGGGTCAAAAAGGATGAACCCTCAAAGTGGAGGTCAAACGGGCATGAGGGACGTGCGACAGACCGAGGACCCGACCAATGCTGCTTGCAGCTTTAATTTTTAAGGCACTTGGAGACCCCCTTTAAGTGTCTCGCGACACCAAAGGGGGTCCCGACCCCAAGGTTGAGAACCAGTGGAATACAGCACAAAGAAAAACTGATCAACTTTTTATCGAGTTTTTTCTTTTAATATTCACACATTCTGATGTTGATGCCTGCAACACATTCATTAAAGTTGGGACAAGAGCATATTTTCAACTGTCAAATCCCCATTTCTTCTAAGTCTCTTTGGACTAAAGACACTAAATGTTGAAGTATTGAAGGAATTCTTTCCCTTTCTTACTTGATGTCCCTCTTATGTTGCTAAATGTTTTCATTGTCATTTTTTTGCACTTAAAAAATGTCATACATTTTATGTTAGACTGGTCCGGACTGCCCTATTTTACTGTGAAGCCATGCTGTTGTAACCTATGGTTTGGCATCGTCTCAGTGAAATAATCAGGGACGTCCCTGCCTCATGGACAGCAGCAGATGTTGCTCCAAAACCTGTGTGTACCTCTCATTATTGATGGTGACTCCACAGATGTGTAAGTTAGCCATGCCATGGGTACTAATACACCTCCACACCATCACAAATGCTGGATTTTAAACTCTGTGTTGATAACTTTCTTGATGGTCTTTTTCCTCCTCTTCACACTATCTACTGTTGCCAATAACCGTCTTACCTATGGAATGTTCCAGATGTTTAAATAGTGCACAAAATCATCCCAGATGAGACACAGATTCTTTGAATCAAAAATCTTGAAAACTTACAGTTTTGTAATGATGGCTTTTCAGTCTCGCTACACAAACAAACTCAAAGGCTGAGTTTGGTAGACAAAGTTGGCAGTCATTTTATTTGCAACCAGTATGAATGTCTGAAACTGAAAGTATCAGCACTGCCGAGTATGGTGGCCTTTTGTGTCTTTGACAAGGGAAATCTTACACTTTACAAAGCAGGTGTCAGTCCTTGGCCTCATCTTAAAAATGTTAGACAGTGCCAGGTGCAGAGACATATACTTTCATTTATCAGTTTGAACATTTTTGTTTCTGTCTTTGCACGGAAATTAAGCTTTGCCCTCTCTACACCTGTGGACATTCATAGTGATACCTGACGTGTACCCGTATGTCAGTTCATGGCACTTTCTGGCATTGTGAGATGGTGAGAGAGCATGGCATGGCACAGTGGGGACCCAACATACACACAATCTTAGACAGTCTGGCTGCAGACCGTAGATCTCAGACAGCTTCTCTAGAGACATTGACGACACCGTCTTTGTCAGAAGAAGTGCTTTCATTTGCGGATACAATGTTGTTCTTTTTTAAATTCGACTTTATCCATAAACAAAGTCTGGAATAATTAAAATAATCACATTTCAAAAAGGCTAAGCAACATTACATAATCTAGAACAGAGGTTCCCAAACTTCTCAGCCCGCGACCCCCAAAATAATGGTGACAAAGACCGGGGACCCCCACTGTCCTGAAGATTGGTTAGTTAAACACAGCCATGCACATTTAAGAATCATGTGCAAGAGTTTTTAAACACTGTTTGGATTTTAGCATAAATTTCAACAAATGTTTTTATCTCTTAAATGAACCAATTTCATGCATTTATTTTTACAGAAATGTGCAATATATACAATTTAAAACCATTTAAAAATACTCTCTGCTTCTTGGAAGGCATCTTGCGACCCCCACTCAGTGTCTCACGACCCCTCAGGGGGTCCTGACCCCCAGTTTGGGAACCACTGAACTAGAAGAGCACTCAGAGAGCGCAGACCTCTGCCATTAGCCATATCTCCCAATAGTACAGAATCCTTTAAAAAAATTCCTGGATCCAGACGGTGATCCGGATCACTCTCAAAATCTAATCAGTTCTTCCTTATGCCGTTTCTGACATTTCCTGAAAATTTCATCAAAATCTATCCATAACTTTTTGAGTTATGTTGCTAACAAACAAACAAACTTACAAACTAACAAATCCTGCCGATCACATAACCTCCTTGGTCGAAAGGTCAGAGGGGTGAATTATAGCCCAGCAGCCTGTTGCACCAGCTATGTGCAAGTTCTGCCTTAAGTTATAGTGTAAAGTCCACATTAAACCCTATATTGAAACAAGTTCAGTTCTAACTTAAGTTGTGTAATTGCTCAGTTGCACCACAGAAACGTAAGGTTGATCTTAACTAGTAGAGATTTACGTCCAAACTAACCAAAATATTGTGGCAGATAACTTTAACCAATCACTGAAAAGCATTTTTTAACCCTGTGTTTACTACAGATGTAACCTTGTGAAGCAGATGCATACGCCCATTTCCCTGTTTTTCACTGGCGAATCCATCTTGCAAAGCTCCCATCCGAACCGTTTGGGCCTGGTTAGAAAGTGACAGGACCAATCAGCAACAAGGGACAGTACTTTCAGGCGCAGAGCAGAATCGTGACGTGAACAAGTGGCAGCAAGAGCTGGTGCAGTTATGGAGGAAGAGATAAGCGTGGATGCTGCTAAAGCGCCAGTTTTATCAGAACTCGACATGTCTTTGTTAAAAGAAGAACAAAGAACAGCAGTGAGTTGTTTTCTTTTCAAAAACGACAAAAGTCAAGTACTTACATGTCTATAGTCGTCATGTTTCGCATGTTGCGCACATGCAGCTTGATAGCAGCTACGTCACATGTTTTGTTGCTCTGATTGGCCCGTAGAGATAAGACAGACAGAACGTTCATCCAATCACACTCTGAGTTTTTTTCTGCCTTTTCTCAAACATTTCCTATTGAAGCTTTCTCAGATGGATGTGTGAAACACATCCATCTGGTGTGTCAGGTTACTACAGATGCCAACGGCTAAAAAAAAAAAAAGAAGTTTGCTAACTGCCATTAATCATCAAACAGCATCCAGTGTGGGTGAAAAATATGACAAGGCATTTTACCTATGTGAGTATTGTGAAGCCTACAGCCTAAACCTAGAGCCAGTATAAATAACAACACTGATATCGAGTAGTGAAATCGCTAATAACACGAGATAATTCAACAGTGGAGGCGGAAATGTTTCCACTCATGGAAAACAACATTTTTTGATCATTGAGAACGCAGTGCAGATTCCAAATTTCCGGTAAAATCCTCAAGTCCTCGTCACCCTCATGGGTTATCACGTCTTTTGGAGCTATCACTGTAACAGACGTATTCTACAGAGGACTTAACACCTAGTAAAGGGTAGGTGTAAGATTTAAGTTATAACTTACGCCCAACGTACAGGATGCATGGAAGTATGAGAGCAGTGATGTTAACATCGTTTGAAAAGGATGTCTACATTTTCGTACATAAAGGGAGTATACACCGCATTATGCATTATGCAAATGATATTTTTCTCTGATTTTCCTAAATATTAATGCAAATGACAGAATTTTTTTCAAGTCATCAGCCATTAGAGCATAATTCAAATGTTTTTGAACAAACTTCATAATGACAAAAATTATTTAAAAAAAAATAAAAACCTCAAAATGCACTGTTCCACATTATTAAACACAACGGCTTTTTAAAACATTTTATAGGTTGTAAAGAACTGAAAATGGTCATTTGTAGACATTGCAGCATCAGGGGGTCATATTTACTGAAATCAAAGCTATTTCAATCAAAAACATCTTAACAGGCCAAGTTCCATGTTATCATAGGAGCCCTTCTTTGACATCACCTTCACTATTCTTGCATCCATTGAACTTGTGAGTTTTTGGAGAGTTTCTGCTAGAATTTTTTTTGCAGGATGTCAGACTATCCTCCCAGAGCTGCTGTTTTGATGTGAACTGCCTCCCACCCTCATAGATCTTTAGCTTGAGGATGCTCCAAAGGTTCTCAATAGGGTTGAAGTCAGGAGAGGATGGGGGCCACACCATGAGTTTCTCTCCTTTTATGCCCATAGCAGCCAACGGCACAGAAGTATTCTTTGCAGCATGAGATGGTTCATTGTCATGCTTGAAGAAAATTTTGCTACAGAAGGCACGATTCTCTTTTTGTACCATGGAAGAAAGTGGTCAGTCAGAAACTCTGTATACTTTGCTGAGGTCATTTTCACACCTTCAGGGACCCTAAAGGGGCCTATCAGCTCTCTCCTCATGATTCTGGCCCAAACATGACTCTGCCCCCTCCTTGTTGACGTCTCGGCCTCAGTGGGATATGGTGGCCATCCACCAACCATCCACTACTCCTCCATCTGGACCATCCAGGGTTGCACGGCACTCATCAGTCAACAAGACTGTTTGAAAATGAGTCTTCATGTATTTCTGGGCCCACTGCAAACATTTCTGCATGTGAGCATTGGTTAGGGGTGGCTGAATAGTAGGTTTATACATGACTGCAAGCCTCTGGAGGATCCTACACCTTGAGGTTGGTGAGACTCCAGAGGCACCAGCAGCTTCAAACACTTGTTTGCTGCTTTGTAATGGCATTTTAGCATCTGCTCTCTTAATCTGATGAATTTGTCTGTCAGAAACCTTCCTCATTATGTCTTTATCTGCATAAACCCGTCTGTACTCTGAATCAGCCACAAATTTCTTCACAGTATGAGGATCATGCTTAATTTTTCTTGAAATATCGAATGTTTTCATTCCTTGTCCAAGGCATTACACTATTTGACACTTTTCAGTAGCAGAGGGATCCTTTTTCTTTCCCATATTGTTGAAACCTGTGGCCTGCTTAATAATGTGGAACATGTGGAAAAGTGCATTTTGAGGTTTTTATTTTTAAAAAAATAATAGTTATCTTTATGAAGTTTGTTGAAAAACATTTGAATTATACTCTAACTGTTGATGACTTGAAAAATATTATGACTGTCATTTGCATTGATATTTAGAAAATCAGAGAAAAACGTTTGCATAATAATGTGGAACGCGGTGTGAATGGGCCTTTAGGATGAAATGTCTTTTAGCTTTAGTCATATTTTAGGCATTTCTACCCTTTATAGTTCTAGTCTAGATTTAGTCCATAAAAAGTCCTCACATTTTAGTCTTTAATGTTAGTCCAATCATTTATTTTCTTGCCTAAATCTGGTACCAAAAAATGGTAGTGTGTTCTATGCATCCTGCTAAACCTGGGGTCCCTGCTTTCTACAGCTGAGAGGCAGAATATCTACAGATGCATCATTTTTTGAAAGATTTACGCACAGTGTAGAAATATCATGGATCTTGGATGTCCGACGAAAACTGCATGACATTTTAGTCTCGTTTTAGTCATCTTGACGAAAACTAAACTTGCTTTTTGCCAGTTTTAGTCATCACAGATCTATTTTTGTTAATCTTAGTCTAAGATTTGTCATGGAAAAAAGGCTGTCGACAAACATTTTTAGTCGTAGTTTTAGTCGAATTAAATTAACACTACAAGGGCGCACCGATGACTCATCCAGGAGGTCTGAAAAGAGCCCAGAACAACATCTAAAGACCTGCAGGCCTCACTTCACTCCGTTAGACTCGGTGTTTGCTATTTGCAGTTGCTGCCAGGGATGGAACAACGAGTTGTTAGGTTTAAGGGGCGATTACCTTTTCATAGGGCCAGATAGGTTTGGATGTTTTTTTCACCTAATAAATAAAATCATCATTCAAAAACTTCCTTTTTTCATTTATTTGGATTATCTTTGTCTCAGGTTAAAATCTGTGTGATTTTCAAAAGTGTGATAAATATACAAAAAATCATTTTTGAGGTGGAAAACCAACAAAATTTGGTTCCATACATTCCCTGAAGAAAACATAAAGCTTTTCACATTCTACCTCAGCAATGGTAGAATCAAACACACTGAACAATATCAAATTGAAGATCAAATCAACCTCAGCAAGGCAGTGCAGTTGGTGGTATATGCTAGTCTCAGGTTGGATTCATAATTCCAGCATTAGCTTGTAGCTCTCTCATGCTCTTAGGATCTCTTGTCTCCAGCTGTGCAGGGCTGCACTCAGTAAAAGATCTGGTGGATGTGATGCCCAATGATGGTTGGGTAATAACTGCTGTGCCCATGCAATGCTGCAGACACAGAAGAATTTTAGTGTATATGCTAATACTCCTCTTTACATCCTATGCTGTCACCTTCCTCAGGTCATTTGACAGAAAGCATGCTTAAGGTACTTCAGCCACTTGATTCCCCTTTTAAACAAGAGGCTTCATCCTTTGTAAGCTCTCTGATACAACTGAAAAGAGACAAGAAACCTGAATTTTTTTCCCCCTGTTCCTTTATATCTGGGAGAATTCAAGCTCAGGTATGATCCTCACAGATAAACCACAGAGAAAATATTTGTGTCTCTACTTGACGATCATCTGATTTCATAACAACCCCTTTCTCTGCTCCTCAGTGTCTGTTTGAACAAAGACCAAGGCTGAAACCTCTTCTCTTAACATCTAACCAATCAGAAAAGGTTCGTAGTGTGATCTGCTCTCTGTGCCAGTGTCTTTGTGAAAGACGGCACGAGTTCTGGTGTTATTGTTGAACTGCTGAAGGCAAAGCTCTGGAAAAATAAGAGCAGGACCAGTTGATACTTGTTTGATCATCTCCTGCATGCAGCCGAGCTGTTTCATCACTGCTGATATTCAGATAAGCTGCTCTCTGCAATGTTGGGCTACTAAAACTATCTCTGAGTAGACGCCGTGATACAGTAAATATCATGCTTGGATGACTGGATAATCTTTAGTGGTTTCACGGACATTTTTATTTGCAAAAGCGTAAATGTTGCATTGGGAAACCATAAAAGCCTGCAGGAATGGAGGCGATGTTGTTTAGAAGGGGAAAAAAATGCAGTACAGGGTGTATTGAAACCAGAAGAAGAGGTCAAACAAACAGAAATCACTCATTATGACTTCAATCCATTATTTGGACTTTTATTTAATATTTTGACATTTTACATTTATTATTTTGACTTTTTTATCTCATATTTTGATTTTGTTAATGTATTTTTTCATGTTATATTTTGAGCTTTTCAATTTATTATAGTGACTTTAAATCTAATATTTAGACCTTTTCAAGCTATTAATTCAACCTTTATTTTATAGTTTCACCTTTTAGGTGCACCATTTTAAATATTAAGTCATATTTTTTGCCCTAACTGTTACAAAAGTTTGAAAAATACCAATAACTGCTGTGCAGAAACTCAATTTTAGGAGAACTCAATAATTTATTGTTTTTTTTTTTTTAATTGACATTTTTTAAAATAAGAGGGAACTTTGTGTTCCCTCTGCTGTGCTTGGCCTGTTAAGGCTCAGGAGCTGGGGGGGCTGATGGGGTGGGAAGGTGGGCCTCGAAGAGTTGACTGAGTCTCATCTGCGGCTTGTACAGACGGAGGCTTCTTGGAGTCAAGATTTTTTTAACTTGCCTCCACGGAGAGACCTTTTCATCCGATAGAGACCTGACTTCCTCCAGAACACTCTGGAGGATGTCAGCCCTCGACGATAGGTGGTCCTTCTCCTCTCGAAGCTTCTCCATCTGCTTCTGCAGAGTGACACAGTTGTCCTTTTTGGCCTCAAGATCAGATATCAGTTCTTTGATCTGATCGTCCCTGCTTCTGGCCTCTAATCTCAGGACCTGAAGCTCGCTGTCCAAGGACTCTTTCTCTGCAGTTAGACTTTGGGACAGTATCCTATTCTGATTGGTCATCTCCACATTCTGAAGCTTGACTTCCTCCAGCTCGTTCTGGAGACAGTCAGCATTCATCTTATGGAGATGGCTTTCCCTCTGAGATACCTCCAAAGTCCTCTGAAGGTCAAGGATGGCCTCCTCCGTGGCTTCTAACTTGGATGAGAGCTCAAGGCAGTCCTTGGTCTTATCTCGAAGCTGGTGCTTCAAGCTTTCCAGGTCCTCCTTGTTCAATTCATCGGTATCCAAGCCTTCTTCTGTCTGGTCCTGAAGATCTTGATTCAGCGCTGATTTGTACTTTTTTAATCTCTTGGCCTGCATTTTATTTTTGTCAGCCATCTTCAAATACTGATGTCTGACTTTTTCCAGTTCTGTCTGGAAACTGTCAGCCCTTGACATTTGGTTTTGACACTCCTGTGCGGACATCTCCAAAGATTTCTGAAGCTGTTCCAGCTGGCATGTCAAATTCTGGCGCTGTTCTGTGTTGACCGTTTCTGTTTTGCAGGCCTCTTCTTTAAGGAACCTGATCTCCTCCTCCAAGGACTCTTTCTCTGCAGTTAGACTTTGGGACAGTATCCTATTCTGATTGGTCATCTCCAAATTGTGAAGCTGGACTTCCTCCAGCTCATTCTGGAGACGGTCAACATTTATCTTATGGAGATGGATTTCCCTCTGAGATACCTCCAAAGTCCTCTGAAGGTCAAGGATGGCCTCCTCCGTGGCTTCTAATTTGGATGAGAGCTCAAGGCAGTCCCTGGTCTTATCTTGAAGCTGGTGCTTCAAGCTTTCCAGGTCCTCCTTGTTCAACTCATCGGTATCCAAGCCTTCTTCTGTCTGGTCCTGAAGATCCTGATTCAGCGCTGATTTGTACTTTTTTAATTTCTTGGCCAGCATTTTATTTTTGTCAGCCATTTTCAAATGCTGATGTCTGACTTCTTCCAGTTCCATCTGGAGGCTGTCAGCCCTCGACATTTGGTTATGGCACTCCTGTCTGGACATCTTCAAAGATTCAGTCAACTCAAGGCAACTGTCTCTCAGTTCTTGCAGCTCTTTCATTAAGTTGCTGTTGATTGGGAGGACTTGACAGTTCTTTTGTTTTTCTGACTCCTCTAACATTTTTTGCAGTGCCACGTTGCCTCTCTCCCTGGCTTGAAGTGTGGAAAGAAGCTCAGTGTTGACTAATCTTGCTTCCTCCAGTTGAGCCCTCAAGGCCAGATTCTCCTTGGCACTGGCTTTTCTGCCATCACTGCTGGAGTCATCTACCTGTAGCCCCAGTTTTTGTATGAGGTCCTCGTTTTCGGCCTTCAGGGATTTGATTAAAATCTCCCTGTTGTGGCCCTCATCCTTAAGACATTTGACCTCTCTCTTGAGGGACTTCTTTTCGTCCATCAGCTGCTGTACATGAATTGCATCCTGATTGACTGTCTTTTTCCGTGCTCCCTGGAGGACTTCACGGTTCCTTTCGTTGTTAGACTCCTCCAACATCGTCAGCAGTGCCGCATTGCCCTCCTCCCGAGCTTGAAGTCTGGTTTGAAGCCCCTGGATTTGTAGCGTTGCTTCCTCCAACTGAGCCCTCAAAGCCAGATTCTCCTTGGCATCGGTGTTTTTGTCGTAACTGCTGGAGTTGTCTTTCTGTAGCCTAATTTTTTCTTGCAGGTCCTCATTTTCAGTTCTCAGGGTCTGGAGCAACATGTCCCTGTCAGAGATCTGTTCTTTTAAGCTTTCTAACTCATTTTCCAGGGTTGCCTTCTCAGCGGTCAGCTGCTTTACAAGAACTGTATCAGCTTTTCCTTCCCTCTCTCCCTGGAGGCTGCCAGCTTGAAGGACTTGACAGTTCCTTTTGTTGTCAGACTCCTCCAACATCTTTAGCAGTGCAGCATTCCCCTCCTCCCGAGCTCGAAGTCTGGATTGAAGCCTCTCGTTTTCTAACATTGCTTCATCCAACTGTGCCTTCAAGCCCAGATTATCTTCCGTGGCCTGCACGTCACTCGGGAAGTTTTTCATTTGCATTCTGTTAATCTGTTTCTTTAGGGCCAAATTTTCAGCTTGGAGAGTTTTTGCAAGCTCTGGATCACTGGAGGTTTCCACTGAAACGTTGGATTGATTCCGGTGCCTTAACTGTTGTCGGAGCAACCCGATCTCTCTCTCATGCTCCAGCTTCTCCCTTCGCTCGATCCTTAGCTTCTTCTCCAAATCCGTATTTTTAATCATGCACATGTCCAATTTTTCTTGGAGACTCTCTGTCCCCTGCTGTCTATCGTTGGGCCTCTGCTGTACGTAGGCTTCCTCCCTACGATGACGGTTTGTCTGAGCCTGGTGCGAACGCTGCCTGTTCTGACGGCGGTTCCCACCGTCGGCTCCATTCATGGTGTTGTTATAATTTCCTCTTCTGCTAAATTGTTCCATTACTCTGGTGGAATCAATTTCAGAACAGTTCATAAATCTGAAATCTCAGTCGTTCTCACAATAAAGTCTGTCTGACTGTCACTGTTAACTTTGGTCACAGAATGCGTCTGACTTGGGTTATTTTCGTACATATAGGTTTGAAGGGCTTAGGTGATGTCATAGTAGGGGAATTGCTTTGATGTGTCACAGTTAATGTGGGCGGGGCCAATATGTAGGAATTTTTGTAGGGGATTTTTTTGTTTGTTTGTTTGTTTGTTCCAACATTCTATTCCCATGACAACACACAATCATTCAAAACACTGACTTTTATTCCAGAATGGCCTCTATAATATCAACATTCCCGCACAGCCCCACACTGATGCAGATTCAATTTAGCCTGCCATTTTAAATTTAGTCTTGGGCTTTACATAAAATGTTCTTTAGTTTTAGTCATATTTTAATAATTTTTTAACTTTTTTTTTTGTTGATGAAAACAACAAAAACACATTTGATCATTTTAAACACTTAAGTGCACAACATATAAATCACAGACATGGACATAATTACACTTTTGCCACTTAGAAGCTCTGTGAGTGAGAGGAATAAAAGAAAATTAAGAAAATATTTCAGACTCTCCTGGTACCTTGTCATTTCCTTTTTTCCACATTGGTCTTCCATGTCAATGCAAGCGACGGAGTGGGAAATAGAAACTGAATGACAGAATAAAATGGTGTGCCCAGGGATGGGTACCTTTTACCGATACAATACCGATGCTTGGTACATGGGAATCAATATATATATATGTATATACACACACATATACACACACACACACAGATATATATATATATATATATATATATATATATATATATATATTTATTTATATATATATATATATATAAACATCCAACTGTTTGTAATGTAACATAGCAGTTGAAGGGCAAATAAGTTTAAAACAAATAAGCAAAAGAGGATGGAGTAAAAATAAAGGTATAATACTTCACAGATTTTAATATTAAAAACTACAAATGAAAGTAAAGCAAACTTCTTTACTGTGAACTACATTTACTGTTTATCTTCATTCCTTGTGCAGTTCTTTTTCAAGAAAACTAACATGTCAACTTTCTCCGAGCTTGCTCCACACTAGCTGGGTTTCCATTACAGTTTTTCGCAAAATAAAAGCATTATTTCTTAAATTTCGATTAAGTACAATTGCACTTTGAATGGGTTTCCATTGAGGGGAGTTTTGGGCATAGGCCTTGCAAATTTTTGTAAAATCTCATCTCATGTGAATCTGCTGCAGGGAGGCTTGATGCTCAAAACCTGTTGCGTGTTGGTACAGTTTTGGTTACATCTACAGCGGTTGTCTTGATAATGTTGAAGAAAAGACGAAGCCAACGGAAAATAGTTAAGAGGTAAAGTCCGTATGTATGGCAAAAGCCATGTATAAGGGTAGAAGTATGATGTTAAGAAAAGTCTCGTCTCTTCTTCTATCTACACGTACAGCGCCATGTTGTCTCGGAGTGACTGGTCATGTGACACCGTACGTCACGTCCCATGACTTGTAAATGCGGAAAAAGTGTTTTCATTACACTTTTGTGATATATTTCTATATGGAAATGCCTGAAAAACCTCCTCGTGAAAGCGTAAAAACTTTTTTGTGATATTTTAGGGTTTTTTCGAAATTCTGGTGTTTCCATTACCAGTTTTTTATTGCGCTATTTTGATTTTGCGCATTTCCAAGCGTAATGGAAACCCACCTACTGACTGTATCCCCTGCTGTGGAGAAAACTCGCTCTGAAGGAGTGGAAGAGGCTTGAACACACAGATACCCTTTGGCCAAGCTGGCCAGCAATAGGCATCTGATCCCTCTTCTGCCACCACCACAGGAGGGGATGCACTGAGCCGAGGACTGCTGGAAAGCTCTGCAGCTCATTCTTGGCCTTTTCAGCCAACAAAGGTGCACTGATGTCTGCCTCAGTCTGTGGTGGCACTGCCTGGTCTTCATCCTCGAAGAGCTCGCCAAGAGCTGAAAGCTTTTTCTTATTTTTTACAGGTGCTGCTACCATTTCTTCTCTTTCAGACCTATCCTTCTCTTCCTTCTGCAGCTCATTTTGTTTTTTCTCCTCCTGCTGCACCTCTCCAACCTTTAAATAAAGCATACACAACAAGTAATTAAAATAATATAATTGTGTTAGAACAGAACACATATGTCCAGTTGTCCACATTACAGTCACAATGAACAAACCTTGTTTCCACTTAAGAGGGCTACAGCTGCATTCTCTAGGCAGCTGTAGCCCTCTTAAGTGCAGTAGCCTTCTCAAGGAACTGCCAAGGCTCTTTGTTTGTTTCCTTCTATCAACATTAAACATAAAAAATTTGGATGATGCATTTTAAGTGTGAATAATTGCACCATTAAGTTGTTGATTAACAACATGATCAATCATTCGAAAGTATCAATTAACTACATACTGAGTAACGATGGGAGAGGTCTGCCTAGACCTTCTCCTTGATGGCTCTCTTGAATGCAGAATCATCATCTTTCATCTCAAACTTGGCCTTCAGTTTGTCCAGGATGGGGAGGATCTGCCTACCAGTGGCACTCTTATTAGATGAGACTGCAATTGCGGATGTGTAAAGGACCCTCATGGTGTCTTATTGAAACTGTCTGATTTGTACTTGCTTGGCCAGCATTTTATTTCTGTCAGCCATCTTCCAATGCTGATGCCTGACTTCTTCTAGTTCCTTCTGGAAATCGTCAGCCCTCGACATTTTGGTTTTGGCACTCCTGTCTGGTCATCTCTAAAGATTTCTGAAGCTGTTCCAGCTGGCATCTAAAATTCTGGCACTGTTCTATGTTAAACATTTCTGTTTTGCAGGCCTCTTCTTTGAGGAACATGATCTCCCTCTCCAAGGACACCTTATTTGCAGCAAGTTCTGCGACCAGCGACCCATTCTTGTTGGCATTCTCCAGTTTTCTCTGAAGGCCATCAGCTCTGGACAACTGCAGAAGGTGTTCCTTATTGGACTGTTCTAAATCCTTCTGCAGGGTCTCTTTAACCTCCTCTTGGGCTCTAATTTTGGAGGCTACATCAAGCCAACTGTCTCTCAGTTTCTGCAGCTCTTTCTTTGAGTCATTGTTGATTGAGAGAAATTGACAGTTCTTTTGTTTTTCTGACTCCTCTAACATTTTTTGCAGTGCCACGTTGCCTCTCTCCCTGGCTTGAAGTGTGGAAAGAAGCTCAGTGTTGACTAATCTTGCTTCCTCCAATTGAGCCCTCAAGGCCAGATTCTCCTTGGCACTGGCCTTTCTACCATCACTGCTGGAGTCATCTTTCTGTAGCCCCAGTTTTTGTATGAGGTTCTCTTTTTCGGCCCTCAGGGATTTGAATAAAATCTCCCTGTTGCAGCCCTCATCCTTTACACATTTTACCTCTTTCTTGATGGACTCCTTTTCTGCCATCAGCTGTTGTACATTAATTGCATCCTGATTGGCTGTCTTTTTCCACACTTCCTTGAGGCTGTCGGCTTGAAAGACTTGACGGTTCCTTTCTTTGTCGGACTCCTCCAACATCTTCAGCAATGCCGCTTTACCCTCCTCACGAGCTTTACGCCTATATTGAAGCCCCTTGTTTTCTAACATTGCTTTCTCCAATTGTACCTTCAAGGCCAGATTCTCCTCTATGGCCTGCACATCACTTGGGAAGGTTTTCATTTCCATTTCCTTAATTTGTTTTTTTAGGGCCAAATTTTCAGCTTGGAGAGTGTTATCAAGCTCTGGGACACTGGAGGTTTCCACTGAAACGCTGGATTGATTCCAGTGCTTTAACTGTTTGAGGAGCAACCCGATCTCTCGCTCACATTCCAGCTTCTCCCTTCACTCAATCTTTAGCTTCTCCTCTTATTCCATATTTTTAATCGTGCACATGTCCAATTTTTCTTGGAGACTCTCTGTCCCCTGACATCTATCATTGTTGGGCCTCTGCTATACGTAGTACGGTGGCCCTGAAGGCCAATACGAAATAAATATTTCAAGAGCACAAAATATATGTCAGAAAACACAAAAACATTTCACAATACACAAAAACATTTCACAATACACAAAAACATTTCACAAAACACAAAAACATTTCACAAAACACAAAAACATTTCACCGATCGTAAAATACATTTCACTTCACACATCTACACTTACTTATATAGAACATTTAGTCTATTAGCTGTGTTTCCATTACAGTTTTTCCAAAAATATAAGCGATGTTTCTTAAATTTCAGCCAAGTACACTTTGAATGTGTTTCCACTCAAGGGAGTTTTGGGCATGAGCCTCGTAATTCTCGTAAAATCTCGTCTCATGAGACTCCACTGCAAGGAAGATGGCCGCGGTGGTACGGTCATGATTACATATACGGCAGTTGCCTTGAGAATTTCGAACAAAAGACGAAAGCAACAGATGATAGTTTAGAGGCAAAGTCCGTATGTATGGCAAAAGTTATGGGTATCAGTATGATGTTAAGAAGTCTTGTCTCCTCTTCTTTCCACATGTACCGTGCCATGTTATTTTAGAGTTCATATTCAGTGATATGGCTATGCAGGACCTTTATTTTGAAATACCTCAAGGCGGAAGTGGGAAGTGGATAGTGCATGTCAGCAGCTTGACGCTAAAAAGCGCTAACAGAAGACGATAAAAGTTATGAAGAAAATATGTCTGTTACTCATGTACAGCAGCGTGGACCCAGATTTGGTGACCAACACGCCGCCAAAATACAATGACAGGACGCAGGAGGAAAAAGATGCGTTCTCAGTTCAGCGTAATGAGTGTGCACCAAGCTGCAGTATCAAAATGTTTACTTAAAAGATCTTATTTTAAAAGATATTACCGACAAAAACACGATAATGATGACTAAAACAGATGATCAAAACTAATCTTCTGCTTTATACATTCTTTTATTGTCATTTTTATTTACTGTGGCGAAATCTACGCCTGATAGTCGATAGTCAGCTCCATCTTCTGCAAAGGCGGCAGGGGGATACAAATCCTACCGGGGGTACTTCTTCTGGCACGACACTTTAAGCACGATTTTAGGCTTCCAATTGAAATGTGTATGTCATGATACGAGGAGAGCATATCAAGAATCACACTATATGTATTTCCCTTGTTGAAGTATTCCGCTATCAACTCAAGTTCCTCTTCCATGCCGGTAGACACTTGAAATTTCGTGCTCGCTCGGCTATTGCGGTAAGAAGTGTAAACAAGAAATGATAAATGACTGATGCCGGACAGACTTGGGTTTAGCCAATCACAAACAAGTACCATGGTCCTACCCTTTCCGGTTTCGTGAAATGTATCTTACGATCGGTGAAATGTTTTTTGTGTTTTGTGAAATGTATTTTGTGTTTTGTGAAATGTTTTCGTGTATTGTGAAATGTTTTTGTGTTTTGTGAAATGTTTTTGTGGTTTGTAAAATGTTTTTGTGTATTGTGAAATGTTTTGTGTTTTGTGAAATGTTTTAGTGTTTGATGAAATGTTTTTGTGTATTGTGAAATGTTTTTGTGTTTTGTGAAATGTTTTTGTGTATTGTGAAATGTTTTTGTGTTTTGTGAAATGTTTTTGTGTATTGTGAAATGTTTTTGTGTTTGATGAAATGTTTTTGTGTTTTGTGAAATGTTTTAGTGTATTGTGAAATGTTTTTGTGTTTTGTGAAATGTTTTAGTGTTTGATGAAATGTTTTTGTGTTTTGTGAAATGTTTTAGTGTATTGTGAAATGTTTTAGTGTTTGATGAAATGTTTTTGTGTTTTGTGAAATGTTTTAGTGTATTGTGAAATGTTTTTGTGTTTTGTGAAATGTTTTTGTGTTTTGTGAAATGTTTTTGTGTATTGTGAAATGTTTTTGTGTTGTGTGAAATGTTTTTGTGTATTGTGAAATGTTTTTGTGTTTTCTGAAATATATTTTGTGGTCTTGAAATATTTATTTCGTATTGGCCTTCAGGGCCACCGTACTACGTATAGCAGAGGCCCAACAATGATAGACGTCAGGGGACAGAAACTCTCCAAGACAAATTGGACATGTGCACGATTAAAAATATGGAATTAGAGGAGAAGCTAAAGATTGAGTGAAGGGAGAAGCTGGAATGTGAGCGAGAGATCGGGTTTTAGTGTATTGTGAAATGTTTTTGTGTTTTGTGAAATGTTTTTGTGTTTTGTGAAATGTTTTTGTGTTTTGTGAAATGTTTTTGTGTATTGTGAAATGTTTTTGTGTTTTGTGAAATGTTTTTGTGTTTTGTGAAATGTTTTTGTGTATTGTGAAATGTTTTAGTGTTTAGTGAAATGTTTTTGTGTTTTCTGAAATATATTTTGCGCTTTTGAAATATTTATTTCGTATTGGCCTTCAGGGCCACCGTAACGTAGGCTTCCTCCTACGATGACGATTAGTCTGAGCCTGATGCGAACGCCACCTGTTATAGTTCTGGAGGCGGTTCCCTCCATTGGCTCCATTCATTGTGTTGGTAAATTTCCTGTTTCCAACCTCCTGAGTGAAATTTCCTCTTCTGCTAAATTGTTCCATTGCTCTGGTGGAATCTGTTCCAAAGAAGGACAGAAATCTGAAATTTCGTTTGAAATTTCGTCTGAAAAACGTTTATACACTCTCATGAGGAGGTTTTTTCAGACGTTTTGGTAAAGAAATATATCGCAAAAGTACAACGGCAACTCTTTTTCCGCGTTTACACCTATGGCGTCACGTGACCAGTTCACTCTAAAATAACATGGCACGGTACATGTGGAAAGAAGAGGAGACAAGACTTTTCTTAACATCATACTGATACCCATAACTTTTGCCATACATACGGACTTTGCCTCTAAACTATCATCTGTTGCTTTCGTCTTTTGTTCGAAATTCTCAAGGCAACTGCTGTATATGTAATCATGACCGTACCACCGCACCCATCTTCCTTGCAGTGGAGTCTCATGAGTGGAAACACATTCAAAGTGTACTTGGTCGAAATTTAAGAAACATCGCTTATATTTTTCGAAAAACTGTAATGGAAACACAGCTATTAATAGGCTAAATGTTCTATATAAATAAGTGTGGATGTGTGAAGTATGCACAAGTGCAGTGTACTGCAGTAGTACACTGTCGAAGATGTGGAACTATGGACACCTACCATCAGTAGCAGCTAGTCAATAGATGGTGCTAGGCCGCCCCCTGCCCCCAGCACTCCTACCAAAAAAGAGGAAGAAGCTACTGCGTAAAATTTTAAAAACTTGTTTTTGAAATACAAACTTTCAAATTCTTCACAAATAAACTCTACTTTATGTCATAGCTAATACATATCAGAGGATTTAAATGTGCAACAAATAAGTATTATAAATGTTCCCTGTGTTAAATGCTACTTCCTGTGTCCTTCCTGGGCACTCTCGGAGCTCCCGGGACGCAGAGATCAAATGCATCAAAAATATCAATGTCTGTCTAAATCTGTGCTGAAGCTATCAGGATAAAAGCCAGTTGGCTCATGAACAAGGTGACAGAAGGTATCATAGTAATATGTACTGTAAGCCCTAGGGGACCAAATTTGGTCCTGTTCGCCTTGATCCAAACAAACTTGCTCTGTGCACTCCTCTTTTGCGCTAAAACAGTCATGTTGCACATCAAATTAAACAGAAAAAGCTCAGCTACAAGCCCACATAAACCATTTTTACCTACACCACATTCAACTGAAAAAGGACTTCAATCAATGACCTCATATCAAAGTGGCCATAGTGCTACGTAGCCAGACGCTACCGCCCCCTATGGGATGGTGCCTGGTACTACAGACACAAACATGGTCTCGTTTGAAAGCCCAGCCTCTACTGAAAATTCTAGTCATGTTTGTGTAGTTTCCATTTGTTTCAACAGTTTCTTTTAGTTTTCTGCACTTTATTTTGTGTTGTTTTTTGTGCCATTGAAAATAAATCTGCTCCTCTTGGTGTCAAAGTTTAGTTCCTTTGTAAGACTTCCTTTAATAGGGAAATATATGGAGGTGTGGGTGATTTGAGGGGGAAGAGAGAATTCCAGGGTGCAATGACCACCTATAATGGCATATGAGTGAAAAAAGTTTGAGGCCTAAGATTTTTCAAATGGTAAAGATAGTGCTAAATTGGGCCAAATTGGGCCCAAATGGCACAAGAGGGGATTTCGCCTGGATATTTTTTTTTACTATAATCTCTCTTATTTTGTCCTGATAACCCTCTAATGGCATAAAAGTTGAAACAGGTAATGTCAAATGTGGTGCTTTGGCCTACTGGAGATTTTTGGACTTCAACTGCATTATTTCTATGGGATATGCTAAAATTGCACAAAGAATAGGCGAAAATGAAATGTTTCCTTCATAATATGTGCACCAACTTGAACTTTGACTCTGACCCGGTAACATATATACACATATATACACTTCTGTGCTCTCTTCGTCATTGTACCTTGATCATTCAAAAAGAACTTGTAGTTACAGAGTTATACTCATTTAGAGAAAGAAATTTCAAGCAGTATCCTAATAAATGGGGTTAAGGCATAACAGGTTAAAAAAGTAGTGGGTAAAATGAACACTAGGTGAAGAGAGCACCTTGGACGCACTCCAGCGATGGGCCAAAATATACCCATGTTGACTTTTGGACACATGATGTTGGTAAAAAGACAAAATTCAATCATCCATTGGTCCCAAACTTGGGGTCCCAGCACTGGATGGGGGGTTACATCCAAAGATCTCAGAGGGCTAAGTAGGGCTCTGTCTGATCTGAGATTGTTACAATTAGATTTGTTCATATTAAATAATTGCACAGAGGGGATCTTTCAAACAGGCGTGTTCAGGCTGGTTTGTTGAGATTTTGCAGACAAAAACAAGAACTACTGCATTGTATGAAATCTTTTCCCATGAGGGATGTTGTTTTGTTTTGACGACTCTTTGGACATGCAAATCTTTCAGATGTTTTCCCTCAAATATCCTCAGAGTATCTCTTTTCTTTTGTCCTATTTCATAAATCCTGCTCATCTTACCAGGTTGTGAGATGATAACCTGAATTAATCAGAAATATAGGCAGCACATGTTTGTTAGTGGTGAGGATATAGAGTGGAGAATTTATCCAATAATTCAGCACATATTTGAAATTGAAGAGATGCCAGAAATATACGCTGTAACTCAGTGGTTCCCAACCTGGAGTCCGGGGACCCCTAGGGGGTGCGCCAAAGATTTCTGCTCTGACATTGTCAAAATTAGATGTTCATTTAAAATTTTTTGAATAAAAAAAAATTAAATTAGATTAAAATATAAGAATAATGTGTAGATTTCTATTCAAAAAGGTCAAAAATTTGTTTGGAAAAAAATTCAAATTTTTGAGCTTATTAAGTCTTTTATTTACAAAATTTCAGACTTCCTAAAGTCTGGGATTTACAAGGAAAAAAAAATCAAAATTTCAGAATTTAAAAAGACTCAAATTGACATTAGAAACAACAACAATTAAGAGTTTTTTAATGCCTAACTTTAGAACAGTGTAGAGCCAAAAATTTACAAGAAACCAAACTGAAAACAGTGGTCAGATTTTGACTTTGGGGCTTAATAATCTTAAAAATCCTTATCCAGGGTTCTGGGACATTTACTGCTTTAAAGTCATAAAAATGTTTCTTTTCTTTTCTTTTCTTTTTTTTTTTTTTAATGAATTAAATTTTTTAACCTTTTTTTCTCTTCTTGAACTTAGTCTTTGTTTTTTCAAGAGTGGTCCTAGTGCACTGTCATAATAATGGATAGTTTGGACATAGATCTTTAGTCAAGAACAAGTCTTTATAGGTCTGTTATGTTGGGATTTTATCAATGAAAACAATTTCAAATGATTCCGAGTGGGTCTGAGGGGGGCTTAGTTTTCTTTGATGCGAGTGGGGGGGGGGGCCCTGAGGAAAAAAACGTTGAGAACCACTGCTCTAACTGACAAGAAGACAAACCTGGATTCACCATTCTGCTCACCTTCTGTGCACTTAAACTTGCAGCAGTGTGACAAAGTTGGTTAAAGCTTTGCTGTGAAAACGAATGAACTGTTTGCATTTCTGTGTTTTCATGATGTCTCACTCTGTGTGTTCTTTAGAGCTGTGGGGAAAACATGTCTGCTCATCAGCTACACGACCAATGCCTTTCCCGGGGAGTACATTCCTACTGTGTGAGTAGAACAGACATGCACATGCTCCCTCAGTACAGCTACATTATTAAATCATTCATTCACAGGTTAATAACATGCTTTCTCACATGCCTTTCTGAACAATAATTAAATATAAAAGGCCACTGTATGAATGCAAAGGAACATATGGCTGCAAGGCATTAAATCAATCCAATTTATACAATATAAAGCAAACCCCAGGGAGAGAAAGGGTTTTAATGATATTACTGACTACTTTTTTGTATGTTAATTTTTTATTCACCTTGTTAAAGCCTTTTTGATTCTTTTATATGTGTTGCAACAAGTGGTAAAAGAAAAAGACAGAAACTAATCAAACACATCAGAAAGGATGTCCCATAATGGCCACAGGGGGGCAGTGCTGCTTCAGTATTTCCACCTGGAATACTGCAGACATCAGTCTTTCACGGTTGAAGAAATGCACATCTTTCCCTTTAGACTAAACCACTCTCAGACTTATATCATGGTACATTTGGGAGAGGAAAAAAACAAGGATTGGATTTCAAACACTTCCATTACCCCAGAATAAGGCTGGACTTGTTTTATTGGTGAAATTTTGAGTTCTAGTTGAGAAGGAAACACCTCTCTGCGACAGTTCTTATTCAGGCACAGTTTGGGAACAAAAGACTTATCAAAAACCTCATGTGCATTGATAATAACTGGATTACTCTATCTCTGAAGACTCATCTGCCTTTGACTACTAAGACTGGCTTGTCTGAGGAGATGAAGGTATTGAGATGAGGTTCTCATGGCCTTGACTTTACCCACAAAAAACAGGGCAGTGATAGAAAATCTCATAAACCCCTATGCAAAATGGAAAACTGTTCTGTGGTCAAACCACAGATGCTGTGCTACAATGTCTCTTCAAGGAAAGGGCTTACAATCCTTGGTGCAGACTAGCATTCATAAAACAAAAACAAAATTCTGCATGTTTTTGAGAGAGGTGGCACTGCATTAAAAACAGCTAGGATTCTGTAATTGAAATCCTTACATGGGCACAAGAACATTTCCAGAGAAGATTCTGCCAACATAAGTGGTCATGTCATCCACAAATACAAGTTAAAGCTGTATCATACGAAAAAAAAAAAAAAAAAAACTACAAGTGAACTCCTCAGGGCCAAAGCTCATTTAAAATGGACTGAGGCAAAAAAAAAAAAAAAACTCCTCTGTGGTCAGATGACTCAAATTGTGGCAATATTTTTGGAAACTATGGTTGTTGTGTCCTGTGGACTAAAGAAAAAATGGACCATCCAGTTTATTATCAGTGCTTTAGTGCCTGTGGGCTGGCTTACACACCAGGGAAGGCTATCAGTGTTGAGAAGTAGAAAGAGGCTTTAGAGCAGCATTTTCTCCCATCAAGACAGTGTCTCTTCAGTTTAGGCCCTTGCATATTTCTGCAAGACAAGGCTAGACCACATACCACATCCATCACAACAGCATGGCTTCACAATAGAAGAGTCTTGGTACTGAACTGACCTGCTTACAGTCCAGACCTTTCACCAAAAGAAAACAGTTGGCACATCATAGAATGAAAAATCTAGCAAAGAAGACCAAGGCCTGGTGAGCTGCTAGAATCCTGTATCAGACAAGAATGGGAAAACATTCCTCTCCCCAAACTCCCTCAACTGGACACCCCACTTCCCAGACATAACAGACTGTTCTTTAAAGAGAGGGAATGCTACACAATGGTAAGCATGGTCCTGTCCCTACTTTTCTGACACGTGCCACTGCCATCAAATTCAAAATGAGCTAATATTTTCCTAAAATGATGAACTGTCTCAGTTTTAACTGTATTGTGGATCAGATATAAGTTTATAGGATTTCAATTCATTGCATTCTGTTTTTACCTTTTACACAGCGCCCCAACTTTTTGGGGTGCTTTTGAGGTTGTACAACAAGCATGACTTACACAAATGAGAGATAAAGAAACGACCAAGCTGAAATAAGCAACCACACTTTTTAAAACCTGGTCTTAATTTGAGCTTCTTCACTAGATTTTTTAATGTATTTTGAAGGAGAGCCTTTCATCCAATCAGATGCCGAGATATGAGCCTGTCCTTGACCTTCATACTAATAAATGAAACTTTGTCGACTGAGTCTCCACTCAGACTGTAGAGATCTGTGATGTCTGAAGAATTAGACTGAATCTTTTTTTATTAAGTATACGATGGAATTTCACTGACCTTTCTAAATGAAGGGATTGATGTGTTCTTAATGATCAGCCCCATTAAGTCATTTATTGATCACCTGTGCTCCCTACAGATTCGACAACTACTCAGCTAACGTGATGGTAGACAGCAAGCCGGTCAACCTGGGCCTCTGGGATACAGCTGGACAAGAAGACTACGACAGGCTCCGCCCTCTGTCCTACCCACAGACGGTACGCTGCTGAATTCACTGTTTCTAACACTGTTGATACCTGAATCAGAGGTACTGGATCCTTTTATTCACCACTGCAGCCTGGCAGAGCTTCAGCAGAAGTGAATTTCAAATAAGGCTTTCATATTGGAGGAAACCACCCAGCTAGACACAGAAAATTCTCCTGAGACACTTTTACCCCATAAAAGCAGATTAAACAAATACTAGAGAATATAAAAATGCACAGCTGCACAAACATGATTAAAGCACAGCAGAGCAGCAGCAGCTTTTCAGGCTTCTTCATGAAAATATCCTTCATATAACATCCAGCATTTCCATGGCTACTATAAACTCTCATGATGGCTGTTTTTTGGCAAAAGAGAAAGCAATCAAAATTCACCAGTATCTGCAATATCTCTTTTCTTTCCTCCAGGATGTTTTCTTGATCTGTTTCTCTCTGGTGAGCCCGGCATCCTACGAGAACGTCAGAGCCAAGGTGAGTCCCCTCACTCAGACATTTAAAAAGCCCCTTTAGTATACAGATTTTCAATCTTAATGTCACTTACAACAGTCAGAATGTCTTTGTAGTACCAAATAATGCAGCAAGGGGGAGCCGTCTTCATTTAGTTTTGTGATCTCCTTTGTAAGACAGTAGGAAGACTCATTTAATGAGGTGATGGACCAGGTAATGCCTTTATTGTACAGTTTGAATTTGATTAGTAAATATGGAGACCTGGCTTTGTATGGTACATGTAATATTCTAGAATTCTAAGTGGAGAGAATTTGTCAAATTGCCCTACAATTGCCCTCTAGGTCAGTGGTTCTCAACCTTGGGGTCGGGATCCCCCTGGGGGTCGCGAGACATTGAGAGGGGGTCTCCAGAGTCCCTGAAAAAAACTAACAATAATTTTAATTTACACTTTACACCAATTTTAAACCCTTCCCACCACTATTTTTCTGCCTGTTTTTGTCACTTCTAAGCCAATTCTTGCCAGTTAAGCCTATTGTTGCCTCCATTAACCCATTATTGCCACTTTTGACCCCTTTTTGACCACTTTTTTTACACACAGTTTTTCCCATTTTACCCATATTTTAACATCTGATATGCCAATTTTTGCTAGTTTAACCAATCTGCCAATATCTGCCTATTTTCTCTTTCTCAGTTGACACTTTTTGCCAGTTCATATCGATTTTTCTCTTTCCATTTTTTCACAAAATTTCCACGTTTTTGCCATTTTAAAGCCATTTCAGACCATTTTTGCCATTGATTTTTTTTTGTTGCCATTTTTATGTAATTGTTTTCATGTCTAACCCATTTCTGCTACTTTTAAAATCCAATTTCACCACTTTATCCACCTCTTCTTTGCCATTATTAACCCATTTTAGCCATTTTATTCCATTTTAATTCCTTTTTTTTTCAACAAAAGGGTTTTACATTTTTAAGAAGGCTATTTACCTCAAAATGATAAAAAATATATTTTTGTTTCTTTGATAAGAGTGGTTATTTTATTAGGTTAATTATAAAATATTATCACAGCTATCACAGCTTAACTTCATAATGGTTTTGTTGACCTCCATGGGCCCCCAGTTTGGCTGGGCGCCAGAAAGCTCTCCCATTTATCCCATGTATGGGTGACCTTGTCTGCAGATGACTGTCTTGAATGTGCATGGCTGTGTTCAACCACATTCAGGTACAGTGGGGGTCCCCAGTCTCTGGTACCTTTTTTTGGGGGGTCACGGGCTGAAAAGGTTGAGGACCCCTGCTCTAGGTAATGAAATTCAGCTCAGTGCCCTCTAAGTTGCTGAAATTTGACATAGTGCCGTCTTCTCACATAATGCTGAGGACACAGAATGCAAGCTGGGAAAGTGAAGCCAAAGCTGTGCTCTGTGGATAAAACCGCCCCTTAACGACCGCCTCCTAATGAATGTTTGTGTGAATAACTGAATTGCAGACCAGCATCACAACAATAAACTGCTGTGTGGTGGTGAAGGCCTATGCAATTACAGTCTATTGACCATCCTCAACCACCTTTGGTCTGGTGAATCAGATAGGTAGGAGGAGTTTTGCATGTGTATGCAAACAAAACAAGAGAGATTGTAGAAGAGAGCACAAAACAGATTTAGCACCTCAACATTGTTTATCTTTCATGTTATGACTCATTTGAATTTTTCCCAACACATTTGACTGTTAGGTATATAAAGATAGATTTATAGAGAGCCTTTTATAGATCCCTGTTGCTGTGTTCAGCACCACTGTTCAGCAGAGCTGTAAAGTAAATGATTCAATTATCTCTCAGAGCTCTGACTCTAATTATCCATGACATTAAATGGTCAGACGAGCTTGGTTTAAATTTCCCCTGTGTCGCTGCATGCAGAACCACAATTTGTAGGCTTCTGTGTGAGATATTTGAAGCTATAAAGCTTTCATCGTCAAGGTTCAAGGTTCACTTTATTATCCCCGTGAAGGGCAATTTGTTTCGCAGCCAGCAGTAAAGACATAAATCTAGATCAATCATAAAAGCAGCATAAACGACACAATAAATAGAAGCACAAGAGACAGTGTGCAATACCTATAACAATAACACATAATAAGAAGTAACACAGGCTTCGGCTAACCAGTTAGAAAGCTGATGGCAGCAGGGACAAAAACTTTCATCATCTGCTACTTTATTTATCTATATTGTGCACCATAAGATTCAGCTGTATGATGAAGGAAATGGTCCGTAAAGTCTCCTCTTTTTAAGGGTTGTAGTTACTTTAATATAGATATTGATCAATACTCATTACAGGACAACTTTCATATAGCACTGGTGGAATATACAACCCCAAAAAAGTTGGGTCACTGTGTAAATAAAAACAGAATGAAATGATTTTCAAATCGCTTAAACCCATATTTCAATTAAAATAAAGCAGAAACAACATGACAGATGTTGAGACATAATACCATTTCAGAAAAAAATGCTCATTTTGAATTTGATGGAGGCAGTTTCTTATTGTCTTGCAGAAATAGTCAAGATTATCCCTGAAAAGACGTCTAAGAAATCAGCTTTACTGGCCAAGTTTGTACGCAACAAGGAATTTGACTCTAGTTAGCTTTGCTCTTGATTTACAGAAATGAAACATATGTAAAATATATCTATTAAAATTTAACTGAAAAAAGTATTGAAAATTAAGATTTAAATATGCACAAGTTTTAATTAGGTATTTTTTCTAGTATATACAAGCCCATGTGCGTTGATAGTATGGTTTCAGGATGTGCAAAGGGTGCAAGAATGCTGACTAATGCCATCAGAGATGCAGGCTTTCGAACTGCGCACTGGTAACAAGCTGGACGGTCCCTCTACTCTTCAGTTGCAGGACACAGCCTGACACGCCAGATGGATGTGTGAAACACATCCATCTGGGAAACCTTTGATATACAGTGTTTGGGAAAGGGCTGAACCTTCGAAAAATAAACTCGGAGGGTGATTGGATGAACGTTCTGTCTGTCACATCTTTACGGGCAAATCAGAGCAACAAAACACGTGACGTCGTCTCTGCTAGAGAGGTGAGCGTGCGCAGCTACCGAAGAAAAGACTCTATATAGAACTGTATAGTGCAAACCATTGTGACAGCAGACATGTCAGTACACGACTTCTGTCATTTTTGAAAACAACTCACTGCTGTTCTTTCTTCTTCTTTTAACAAAGAAATGTTAAGTTGATAAAGCTGTCACTTTAGCATCATTCACACTAATGTCTTCCGATATATCTACACCGGTCTTGTTGCTGCTTGTTTTCGTCAGGACTCCGCCGCACCCACAAGTACTGCCCATCGTCGCTGATTGGTCCTGTCACTTTCTAACTGGGCCCAAACGGTTCAGACGGGAGCTTTGCAGGATGGATTCACCAGTGAGAAACATCGAAACTGGTGTATCCAAATGCTTTGCAAGGTCAAGTGTCTGAGGTTTCCAAAAAAGAGTTTCAAATTTTGATTCATTTCAGCCATCTTTAACTTACATTTGTGGATGATACAGCCTGCTGTGTTGACAGATAGTGATTTCTGCAACCGTTCATATGCCCATCCAGCACAGAAACATACCTGTTTTAATACAGTGACACCTGAAGATCAAACGCCTCCAATTTTGACCTTCAGCTTTGTCCCTTGTGCACAGAGATTTCTCCAGATTCCTTCAATCTTTTGATGATATTATGTAGTAGGGTTGGGCAGTTAATCATAAATTAGATTAAATCACAGTATGGCCTGCTGCAATTTTCAAATCGCAAAAGGTGCAATATTTCTTTGACCTGTAATTTGTGCCAAAATACCAGATTTAAACTTCTTTTTTGTTGCAGCAGTGAAGTTATGCATGACATATCGTGCAACCATTCAAGAGTAATTTTTAGAATAGTCTACAAAAATCCTGCCTTCTTCATTTTTTGCACTTTTTTGAATATAAGACAAAAGGATAAAATCGCTTCAATGCAATACTTTATATCCAATTTGCAATACAAGTCAAAATCATCAGAATTAGACACTTTTAACAAATTGTTCAACCCTTGTTTAGGAATGAAAGAAAATTAGGAAATAATCGCATACAGCAAATCGCAATTGCAATATTGGGGGAAAAAAATCACAATTAGATTATTTTCCAAAGTCGTTCAGCCCTATTATGTGGTACAGATGGTGGGATATTCAAAGTCTTCACAGTTTTTTTTTTCCAGGAACACTCTTCTGAAATTGTTCCACAACTTTTAGATGCAGTTTTTCACAGTTTGGTGAACCTCTGGTCATCTTTACTTCCAGTGGACTCTGGTTCTCTGAAAGGCTCGTTTTAGCTGTTTCTGATTAGAACCACTTACTTTTCCAGCCTTGTGTTGCCCTGTCCCTACTTTTTAGATATGTTGCTCTCATTATATTTCAAATGAGTTCATATTTTCGGTTTCAACATCTGATTTCTGTTCTATTGTGAATAAAAATATGGGTTTATGAGATTTGACATCCATTGCATTGTTCGCATTTGCATTATACACAGTGCCCCAACTTTTTTTGGAATTGAGGTTTTATTAGTTTTATTGGTCTGTAACCTTTCCTTTCAGCTAATTAACTTATACTGTGTCTTTAGTGTGATTCCCTCGGCCTATCGGTCTACATAGACTGGTTGGTGGGTCTTGATGGACCGTGTAGGTTGGTTTGGGTTACTGTGGCAGCTAAGGACCTCATGGTTGGTTTTATAATTTATCAGTAGCACATAGAGGCTTCATTAGGATTAGGAACCTTGTCACTTAGTGCTTAGTGTTAAATTAGGGCACAGTCATGTTGTGTTTACTATATAAATTTCCACCTTTCAAACTAAAGTCTCGCACTGCTTATTTCTTTTCAGTGTCATTGAGGTTAAATTATTCAGTCCTCCGGTTTGAAGCCCAGGTTGTATTATAAGGAAGCACTGGTGACATAAAAACTTTCATGCAGCCTTCTGATCTCAAGTGTTCATTTAGTTTCCTCCGTCTCCTTCTTGACAAGACACAAAGAACTCTTCAACAAAAAGACGAGCATCTTTGGGATTTTTCCAACATGGCTGCTTTAAAAAAAAAAACCACACTTACAGCCTCTAAAGAATGGTATCAGAACATCAATACAACATAAGGCAGGAAATAGAAGGAGCATTGATTAGATTTGGTCCACCACTCTGCTTTGCTTTTCATTTTAAATCCTATGCAGGTTGCTATAGTAACAGGGGACTGGAGTAATAACATGGAAAGTGGTTGCTGTTAATTGGTATGAAGGGGACATAAAGGAAGGAAGACCTGGTGAGGGTGAAGGCAAAAACATAGATCAAAAAAATACAATTCTGAAACCAGGAAATTGAGTTCAGTTTGGCCTTGGGCAAAACAAAAAAAAACAGAGCAGTTCACCTGATGAGATGAAGCTGGTATGAATGTTTTTGCTTACTTAAAACAGGCTTAATGCTGTGTGGCACTCCTTTCAACAAATGTATCCATAAATCTGGAGTTTTTAAACCCCTGTCGGGGCAAGGGCTTTTTTACAGCAATGCTCTCTGATTGGTCTGGATTTCTTGTGATTTATGAATACATAGGAACAAGTTTTTTTTGACTCTGCTTGTCAACAAAATGGACTTAAAATAAAACAGTTAATACCACTGAAGGGTACACATGCAAGCTTTGTTAAAAGGGTTAGCAAAAACATGGCATTTATCATTTCTAAATGACAGACATATTATTTAGAGTACCTCCACCATCCTCTGGGGCTCTCTGTTTGTGGGTCTTACTACCTAACCTACCTACCTAACTCGGTTTGTTACTAGCTGCAATGCTTGTTTGTGAGTCTGCATGTTTTTGCTGTTTGTGGGTTTGTGAGCCTGCATCTGCTGACTGTTTGGGGTCTTTTTGCATTTAGTTGAATCTTTTTGTGGGTCTTTGTGCCTTCAGTTGCTTCTTGTTTGTGAGTCCCTGTGCCTCCGGTTGCTGCTTTTTTGTTGGTTCTTGTGCCTTTAGTTGCTGCTTGTTTTTGGGCCTTTGTGACCCTGTACAGTTCAAAGGTAACACCCGCACACTGTCCAACTTGCAAAAAAGGATGTATTTATTTACAACGTTTCGGTACTAGACCTCTAGGAACTACACGGTGCCAGATCCACCCGGCCTGTTCGATGGCCACGTCTGGCCCATGTATTTGAAACACAAGAACATCATGGAGGCATCCATGATGAGAAGGTGCCTGCAGGTGTGAGGCCACCTCCTATTTAACATGTCCTGGCTTTTTGAACAAACTGTTTGCCTGATGAAGGTCTAGTACCGAGGTCTAGTTAAATGCTGTTTTTTTGTTCACTGTGAGGTAAATTTGCCAAATCTATCAGCCACAGTGGTCTATGGATCATTTAAAGCATCATAACAGAGATTTTAGCCAGAAAACAGACTTTGACTGTTTTCGAATTCACCTACTACACTAGCAGTGTGTACTGATTTGCTCAAAATGTAGTAGGCAGTATGCGAACAAATGCGAAAGTTGCAGTATACAAAAAATACCCGGATGACGTACTGATTCGGGAAAATTTCACAGTATGTATCCGACCAGTCTGCTTCGCCTACTGTTACCCACAATGCAAAGTGTCGGGTCAGAGTTCGTAATAGCGGAGAGGGACGGAAATTTCACCGCAGCGGCTGATGGTTACAAAAAGTGCCATTACCTTTTCTCTTTATCTTTTTAACAAGTACTATAGCGAATAAGTTGTAATAAGGTCACCGTTGTTTTTGTTTAACTGTTCTGGCTCGTAACGGCCGGAAAGGTGCTGTCAAGTGTGCCCTTTCACTGCACTAAACATGCTAAGCTAAAAACAACGGCTATAAAAATCTTGAAAAATCAAATAAAAACACTTCCTGGATTTTTTCTGTATGTAAATGGATGGAAAACCAGGCTACGATGTACTTCTGTACACCGGAAACCAGCTAAACCAGGCCAAGCATACTACACAATAATGTCCGACTGGTAGTCATACTGCATACTACTGTCGAACGCAGTACGCAATGTGCAATACATACTGCATACTGTGTTTGGCTGGAGTATACAGTAGGCCAATTCAAAAACAGCCTTTGTCTCTTCTTCTTAGGTCAACTAAAGGTCAAAAGGCAGGCTAATGGAGAGCTTTCCTCAATTCAGATTGTAACTTTTTTTAAATTTGAGAGGGTCATATATCTCCTGAGTGGGCGTGGCTTCAGTTCATTCAACAGACACACCCACATCATCCTGGATAAGCTTTACTGCCTCATTTTTCATGATTTTGAAGCTTCATTTTGTAAATTTAGAGATGTTTTATCTGACTAAAATTTGACCTTAGGCTTCATAACACAGTGACCTGTCATACAACAAACCTAACCACAGATCTATTTTCACTTTACAGGGCCTTTCAGTTGCTGCGTGTTCATTGGCTATAAGCCTTCAGTTGCAACCAGTTTGCCGGTCTTTGTGCCTTCAGTTGCTCCTTGTTTGCCGGTCTTTGTGCCTTCAGTTGCTCCTTGTTTGCCGGTCTTTGTGCCTTTAGTTGCTCCTTGTTTGCCAGTCTTTGTGCCTTTAGTTGCTCCTTGTTTGCCAGTCTTTGTGCCTTTAGTTGCTCCTTGTTTGCCAGTCTTTGTGCCTTTAGTTGCTCCTTGTTTGCCAGTCTTTGTGCCTTTAGTTGCTCCTTGTTTGCCGGTCTTTGTGCCTTCAGTTGCTCCTTGTTTGCCGGTCTTTGTGCCTTCAGTTGCTCCTTGTTTGCCGGTCTTTGTGCCTTCAGTTGCTCCTTGTTTGCCGGTCTTTTTGCCTTTAGTTGCTCCTTGTTTGCCAGTCTTTGTGCCTTTAGTTGCTCCTTGTTTGCCGGTCTTTGTGCCTTTAGTTGCTCCTTGTTTGCCAGTCTTTGTGCCTTTAGTTGCTCCTTGTTTGCCGGTCTTTGTGCCTTTAGTTGCTCCTTGTTTGCCAGTCTTTGTGCCTTTAGTTGACTCTTTTGTGAGTGTCTGTGCCTTCAGTTCCTGCTTCTCATTAGTGGGTCCCTGTGCCTTTAGTTTCCTCTTTTTGTGGGTCTTTGAGCCTTTGGTCAATGCTTGTTTGTCGGTCTCTTTGCCCATAGTTGCCTCTTTTTTTGGGTCTTAGTGCCCTCAGTTTCTGCTTTTTTAAGAGTCCTCTCCTGTCAATGTCTACCATCAAGACTTGCTTTCATAAATCTAAATACATAGACTAAACAACAATGTTAAAACATCTAGCAACATGCAAGAACAGGAGGGCCACATTAGTCTCTACCTGAAATCATCACAAAGTCTCTCTCTCAAGTCCTTGTGTTCTTTTTTTCTAATCTTAAAAGTTGGAAGTCCTAAGACTTCAGTCCCTTCAGTGGAACCTCTAGAAACAAAAAAAAGTGACAAGTAAAATCTCCCTGAAAATTTTTTTTACATTGGCTCTGACCATGATGGCACATCAAAATTTATTTTAATTTAAACGAAGAAGTCCCTTTAGGAGAAGGAGACTCAAGGAGTCTGAATTTCTAATAGACAGTGAAGTAACATTTTAGATACACACATCTAAAACCTCTTAAATTTCTCCAAGGAGCAGTCGCAGAATTCATCAGGTAACACCCATAATCCCAACATGCCAATCACCTGGCTTCTGAGCAGATTACCCTAAAAGCAGACTGGATTTGTCAATCAAAAACTACAACTGTGAGCTAATTCTTTCAACAGATTGCATCTCTAATTTTCTGACTGAGGAAGAGGGATGAAGGGGGGGATTTAAAAAAATGTAGAGAAAAATCAATTTAAATGAGTAAGGGAGATATGGGGAGAGATAGGAGGGTTGGAAAGGGTCCAGAGGGATAAATGGAAAAATATTTAAAGCACGAGTGAGCAAAGTGATGACAGCGGGGATGTTTAGAGGGAGAGCATGAAGAAAAATGATGGGCAGGTTTGAATTTGCAACAAAAAAGAAGAGTTCAAAAAGCACCTTTCAAAATAAATGCATAAAGCACGTAAACTCTTGAAGGTATGGCTGTAGTCATACATATTATTAGTATTTGCAGGGATGGACTCCGACCCAGTAGCTCTCTCTTTAACCCTATTTGTTCAATTTAACTTATTATCACATCAAAATATGAGAAACCGTGAACTTAAGTAAATTTTTTTATTATTTTTATTGCTGTTAATTATGAACATGTATAAATGTAATGGGTTAAATTCTAAAAATCAATTTATAGAGTGCATTTCTCCTCTAATTTTCTACTCCTGTCTTCTTCCAGTGGTTCCCTGAGGTTCGCCACCACTGCCCCTCCACACCAATCATCCTGGTGGGCACCAAGCTCGACCTGAGGGACGAGAAGGACACCATTGAGAAGCTGAAGGAGAAGAAGTTGGCCCCCATCACCTACCCACAGGGTCTGGCTCTGGCAAAGGAGATAGGTGAGAAAAATCACCTTTTTTAATAAACGATCATTTGTAACTCAGAAGGTGACATAACAGGAAGTGTCTGCTGATTTTCAACCTTATGTTAAACTATCCCATTTGGGTGTACAGTAAAGGGGCAGTGCGTCACAATCTCATGGTTTGATTGTTTCACAGGTTAAGGTTAAAATTGAATGCAATAACTTTTCTAACTCTTACAGTGCCTATTAAAAGTATTCACCAGCTTTGATTTTGTTTACCCTTTTATTTCTTTCATAAATCAATCATGGTCAATATAATTTGGCTTTTTTGACCAAAAAATAATAAAAAAAAAATAGTCTTTAATATCAAGTGAAAACAGATTTCTACAGAGTTATGTAAATTAAATTAAATATTTAATGTAAAATAAGTGACTGCATAAATATTCACCCCCTTAAAGTGACTGACCTAATTCACAGAGGTCAGACAAATGGGGGTCGTCTGAGTGCAGTGAATGTGTCCGAAGTGATTCCAGTATAAAAACGCCTGTGTCTGGAAGTTCCAGTCACTGGTTAATCAGTATTCCTGGCTACCATTACACCATGAAGACAAAAGAACACTCCAAACAACTTAGAGAAAAGGTTACTGAAAAGTTTAAGTCAGGGGATGGATGCAAAAAAGTTTCCAAGGCTCTGAACACCCCCTGAGTTCAGTTAAATCCATCATCAAGAAATGCAAGGAATATGGCACATAGGAGACTAGTGAGGAGAGAGAGAGCCATTGTTGAAGAAATCTCAGATTGAATCTGGACTACAGTTCACCAAAATGCATGTGGGAGACTCCATGGTAAAGAGGAAGAATGCTCTTTCAGCTGATGAGACCAAAATGTTGCTATCTGGCCATCAGACAATATGCCAAACACTGAACATCTCCACAAACACAGCATGTCCACTGTGAAGCAGTGGTGGCAGCAACATGCTGTGGGGATGCTTCTCAGCAGCAGGCCCTGGAAGTCTTGTAAAGGCAGAGGGTAAAATTGATGTGGCAAAATATGGGAAAATTCTGGAGGACAATCAGTGAGCAACAATGGTCCAAAGTCCTGTTTTCAGATAAAAGCATTTCATTTGGATCAAGGTCCCAGAGTCTGAAGGAAGATCTGAGAGAGCCAGAATCCAGCTTGAAGTCCAGCATTTTCAGGTCCCACAGTCAGTGATGGTTTGGGGTACCATGCCATCTTCTGGTGTTGGTCCATTGTGCTTAATAAGTCCAGAGTCGACACTGTCAGCCATCAACCAGGAGATTTTAGAGACCTTCATGCTTCCATCTGCTGAGAAGATTTATTAAGATACTGATTTCATTTTCCTGCAGGACTTGGCACCTGCCCACAGTGAAGCCAGAACTACCAGCAACTGGTTTACTAACCATGGTATTACTATGTTGGAATGGCCAGCCAACTGGCCTGACCTGAACCCCATAGAGAATCTATGGGGTATTGATAAGGGGAAGATGAGAGACACCAGACTCAACAATACAGACGAGCTGAAGGCTGCTATCAGAGCAACCTGGGCTTCATAACACCCCAGCAGCACCACGGACTGAGTCACACTGCACTAGCCATATTTTTTGCAAAAGGAGCTCCAACAAGTACTGAGTGAATAAGCATAATTTAACCGTCGGCTGACATTTCTGTATATTAGATATTTTTTTATTGATGTTTTGTAATATTGTACTATTTTGTGGTAGTGGATGTTTGATTTTCGTGAGCTTTAAGCCAACATCATCAAGATTCAAACAAAACAAAGTCTTGAAATCTTTTACTTTGTGTGTGTGATGAATCTAGAACATAATGAAGGTTCACTTTTTGAATGAAATTGCAGGAAAAATGTGCATGTTGTCATGATATTCTAATTTTTTGTGTACCTGTAGCATTAAGTTTTGTGAGTCCGTGGCTTACTACTGTGAATTTTTGAAAGAAGAGTGAATGAACAGGTGTATAAAAGAGAACTAGGCTAAATAAGATTGCCTTTGTATTCACATTCAGAATCAGTGAAGTACCTGGAGTGCTCGGCTTTGACTCAGCGTGGTCTGAAGACTGTGTTTGATGAGGCCATCCGAGCCGTGCTCTGCCCCCAGCCCACCAAAAGGAAGAAGAAGACCTGCTCACTGCTGTAAACGGTAAGACTGGAGTCTACACTGAGAAGGGAGAAAAAAGGGAAGAGACGGGACCGATAAAGAAACAGAAAAAATAATAAACCAAAGAGAGAAAGAGGATAAACTATAGTGAAGGACATAAGAAGAAACTAAAGTGGTAAAAAGATAAAAGATTAATAAGACATAAAATTCCTGTAAAGTGAAATTAATTGTGAGGCAAAATTCCAAAACCTATAAGCCCCAGTGGACTACTGGTCATCAAAAGTATCACAACAGAGAGATTTGTGCCAGAAAACAGTAAATTTAATCCCCAACTTCTGTCTTTCTGCTCTGCCACAAGGCCAGGCAGCTGCCCTCTGATCAGAAGTTTTTTAACATTTGAGAGGATTATATTTCTCATTATTGGGCGTGGCTTCAGCTCATTAAATGGGCATGCCTATGCTATCCTAGAGAAGATTTTACTGACTCGTGTTTCATGATTTTGAAGGTTAATTTCATAACTTAGAGATGTATTCCACGACTGAAATTTGGCCTGGTGGTTCACAACACATTCGCCTGTCATACAACAAACCTAAAATAAAGATTCTTTAACACTTTACAGGGACTTCAATTGAAAATTTTACTCCATGACACTCTGTGACTGTTGAGTATTCATCAGGGTAACTCTGTGATTGTTGAATGGTTATCAGAGTTACTCTGACTGTTGATTGGTCGTCAGGATAGCTCTGTGACTGTTGAGTGGTCTTCATGGTAACTCTGACTGCTGAGTGGTCATCAGGATAACTGTGGCTATTGAATGGTTATCAGAGTTACTCTGTGACTGTTGAGTGGTCTTCAGGGTAACTGTGACTATTGATTGGTCATCGGAGTAACTCTGTGACTGTTAAGTGGTTATCATGGTTATTTTGTGACTGTTGAGTGGTCTTCAGGGTAACTCTATGACTGTTGAGTGGTCTTCAGGGTTACTCTGTGACTGTTTCCAATGTTATCAAAAGATTATCAGTGCCAGTCCTGTATGGAAAACTGTACCCCATAAGTAAAACTAATTTTTATATCAAATTATCATATTTCCTGTTCTTTTTCATCAACTGACATCATCAAAAACTGAAAAAAGAGCTTCAGAATGCTGACTCTTCACATGTACTACCTTTTTATTAATGTGTGTTTGTTTTGTTGAGGTGTTAACAGCCTTGTATACATCTCTTTGTTTCAGATTCCTACGGACCTGTGAGCAGAAAGACATTCAGACTTCTGACCCAAGGCTGTGAGAAGACATTTTTCGAATTCATGACATGTTTTTTTAAGGAAAACAAACCTGATCTCCACTAGTAAAAAATATTAATAATAAAGCTTTATTATTAAACAGTAGCAAAATCTTCTGTACAGCATACTCTGTGACTGATTTTTAAAGTGTATTGTGGATACACCACCCTGAAGAAATTAACTGTAAAATATGGGAGATTATCAGATTGAATCTCTAAATGTGGATGTGTTAGACTGGCAGTTTAAATGTCAGACCAGTAGCATGCACTTACTTAATCTAATTGACCTAAATAAAAAATATATATATTAATAATAAAAGCTCAGATACTGATGGGATTAGTTTATAAAAACTTAAAACTGTGGTTTAGAAAATGATGACTACTGATTAAACAGAAAATCCACAAGGATCAGGAATATAACTGTGTACATGCAGGGAGCTGATCATGTTTTATTTGAATAAAACTTCTAACAAATGTTTTATGTGTTCATATAATATAAAAATAAAAGATGATTGATCAAGTAAAATATCTGCATAGAAAATCTTATTTCATCAAAATTCATACCTCTGAAATGGATGAGTCAAATGACTGAATGGTGCCATAGGCTACCTGATTTCTTTTTGTGTATTTGTCACACTTAAATGTTTCAGATCATCAAACAAATTTTATTATTAGAGAAAGACAACCAGAGTTAATACCAAATGCAGTTTTTAAATGATGATTTCATTTATTAAGGGAAAAAGAAACATCCAAACCTGCCTGGCCCTATGTGAAAAAGTCTTTGTCCCCTAAACCCAATGACTGGTTCTTCCACCTTTAGCAGCAACAACTGCAAGCAAGCATTTATGATAACTGGCAATGAAGTCTTTGACATCACTGTGGAGGAATTTTGGCCCCATCTCATTTGCAGAATTGTTTTCTTTCAGTCACACTGGAGGGTTTTTGAGCATGAACGGCCTGTTTGAGGTCATGCAAGATCGTCTCAATCAGATTGTGTGGACTTGCTGGTGTTATTTGGCGCATTGTCCTGCTGCATAACCCAAGTGAGCTTAAGCTTGAGGTTATGAAATGATAGCCAAATGTTCTCCCTTTCAGGATTTTCAGGTAGAGAGCAGAATTCATGGTTCCATCAATTATAGCAAGTTGTCAACATAGCACCAGACCATCACACTACCACCACCATGTTTGAGGTTCAACTTCTGATGAAATGCTGTGCTAGTTATTCTCCAGAAGTAACAGGATGCACACCTTCCAAAAAATTCAAATTTCATCTGGTCAGTCCACAGAATATTTTCCCAAAATCTTGGGGATCATCAGGATGTTTTTAGTCAAATGTGAGACGAGCCTTTGTCTTCTTGGTAAGCCGTGGTTTTGGCCTTGGAACTCTCCCATGGATGCCATTTCTGTCTCTTCTTTATGGTTGAGTCATGAACTCTGACCTTAACTCAGTCAAGTGAGGCCTGCAGGTCTTAAGATTTAGTTCTGGGTTCTTTTGGGACCTCCTGGATAAGTCATGGTTGCACTGTCAGAGTAATTTTGGTCAGCCAACCACTCCTAGGAAGGTTCAGCATTTTTCCAAGTTTTCTCCATTTGTGGATAATGGCTCTCACCATGGTTTGTTGGAGTCCTGACAACTTAATGTCTTTGTAATCCTTTCCAGACTGATAGATGTCAATGACTTTGTTTCCTCTTGAATTTCTTTTGATGGCACTGTGATGTGTTGCTTTCTGAGATCTTTTAGCCTGCTTCTCTTTGTCAGGCAGGTTCTATTGCACAAACTCTGCAGTCATAGGAATAAATGTTGGTAATTTTGATTGACCTGTCTACCAATGAGAGCTGAAAACAGGTGAGCATGCAGGGGAGATCCCAGGATCGTCTGTTAGATGTTTAAAGTTCAGAGAGGAGAAAATGAATGAGTTCGGAGCGCAGGCTTTGCCACTAACGCTGATTGATGTGGCATGCTTCTCTGCCATCTGTTGCATCATCTTCCATCTCACTTTACTTCCCTAGAGGGCCACACATCAGGAGGCGGCATTATAAATCAGACTTATTTATTTGTGTGGATTAAAACGGCCTAAATGATTAATGGTGGACATTAGGTAAAGGTTGCAGTTCTCCTCTCCCTGTGGGCGACATCTCTCTTCATTTGGTAAATGCATGTGTGTCTCTTCCTTGATAAATATAAAACTCACACAGATTAGTCATTAGAGATCAGCAAATGTCACTTATTGTTACAAATACCTTCTCTTCTGACTGTTTTATGTAAAATAAAGAGTGGCTCCAATTTGAAAAATGTTAAAACAATTCAAAAGTGATCCAGTCAGCACACCAAGATAAGACAGCTGTGTTATACTGCGTATGTCTGAAGATTCTCCTGCAGATCTGCAATGCCCCCCTGTTTATGAATTACAGGACAAGTGTGTACTGTTGAGCTTGCAGCTTGACCTCAGGATGGCGTAACATTATTTCTTACACTCAGGGTGGTTGTGACCAAAAATGGAAGCATACATAAATTAAAAAATGATTTATATTCATGTTTTTTCCAACTTCTTTTACATGAATTGTTAAATCAAGATTGGACCTGATAAAGAAAATCACATACTAAATAATTTGGGGGAATTTAACCCTTTAAATGCAAGTTTAAGTGCAGCATATCCTGATTTTGTAATGTAAAAAACAGAAATATAAATATATCTCAAATACACTGCGTTCCAAATTATTATATAAATTGGATTTTAGTATCATAAACACTAACTTTTTTGTTTTTCAATGAATCTCATGGATGATATAGTGTTTCAGGACTCTTTGGATCTCTGAAATCAATCTCAGACACCTGTGATCATTTGTTTGCCAGGTAAGTCATATTAAAGGAAAACTACTTATTAATCATTATTAATCATGCCACAGGTTTCAGCAATATGGGAAAGAAAAAGGAGCTTTCTGCTGCTGAAAAGCCTCAAATAGGGCAATGACTTGGACAAGGTACGAAAACCTGAGATATTTTACGGAAACCTAAGATAATCATCGTACTGTGAAGAAACTTGTGGCTGATTCAGAGCACAGATAGCTTCGTGCAGATGAAGGCATAATGAGGAAGGTTTCTGACAGACAAATTCATCAGATTAGGAGAGCAGATGCTAAAATACCATTACAAAGCAGCAAACTGGTATTTGAAGCTGCTGGTGCCTCTGGAGTCCCACCAACCTCAAGGTGTAGGATCCTCCAGAGGCTTGCAGTCATGCATAAATCTACTATTCAGCCGTCCCTAACCAATGGTCACAAGCAGAAACGGTTGCAGTGGGCCCAGAAATACATGAAGACTCATTTTTAAACAGTCTTGTTGACTGATGAGTGCCGTACAACCCTAGATGGTCCAGATGGAGGAGTAGTGGATGGTTGGTGGATGGCCACCATGTCGCAACAATGCTGTGACATCAGCAAGAAGGGGGCGGAGGAGAAGAGAAGAATTTTGTGCTGGAATCATGGGGAGAGAGCTGGTTGGCCCCTTTAGGGTCCCTGAAGGTGTGAAAATAACCTCAGCAAAGTATATAGAGTTTCTGACTGACCACTTTCTTCCATGGTACAAAAAGAAGAACCATGCCTTCTGTAGCAAATGATCTTCATGCATGACAATGTACCATCTCATGCTGCAAAGAATCCCTCTGTGTCATTGGCTGCCATGAGCGTAAAAGGAGAGAAACTCATGGTGTGGCCCCCATCCTCCCCTGACCTCAACCCTACTGAGAACCTTTGGAGCATCCTCAAGCTAAAGATCTATGAGGGTGGGAGGCAGTTCACATCAAAACAGCAGCTCTGGGAGGATATTCTGACATCCTGCAAAGAAATTCAAGCAGAAACTCTCCAAAAACTCACAAGTTCAATGGATGCAAGAATAGTGAAGGTGATATCAAAGAAGGGCTCCTATGTTAACATGGAACTTGGCCTGTTAAGATGTTTTTGATTGAAATAGCTTTGATTTCAGCAAATATGACCTCCTAATGCTGCAAATTCAACAAATGACCATTTTCAGTTCTTTATGACCTAAAAATGTCTTGAAGCTCTTTTGTGCTTAATCATTTGGAACAGTGCATTTTGAGTGTTTTCAAATTTGAAAAAAAAAAATATTATTGGAAGGTTTGCTCAATCAAATTTGAGTTATGCTCTGACTGTTGTTGACTTAAAAATTATACTGACTGTCATTTGCATCAACTATTTAGGAAAATCTGAGAAAGTTTTATTTGCATAATAATTAGTAGTGATTATATTTTTACTAATTATAGTTAGTTGTGTGTAAATGCAATATCTATCCAGATAGGGGGCAGCGATCATAATCTAGTGGTGCTTGTGAGAAAATCAAAGGTTCCAAAAGCAGGACTGAGAGTTTAATTCAGAAGATCAATGAGAACATTTTGTCAAGATTCCTTTAAAGAAAATGTTTATGATACTTGTTGAGATCCTGTAAAACAGAAGGACTGTCCAGATGAGGTCTTAAGGACTTCAGTGAGTTATTTCTGCAAGTAATTAAGAAGCATGCACCACTGAGAAAGCTTACGGAAATGTGAAATCACCCTAGATAGATGAAGAATTAAGGGAGCTGATGAAACAAAAAGAAGAAGCAAAAAGGTAGCAATCACATCAGGCTATGAGTCTGATTGGCAAGAAAAAAAAAACAACTAAGGAATGATGTAACTGTAGTAAATCAAAAGAAGATACAATTATTAGAATAGGATCATTAGTGTAGTTAATAGCGTAACATGAAGAACACTTACATCCTGTCTAGCAGGTCTTGAAGTGGAAGGACATTCTTTAATAACACCGATAAAAAATTGCAAACAATTTTAATGACTATTTCTACAATAAGGTGAATAATTTAAGAAGCAGCATGCAATTAATGACTGACACCTCTACAACAATGATTAAAGATTGAATAATGTCAAAATAATAAATGTGAATTTAAAATTGAAAGAGTAACAGTTTCACATGTTGAATGTGTGATTCATAAATACAAAGATAGACCATCAGGAATAGATAACCTAGATGTCACATTTATTAGAATGGTTTCTAGTGTAATTGCTGTTCCTGTGTGTCATATTATTGAAAAATGTATTTATCCACAGGCATGGAGAGTAACCAAAGTGACTTCACTCTCAACAAATCCTCCTGCACCTTCCTGTGGTTCTAACAGCCGTCCTATAAGCTTGTTGCCAGCTTTAGGAAACATAATGGAGAAAACTATTTTTCAACAGGTACAAACTATTTTGATGTTAATGATTTAAACACCAGTTATCAACATGGCCTGGCCATTCTATATATACAGCTTTGACACAAATAGTTCTTTTCTTCTTTTGTTGAAACAGTTCCTCATAGTGTTTAATGAACAGTAATGAATTTCATCTGAGTAAACTAGCACTTTCAGAATGGTTGGCAAGGCATGAAGTGTATTTTCAACTCTTTTTCCTTGGAATTATTGTGTATAACAATAAGTTCTTGTGTTTCAAATACATGGGCCAGACATGGCCATCGAACAGGCACAATGTAGTTCCTAGAGCACCTCCTCTTTTTGTATTCTTCATATGGGATGAAAATAAAGTAACGTTGGTTCAGCACGTCGATCAAAGGTTCGTAGGTGTAAAGCAGAAAGCCTTCCACAATAAGGATGTGAGTCTCCTCCTCCTCAGTGTCAGACTTTAGGACGATCTCAGTGTCCAGGGTGTTATTAACGCCATGAGAGTTGTCAAACTTCACCGGGTTATCCAACCATGCGTAGATTGTGCTCATCATGGCGTCTATGTCCAGAGCATTGATGACATCGTACAGCATAACAATTTAAAAATGGACCTGTCATATATAGGTCCTATGTGGTCTCTTCCTTTCTGACTCTCTCTGCTTTCTTTTACTACTGTATTATTCTTTAATGCTCTCCCTTTCTCCCTCTGCTCCACTCTCTTACTACTGAATTGAAGTTTGAGTGAGTTTTAGATGCATGAACATAATATTGAGCAAGTTTATGTCTTATTCACATCAGCTCTTGGCAACTCTGCCATCTTTTCTGTGACAAAGCTCTATTATCTGATCAACAGTTCTGATCGCTCTTCATCAGCTCTCCTTTTCTTCTTCAGCTGTGAGGGGTTTTACGGTCCTTACCTCCGTAAAACCTCGGTCAGCAGCTTTATCTATCCTTCCATTAACTTCGAATAGAAGGAATAGATATGTGTGTGGGGTGTTTTGTGAGAAATCTTTGAGCTTTAAAAGCTTTATTTCCTACATTGCGGTGTGTTTTGCACTAGTTTTTACTAAAAATTGACTTAATTAGCTGTGAATTTAGAGAAAAGTCTCAAGTTAAGTTTCCATATTATTGGAGTCAATACGGTCAGAGTATTTCATACTTTACTTCTCCTAAAGTCCTCCACATGTGTTATCTCTATCCCAGATAAATTAGAGACAAGTTAACGAGTTATCTTTTTCTGTTTTTTTGCCCCCCAAAACAAGAAAGACTCTGTTTGTATTGAACATCTCTGCTGTGCACCGTGCGTGTGACAGACTGACCCTGGGTCAGCAGCATCACTGCACAGACTTACAGCTGAAAGGATCAGATCACAGTTTATCAAACATGCTGAGAATATATATTTATATTTATTGGCTCAGCTCACAGCTCATGCTCGCACTCACACTAGGCAATACCATGCCTGGGCCGTTACAGCCGAAAGTCCGGTACGTTTTGCCAGTGTGAGTGCAATTGTAACGTGCTTCGGCGCGGCACACTTCATGGCCACAGCACAGAAGGACGAGGTGGGCCTAGGCAAGGATGCAGATGGAGGAGCGCAAACGTGGGAATTTGACGTAACATGAAGTTAAAACAAGAGGACCTCTCTTTCTCAGGCCTGGATGTGTTGAGCATTGTGACTGGGGGCAAAAGGGGGGACAGGGGACGGAGTCAAATGGACTTCAGCACAGTTAGAATACGGCACGATACGGATGGCCTAGCGTGAGTGCGCCCTTAGTCATCTAACTGATTCATCAGATGGACATGTTTGTGTTTTTAGCTTTTTAACAGTGTGGTGAGTTCCTGACTTAAAACGACACGGTAACAAACATACACACTCCAATATCAAGCTGTGGGCTCAGGCTAAATTAACGTGCTGTATGTTGGCTGTCTGCTAAATCAGACTTGAGAGTCTTAAATTACCTGTATTCTGACCATCTGCTCTTCTCTTTGCTGACGGTTTCTTCCTTCAACTCTGCTGTCTCGGCATTTGCCAAAGATTGTATATTAACAACAAGAGCACTCACTTCATCCCCAATTCACGCACAACCAATAACTGTCAGATCTGTCCGGTTGACCGGGCCTGGGAAGGACAGCATATAAGGACACGTCATAGCAGTCAGCAGACGCTTCTGAGGAAGACTGCGGATGACAGTCCAAACATGTCAAGGTAAAATCTGATCTGCACAAGAGTTTGATGTGTATTAATTCACAATCAGAACCAGCATGGTAACTTGACGGAGTTTCTTCATACAGTCACAAACTAAACAACGGCAGAAGTTGATGTTTAACAGGAGAGGATGCATTTACAGGAGAGACAGCTTTAATAGAGAGGGGGCAAAACCAACATAACCGACACAGCAGGTTTATGTCGGTTATTGGCTCTAAATATTGGTTTTGATTATTTTTCAATTAACCGCTCAGCACTACTGAGAAGTATGATTGTCAATTGGAGCAATAGGGAGGGACATACAGACATACATACATACATACAGCTCTCACTTTATAGTAGTAACATGTTTCTTCTCTGCTGGATGTTAACTGTGAACCAGTAGCTGTCCTGTTCCACCATGCCGACACAAGCATTAACACAGCAACAAGGTGTTTGTGAGTCAAATTTGTTTTATTTTAATTTTCACACTTTTGGACAAGGAGAGACTTATTTGATCTTGTTACATGAATATTATTGAAGACTGGTTTTACTTAACTGTCACTCAGTGGTTCTTTTTGAGTACACAAACACATTTTATGTTTATGTTGAAAAAATGCACAATTTTTGAAATGATTTTTCATTTTTCCTCTGACAGCAGTATGGCAGTAAGAATTCAAACATTTTTGAAAAGAAAAAAACAAAAAAAAAAAACAAACAAACAAAAAAAAACTGAAAAAAGTGTAATTATTGGATCTACATTTAAACTAAAGATCAGCAAACAAAGAAGTTCTAACTCACCAGTTTTCTTAAATTATGTGAATGTCTGTTGAATGAAAAAACATTTCACCCACCAAATAGACAAGAAACAAATTTATCAAACTTGCTCCAAAAGCCAATACCCACAATTCTTTTGATCCATCCCTTGTAGCCGCTGTTGCAGACATCAATGAATCCAGCTGCTTCAACACAGGCATGTGTATGGTTACCAGTGAAGGAATGGACCCCATAAATCCTGCAACCATGCACCACTCCTCCACCAGAGTCACCCTGTGAGAGAGAGATCATTTATTCAAATAGAAAAATCAAACTATAGAAAAGTAAAATATTCATGTAACAAAATAAGAAGACATTTGAACCCACCTTAGATGTATCTGTTGTACTGGATTGACCACAGAACCAGTGTTGATAGAGCTTCCAGGACTGAGGATTCCTGTTCTGCAAGCAGCTCCTTAAGCGTGAACAGTTGACAACAGGGATGTCTGCACACTGGAGTGTAGTTGATCCACCCCTTACTAGACAAGAATAAAAAATAATTTACTTCAAAGATGAAAAAACAGTCTGTTTAAATTGTTGTGTAAATACTTAGACTCCAAAAAAGACCCTCTTCACTGGAATCATATTTTTTTTATTTTTCTCCTAAGTCATCAGATTAATCCAAACATTTATCCTGTTCCTAAAAGAGTCAACCTGCCTCTTTTAGCTGAGGAATAAATTTGACTTTGGCTGCATGTTAGCTTCAGGTATCAATGTTTAAACTGAATAACATAAAGATTTATTTTATATGTATCTATTGTAACTGTAGAAACTACAGAGACAAAAAAATGTATAAAAAATGTATAAAAATAATGAGTACCTATTTATTAGTGTAAACAAAAGTAAAGCTCCTTCTCACCTCTTTCATTATTAGGACCCGTTGTCTTGGCAGCATATCCTGCAATCTGCACTGTTTGTCTGAAGTATAATAAAAAGGAACATTAAAATAAAAATATTTCACCTGTTTGTGTGTGGTGGATATTATTTTTTCAAGTTTCTTAAGAGCTGAGCTTTGAGATAAAGAAGAGGAGCGATCAACACTCACGGCCTGTTACGACATTCAGCATCACTAGGAAGTTTTATTGGTCGAATGTTAGTAGGGTTAGGTAACTTCAGCAGCATGAGGTCATGTTTCCCGTTACTGTCATTGTAGATCTTGTATTCTGTGATTGGTATTCCATTCGTCAGATTTAGTTGACCTGGATGCATACCTAGATATACAGTTATATACCTACAAATAAAATGATGTAATTACTGTTCTGTATTTTAACACTGAATGTTATTATTAGAAAAAAAATGAAACACATGCTAGAAATGTAAGAACTTCATCTGAATTTTCAAATGATTTTTTTAATGTATATTTCACTGTCTTACATCTCCCAGCAGTGAGCTGCAGTCAGAATCCATTGATCACTGATCAGAGAGCCTCCACACATGAAGTGATCAATCCCATTAAATCCTTCTACATACACATGGTAGCCACGTGTATCATTCCGACATGTGTCACCTCCAATGATTCTCTTCTGCAGATCCACAGCTGAGCTCACTGAGACACCTGAAAGACAAAGTCCCACTGTGAGCTGGAGCAAAGTTTGTTGTAGGAAAAATCCTAAAACCTGAGACTTTCTTCATCTGTCTGCTCTTTTAGGTGTTAAAACATTTTACCTCCGCCAAGGATGTTATGTGATGGGCAAGGTTTGTTTGTTTGTTTGTTAGCAACATAACTCAAAAAGTTGTGGACGGATTTTGATTAAATTTTAAGGAAATGTCAGAGATAGCATAAGAAAGAACTGATTGGATTTTGGGAGTGTTTCGGATTACTGTCTGGATCCAGGAATTTTTTAAAAGGATTCTTTACTATTGGGCCAATGGCAGTGGTCTGTGCTCTCCAAGTGTTTTTCTAGTTTATTTACCGCTGCCATAAAATAAATTCTGTCATTCATTTCCTGCTTTAACTTTTTTTTAAATGTACTTTTTAATTCATTTTTACATTGATTTTATTTTTAATCTTGTTGCATTTTTTGCTATGTTAAGGAACCTTTTAAATTCTGTCAATGGAGTATTTCAATTTATTCAAACAAATTTCAATCACCCATTTCAGTGAAAATAAAGCCCCATTGATTATTTTCTGTGAAGCATTGAAGCGTATGGACCGGTCTTAGATTTTTTCCACCACAGAACCCCTGCAACAGGTTCTGTCCCAGAGAACCTGATCAAACTATGAGTGTAAATCTAAGGAAGTTTTGGGGTGGATTATTTAACAGAATCCATTTGTATTATGTAATACAAGAAAATCTGTGTATGTAAGGAAGGTATGGCTCTGTAGTCGAAGATTTCAGAGTGCTAGAATGTTCGAAGGAGCAAAACAGATGACTAATCCTCAGTCATACAATTTGATAATATTTGGAAATATATCTAGTATTTAATGTCATATTTCATTATTATTCATTATCATTTTGATCTTCTGTTTTAAAGGAGACACGTTGACTTTGTTGTGTCTTAGACTCTTCAGACATAAAAAGAAACACTAAATTTTTAGATTTTGGAGGAAATTTTAAAAATACTTTCCCTTATAGCCAGACATTTGTATGCAGTGCATTCTGGGTACTGATGTCCTCTTGCTGCATTGGTCTTCTTTTCATATCTTGTAGAATAAACTCACCTTGATCTTCTTTACAGAACATTTTCTACCCTTTGACCCAATGGAAGAATTGCTTTGCACATCTATTCCTTAGAACAGGTGTGTCTGAGGGCAGGGTATCCAGGTTACACTTCAAAAAACTTACACACACTGTCTAGCTTGCAGAAAAGGGGCTGTTTATTTGCAACATTTTGGTACTAGACCTTTAAACAGCCTGATGAAGGCCTAGTACCGAAACATTTCAAACAAATGTCATATCATTTAAAGAAGTTTTCCCCACAAACCCACAGGTCAACTGTGCCCAAACTTTGAAACGTGAAACTCTTCTGGGGTTCACCACGCCTCTTAGACAACCACATTAGAATTCTTCATTTATTTATGTCATAAACAGAGGATTTCAAAGCGAATGCTTAGTTTTAAGAGACATTGATACTACTAGGAAAGTGTTTCTGTAGTAAAATAATGAGCCACCATTTATTTGTTTTTTATCAGGCATCAGCACCGTCACCTACTTTCTCTTTTCTAAAATTAATCTCTTTGAATGTATTTTGTGAATCTGAAAACCTGCAGTTTCCAAATACAAGCTCTTAAAAGTGGATTAATTCCCCTTTTTGGGGTTGATTTTTTCATTTCAACATAATTTGGATATGACTCCATGGTTTTATTGCTTCCACCTTGGGTGAGTAATTTATTATTAAGAAGTTAAAAGGTTAATGTTTGCTACAAAAAATCGGTGGTTTGATGTAAAATTCTTTGGCTTTTAACATTAAAAGTAAACTTTTCTTTGCCAGTAGCACCATAGAAGCTGACCCCTGATCTGATGATCTTTTGCTCGTGTTGCAGGTTGAGACCTACTGTTGATGAAGTGATGATTTATGATCTAGAGTCTGCGCATTGTGCTTTATTTTAAAGTTGCCCATCTTTAAAGTTTTAAAGATGCTTTACACATCTTTTTTCATCTGATCTGCTCTATATGGATGGACGCAGTTTGACAGCAGCCAGCACCGAAATAGACCTGCAGTTTCAAACTTCAATCAATCAAACTTTATTTATATAGCACTTTTCATACAAGAAAATGTAGCACAAAGTGCTTTACAAACAGACAGATAAATTAAAAGAAGATAAAAGGAGGTATGAACCAAACCCACTCCGCCCAACCCACCGACCCCACAATCCTTACACAGCATTGGCAAAATGCATCATAAATAAAATCCAATCCAATCCAAATTTATTTATAAAGCACATTTAAAAACAACAAAATGCTGACCAAAGTGCTGTACAGTAAAAATTAAAAACAATAAAACACAGACACAGGATAAAAGTAAAAACCGGGGACATAAATGGATCAATTAAAACAGAGGGGATTAAAAGCCACAATCTCAAGCAGAGCTGAAAGCCAGTGAGTAAAAGTGCATTTTTAAGTTTGATTGAAAGACAGGCAGAGAGGGGGACAGTTGAACATGAAGAGGAAGAGCATTCCAGAGCTTTGGTGCAGCTACTGAGAAGGCTCAGTCACCCCTGAGCTTGAACCTTGACCTTGGGACGGTCAGAAGACACTGATCAGAGGATCTGAGGGTCCAAGATAAAATATGGGGTTTTACAAGGTCAGAAAGATAGGGAGGAGCCAGCCCGTTTAGAGACTTAAAAGTTAACAACATTTTAAAATCAATCCTAAAACGCACAGGAAGCCAGTGAAGAGATGCTAAAATGGGGGAAATGTGGTCAAATTTACGTCGACCAGTTAAAACACGAGCTGCCGCATTTTGAACAAGCTGTAAACAATTAAGAGAGGTTTGGCTGGCACCAAAATAAAGTGCATTACAATAATCTAGACGAGTCGTGATAAAAGCATGCATAACCTTCTCAAAATCATTAAAAGATAAAAAAGACTTGACCTTGGATAAAAGACGCATTTATCTGTAGATCCATTTTAAAATCTTTGTCCATTATCACCCCCAAATTTTTAGCAGAGTCTTTGAGATAAGACTCCAGAGAGGACAGATCTGCACTGGAGCTGGTACAGCCATGGGGTCCAAAGACGATGACTTCAGGCTTGTCCTCATTTAGCTTAAGAAAACTGAGAGCCATCCAGGCTTTAATGTCGCTGAGACAGTCCAGCAGTGGGCCCAAGGCGTTGGAAACTCTGGTTTTCAAGGGTAAATAAAGCTGCATATCGTCAGCGTAGAAATGAAATGAAATGTCATGTTTTTTTTAAATAGACCCCAGGGGGAGCATATATAAAGAAAATAGAGCTGGGCCAAATATGGAGCCTTGGGGCACACCACATAGAAGAGGAGCTGACGAGGAGGTGGCATCACCAAGGCTGACAGAGAAGCTCCTGTCAGCCAGGTAGGACCTTTAGAGCAATACCTTTGATCCCCACCCAGTGCTCAAGATGTGAAATTAAAATGCTATGATCCACAGTGTCAAAAGCTGCAGAGAGATCTAAAAGCATAAGAACAGCCGAATTCCCAGAATCAGTAATCAATAAAATGTCATTAAAAACCTTTAAAAGTGCTGTTTCAGTGCTGTGTAGTGCTTTAAAACCAGACTGAAAAACCTCAAGGATGTTGTTTCTGTCTAAAAATGTTTGCAGTTGACTAAAAACAACTTTCTCCAATATTTTAGAGAGGGAGGGAAGTTTAGAAACTGGTCTAAAATTAGACAAGACTGAAGTGTCCAAGTTTGGCCTTTTTAAGAGAGGGTGCACCACAGCATGTTTAAAATGAGAGGGGACAACACCAGATAAAAGGCTACTGTTAATAATTGCCTGAATGTGGGGACCAATGGTCCCAAAAACCTATTTTAAAAGGCAAGGAGGGACAATATCTGTGGGGCAGGCCACGGGTTTAAGTTGATCAATTATCTTTTTAAGTGAAAAGAGTGACACTGGCTCAAACTGGTCAAAAACAGCAGAGAAGGTGACAGAGACAGAAGGGTCAAGCAGAGGGGGCGAGATTTGTGTCCTAATGGAGTCAATTTTATCTAAGACAAAGTTGAGAAATCTGTCACATGTTTCTAAGGAGACATCAAGACACAGGGGTTGTGGTTAAATTGTAGCGGATATAATTAGCCAGTGTGTGAAAGTGTTGGTTCTCAGGTGTTGTGAGTGGACACTCTCCCTTGAACAGTGTTCCTGTAGCTGAGTGAAAACGGTTATTTTCAGTGTTCTAACAGTGTTCCTGGGGTCTCTGTCAAAGTGTAAAAAGGGTTAATAATGTGTAGTGTTTTGGGGAGTACAGTGTAGTGTTTAATCTAGCCGTGATGTGGAGAAAAAAAAAATCGTTGACACAAACTCAGGGGAACCAGTTGTTTTAGATCAGGCAAACCAAAATTTTTCCTTCCTGCTGATGTAGTCGATTGATACCTGTCAGGTGAGCATCGTGGTTGTGATCATCGTGGCTCACGGGGCTGTGCAGAGGACTTTAATGTTGTGGGGAGTTAACTCTCGTGGGATCGAGACCACCGTTACTCTTGTGTACAAAAGCTTTATTTTCCAATTTTTTTATTTATTGTTGGCAACGGTGACTCACTACTCACCCATTGAAACATTTTAGCTGCAATAGAAAGGACATGTGACTTGTAAATCTCCGTTGATATGTTTGTGAATGTGTGCAACTGCAGCGGAGGCTGTTAGGTAAACATAACAACAGCTGGATAACGGAAACCAGTTAGGGTGGAAACCAGTAGGGTGATAACACCGGCAATAAAAACTGTTTTTAAAAAAAGTTGCTACTCCTCCTCCACGTCCAGTCGCCCTTGGAGAGGTAAAGTAAGAGCAGTCATCCATTAAAAGTTCGGTAAAAGAGCTTGACTCGCCGACACAGAGTCAGGTTTCCGTCACGCACATAAAATCCAATTTAGGAGAAGAGAAGAATTCTTTTAGAATAAATGTCTTGTTTACCAGCGATCTGGCATTCACCAGCGCAATCTTGGTAGGAGCCGTGTTGTTAGCCGTCTGGGATGTCTGACCCAGCGGCCGCAGGTTGCGGTGATTCACTCCGCCTCTCCAGGAGCGCTTGGAGACCAGGTTAGGCGCCCGGATCTCCTCCTCGGACCCTGGGACAGGTACCAGCCAGGTGTATGCAACAGCTGGACCCCGCCCATGGGCAGAACGCCAAGGATTGGTGCTGTAATCCGCAGGAGAGTGGAGAATCAAAGCAAGAGAAATGGCGTGACATGCCTTAATTTTCAACAACAGCCCACCGCACTTCCCTCTGCGTCTCCTCCGAAGGTGAGGAACCGGAGCATGGAGGAGGTCAGCAGGTATTCCCGAGAGGAATGGGGGAGAGGAGATTCACGTCCCTTCAAGTTAAACTTTAATATTTTCTCACTAGTGAGACGGATATTTAAGAGCGCCTGGCGATCATAGACTAGCAGAGAGTTGGCATTATTAGTGACAATTGACAGAAACAACAAAAGCACTAAAACAACAAAGCAGTAGACGGCCAGCCACACACAACGGCGCCATCTTTCAGAAGTCTGAGTCAAAAGACACTAGTAGAACATGAAAATGTATGTACCCAGTAAACACATAGGAAACACATTCTTAAAGGTTTAAAATGAGTAAACACTGGAGGTTAGGTTAAAGTGTAAAATATAATCAAATAGAATAAAAAATAAATTGAAATGAAGTAAAGTTTATCTCCAAGGAAGCGAAGCAGAGTGGTTCTTTCATCAAAAATGAATAGATCCTCGTTATTTTCTGCTAGAGTGGTCCTACTACACATTTAATAAACATTATGTCCTAACATCTCTGGCAAAGTCTTTTAATTAAGGAGTGAGCAGGAGAATGTTTAATGGAGTGTCACTAGCTAATCTAACACCAGTTAAACTGTGACACCGGTTCTCTACATAGGACAAAACAAATGATTAAACCAGTTAAATGTTCTGGGTGTGGAACACTTTTTGAAAATATAAACATTTAATCACGCATTTCACAATAATTTTAAAGTGTTTTAACCCTTTAAAGCCAAGTGTATCATTTTTGATACACGATTTTGCGAGACCTCTTTCGATTCAGCATGACCAATAATTTACTTAAACCTTAAACCTTTTGTAGACAATCTGACAAATTGTAAAACAAAAAGCTCTTCGGTGGGTTATTGGTTGCCAAAAATGAAACTCAGGTATCTTATCAGACACAAAATTATATGGGAAATTATATTATTTTTCTTTTATTGGATTTTGTTGAAATCTTAAATAAACATCTAATTTTAAAAAAGGGGTTTTTAGCTATTATTTAAGGTATTGGGCCTTAAAGGGTTAAGTATGTTTGTTAATGGTTTTAAGGTAAATGGCTTGTGGACCACATGCAGTACCCTTGGGGCCCGCCAGACCACCATGGCCCACACTTTGGGAAGTAATGATGTACGACATTAACTAATGATTCAGGATACTTGACTAGAGTAAAAATGCAGGTCGTCATAACAAAATGCCTTTGTCATATATGATTTTCTTTATAGGGAGAAACTGTTTTAATGTTACTATAAACGCATTCAGGAAGTACAAATATGACACATGAATGTTATGAGAACGAGTGTTTCTATTATTCCCATTTACATCCACTTGTTATTACTTGAAAAACAATAATGATAAAAAAAAAATTAGATCATGAAAGGTGTGAACCTAAATATAACGTTGCATACAAGTCAATATCAGCAAAAACAGAAAAAAAAGGTCCAATGACTAATGTGGGATTACAGATAGTCTGATGGTCGTGGTCACCAGAAAGAGGAGTGCAAAAAATAAAAAAATAAGGTTTTCTGTTGCTAATATGGTCTGTTAATAAACTAAAATATGATATCTCTAAAAATCTAAAGAATGAGCCTCCCTCCTATTTTAGAAACTATCTGGTGAATATCAGGATCTCAAAGCGTAGAACAGCAGATGTGTCGACGATAGTCGTATACTCACCAGCCAACAGCAAAAAGAGAAGACGTGCCATGCCACCCATCTTTCCCGGTCTGCCCTCCTGCTGCCACAGGGGTGCTTCTTAAATTTTTTAATGTTGCCTTTTGGCCTTTGATCAGCCAATCACCTTAAGATGATTTATCAATACAATCTCATTGGCTACGAGGTCTGGACATGTGCAAATGTTCAGATCATTTATCAGACGTCCCGCCCTTGTGATGCATTCAATGACTCAATGACAGGTATGCACAAAGCATGATGTACTCAAGTTGTTCATGAATCGAGGTAATGAATACAGAAGTAAAAGTTTGTATTTTAAATGTAAAAATAATAATAATAATAATAATTGATATAGTTCACTTGTTGCTGTGTACTTAGTCCATAGGGACCCACCCTAACACAGGTGTTACAGGACCTTTAAATGTTAACTCATGAAGTCCTGAGGTGATGTGGTCATGTGACTGGCAAGGCCACCCCTAAGGGGGGATAAAGGGGGACAAAGGGGAGTACTTTCTGGGGACCAGCCAAACCGGGGGCCCATGGTCTGCAAAATCATGTTCCATTGTAAAGTTAATCCATGATAACCATATTTTTATTTATCTACTAAATCTATCCAAATATATCTACTATAATCAGTGTTTATACACAGTGAAAAAATGAGTTAGAAGTGAAACAATCGGAACATATGTAGAAATATATGGCAAATAAGCAAAAACAGTGGTGAAATAGGGCTAAAAAGGGACATATATAGGAATAAGGTGGCAAAAAATGTGCTACAAAATTTGGCAAGGGGGAAAAATGGGTGGAAAATGGTGAAAAGCAGTTAAAGAGTGGCAAAAAAATGGAAGAAAGTGGACTAAAATAGGTTGAAAAAGAAGAAATGGGCAAAACTGTTTTAAACAGCCAGATAAACTACTGAAAACAGGTTAGAAAGCAGTCAAAAAATGATTTTAAATTAGAAAATGGGCCAAAAGTAGCATACAGTCACAGGATATTTTTTTAAAATGGGAAAAAAATGGGAAAAAGGTCAAAAAATAGGTGGAAAATGGTAAAAAGTGGTTAAGAAGTGGCACAAATGGCCATATGAAGTAGGAATTAAGGGTTCAAAAGTGGAAAAAATTAAATAAAAGTGGAAAAAATTGGCTACAAAATTTGGCAAGGAGGTAACAGTGAGTGGGAAATGGTGAAAAGCAGTTAAAAAGTGGCAAAAATGGTAGAAAGTGGACTAAAATAGGTTGAAAAGGAAGAAATGGGCAAAACTGTTTGAAACAGCTAAATAAACTAGTAAAAACGGGTTAAAAGGCGGTCAAAAATTAGTTTAAAGTGGAAAAATTTGCCAAAAGTAGAATATAATTGCAGGAATTTTTTAAAATACCAGTAGGCAACGAAGGAAAAAGGGGCAAAAACAGCTTGAAAATTATGAAAAGTGGTTAAAAAGTGGCACAGATGGCCAGATCAAGAAGGAAATAGGGTTCAAAAGTGACAAAAATTAGTTCAAAGAGGGAAAAATGGAATATAACTGAAAAAGTGGCATAAATGAGCAGAAACAGTGGTGAAAATCCAGCACACGTGTTAATTTGTCAATAAATTAATGCTTGGGACGGCCCATCTACTGGATTTTTGTGCAGGAATATAATTTTTTTTTTTTTTTTTTAATTTTCTTAAATCTAATTTTTACTCATGCTCTGGAGATAAAAATGAAAAGATAAATCATGTCACTGTATTTTCCAATAATAGATAATATAATAAACTAAAAGCCCAATGTGACATATCAGTAACATTTCATATCTTTGACATTAGAGATAAGGTGTTTTTGTTCTAAGTTATAAATGTATTATATGTGGTCTATTCAAACAAATTAACCTTCAGAGCCAACATTACTTTAACATCCCTACTGTTCTCAAAGTAGCCTCATCATTGTGAAACCAACATGTTGGACATCAGTCATTTTTACTCTTAAAAAAGGGCAGGAAGTTTCTGAAAGATGTTTCACAACAGAAGTACGGTGGGAAATAAGTGTAAAAGTTTAAGACCTGCATTATTTGTTTTAAGGAGAACATAGAAACAAACTGTGTGCCTAGAGATATGTATTTTTCCTGATAATGCAGAATAAGTTCATACTTATTACAATGTTAAAGTGTCCTACACTGCAGTGTATGTATAAGATGTTAAAAGTGATATAGATTTTCACATCTCTATGTGGACAGAACCATTAAAGCACAGCTCTGTGCACATTCAGACACAAAGCCAGCAAATTGCATGGAACAGGACAACTTTATAGGTGAGGTAACACCTGGATTTCCAAGGCTGTAGGCTTATGAATGAGACCTCGACAGAGCAGGAAAGTGTGCAAACAATTGCACATGCACAATTATTGGAGCTATTTGCCACCACAGTGCATTCTTAGTGAGCCAGGCTCTCAGTCTTCTGTGATCTTTAATTTTAAAGGGATAGTTCATTTAGCTTTTAATGGGTCCTTTATGTTGTGGAGTTGTGCTTATAGCAGTTGTGCAGGGCTGCTTTGATGTGATGATAGAGTTCCTGGTAATGTCCCAGCTCTGACAGCTGTCTTATCATAACAGAGAAGTTTCACCACACTGAGTTTTATCAGCTTTAGAGTCTGATCGTCCATCATATTTAAATGAATGGAACTGAAGCACAGCTGAGCTGCTGTCGTCCTCTCAGTCAGCATATGCAAATCTTCATCTCCATCTCACTGTCAGATGTAAATTTGGACGAGGACCTTCTTGTTCACTAGGTGTTTGCACTTTCTTTTAGACTCTTAAATTAAATTTGACATTACACTTACACTGATCTGTTTTACTTGTATGTGCCTGTTTTTTGCTGTCAAATAAAGGTTAAGCTCTTTCTCCCCCATGGCTCTGCATGTCTATCCCAATCATCTAGAGGCAGGGTTGCAGCAATACCCTAGCAAATTCTGAGTCAACTTTGGGGTGTCCTCCAAAAAAAAAAAAAAAAAAAAAAAAAAAGAACTCCAAATGGAGGCACCAAGTCTTGTCAGAGACCCTTCTTCCCATTGTACCTGCAGATAACCATGTTTTTGTTAAATGTATATTACAGAGGTGAAATACGTTGTATCCTTAATATTCTGGTAAGTCCCTGTATATGATTTCCAGTCTCCCCAGATGGGTTGCAGTAAACTCAGTTTCTTCAAAAAGTTGGAGTGTGGATGTCATGACATGAATGTGTGTTGCAAAACAGTCCTATTTCTTAGGTGTTGTTCCCACTAGGGGCCTGGATCTGAGTGCACTTGAGCCCAAAGTGTGCGTGATTAAAGGGGGGGGGGGGTCTCAGGCGTGATGTAAGTGGACTCTGGCAGAGTTTGGACAAGATGTGAATGCAACACCTCCTATTTTTCCTCAATAAAAGGCAGAAATCATTAGAATCCAGTCTGTTATGACTCGCTTTACAGATGAACACAAGTTGGAGTCAGAGAAATGAGATGCAAAGGCAATAAAAATCAACTGTATCTGCACAGTATGAGCCCATTTTATCCTCTGAGCTGCACTTACAGTATTTCTGTTGATACGAAGAGCTGCATTGCTGGCATCTTCAGAAAGTAAATTTTAAATTTTCCATGGTGGCAGGTTAAAATGTAAAGAATCTCTGGTCAGGTCATGACCCGAGTGGTTGCCGTGGTAGCTTCTTCTTCTTTCTCCTCCTTAGCAGGTTTGTAAACCAGCTACTGCCACCTGCTGTGTCAGACTGAGTTCATACGCAGGTGGGCACAGATACAAACAACATGGCCTAGTGTCAAAGCACTCTTAGCATTAGCCAGCCACCACTGCTGGGCCCTGGAGGTCCTTCAGGGCACACAAGACTTTTACAAAGAATAAAATCCAACCAACTTTTAAATGATCATAAATTCTTCTCTAAAAGTCAGTTGTTAAAAAACATTTCAGGGGACTTGGTAAACAGCATCACCATTTTATCACAGAGTCAGTGTCACGGTGTAACTGGTGTTGGAATAGTTCATGAAAATAGATTGCTATTGATTATTGATTTTTTTTATGTAACATTGATTAATCAACTTATGGATGTAGTTGTAGTTCCTAGTGCCTCTTTTTAACTTGAAGGTCTCTGCACAGGCCGACCCACAGGGTACCATGAAATGAACTTTAAACAAAATAGAATATGAACTCTTAAGATGTTACTCTGACACAAAGAAAAGTTAGCTCACATTTAGTTTCTTTGTAAATCCATTTTCTAAAACATGGCTGCCAGTCACCTGTTACCCTCCCTTGTACTCGACTACATTTTTCTTTAACTGTCAGCTGAAGATAACAGACCGTGGTTATCATTCCTCTATTTGAGTTACCTAGTCAAATGTTCTTAGCCTAAAGAAACAATGGCGCTAACACACCTGGAGGTTTTATCTACTACATTTGCCTCATGACGTGTTGGTACTCTACAACGACTCACAGTCTGCAGTAGAGATATCCAAACGTTCATTCAAATCCCTCTCATCTCATCGTGAACGTGCAGGACGATCTTCATGTGGCATGACTTCTTAGATCTTTGTGTTGCAGAATCAGCATTTCTGTCATTTTTGGGCAGTTTTGGAAGCGGTAGACAAAAAAATATTTGTGTGATGATCCGGTGGGAGCTTGTATGGAATGGGGAAGCTCCGGGATGTTGGTACTGTTTTGATGTTAATGTTGTATTTGTTTTGATGTGATATGTATGTAATGTACTGTGTTTTAGGTATCTCTGTTATTTCTTAATCTTTCCCTGTTTTTTAACAACTCTAATCTTTAAAAGCCTCCCATGGACAGGTGTTGAAAATTAGCACTTTGCTATAAACACTTAAAGCAGTGCATCTGGGACCTGTGTATGATGAAATATCACGGCATCAATATTACTGTGTGTCCATGTCAAATAAATGTCAAATAAATAAATAAATGGTATTTTGGCTTGATCTTACTGTAGGTGTGCCTTGGGCAAAAAAGGGTTGTACACCACTGCTGTAGGGTACAGATGGGAGGGAAATTTCCTCACTGAGTCCTTATCTGTTCAGAAGGGCACCACCATCATGTGTTTATTTCTAATCTAAGTGAAGCTCAGCATCAAACTAAATTAAGAGTTTTAGTCTGGTGCCAACTTTAAAATGCTTTTGAATTTTTCAGATGGTATTTTTTTTGTTTAATTCTTACTGTTTGATCTCAATTTCAGTTTAATTTTTATTAGTTTTTAAAGCCTTTTTCTTATTTTCTGTTTTTCTAGTGCCTTATTTAGTACTTTTCCAATCAGTTTTAATGTTGGGGTTTATTAGTTTAGTGCAGTTTACTCTAGAAATCTGTCAGGGTGAGCCTTTAAGGCCAATTATATAATATTTTATCATAGTTTTATGAGACCTCTTTCTCAGTGTGTCTCAATGTGGGGGGTGGGACTCCCTTGGGGGTCACGAGACACTAAGAGGGGGTCGCCAGACACCTTTAAAAACTAAGAATTTTTTCTAATGATTTCAAATTGTATACTAATTTTAATGTAAAAAATATGCATAAAATTAGATAAATGTATAATAAAACATGGTCATTTTGTGACATTTATGCTGAAATTAAAGTAATGTTTCAGAAATCCATCAGTGTAAGTCTGCACATATGCCTGTCCACTGTATGCCCAAACTTGACACTATTATTTGCCACTTTTCATCAATTTTGCGCAATAAGCACACATTTTTGCCTCTGTTTACCCATTTGTTGCCACTTTACACCAGTTCTGCCACATATAAAATGTTTCCATCACTTTTTCCCACCAAAACATATTTTGGCAATGTCTTAATCTTATTTTAACATCTTTCCTGCACATTTCTTCCACTTTAATATTTTTGTCACTTTTAATTCTGTTTTTAAGCAAAGGGATTTACATTTTTTAAGTTGGCTTAAGATTGTTTCTTTGATAAGAACAGTAAAAAATATTAAATATGGATATCAAAGCTTTACAATGGACCAGAATTTTGCTGACTTTATATCCCCCCCCCCCCATCCCCATGCACAGGAAAATCTGGGAAGTAGTTTTTCAAGAGTAAAAAGATATTTTACTCAAAAATACTAAAATGTCCTTTATTTATTTTATTTAATTTTATTTTTTTGAGCGTTTGGAACCAGCCATTGCCAGAGATGGAGTACAAACACAGAGGAAATTCTGCTGGAGTAAAACTTTAACCACACCCACCCAAGTTTTAACTCAGCTGCCATCATTCAATGACAGTCACAGCTGCAGCTCATTAGATCTACCAGCTGCAGATAATCCTTGGCAATCAAGGTCTACACACCTGGTGATGAATTTTCAGACACCTGTGGACTACAGCAGCTTATCAGGTAACCTGGCTCCTCCTTAACCTTTAAATCTTGTCATTTTTTTGGCCTTTTTTGTCATGTCTAACCCCATTTTACCTTCTTTTTTTGCAGTGTCTCCTTTGTGCCAGTAATTCTGCAAACCACAGCCAGGACACCATCATTTGCACTATTGTTGTATAATAAATCCTTACCGTCTCATTTCGTGCTCTGCTCCAGGGGTTTTGTCATATGGTCATCTCAATTTTTATTTAATATTAGGACACTATTTCTGATACTTATAGTATCTCTCTCTCTCTCTCTCTCTCTCTCTCTCTCTCTCTCTCTCTATATATATATATATATATATATATACATACATACACTGCCTGGCCAAAAAAGAAGTTGCCACCAAAAAAAGGTCACACACTCTAATATTTCGTTGGACCACCTTTAGCTTTGATTACAGCATGCATTCACTGTGGCATTGTTTCAATAAGCTTCTGCAATGTCACAAGATTTATTTCCATCCAGTGCTGCATTAATTTTTCACCAAGATCTTGTATTGATGATGGGAGAGTCTGACCACTGCGCAAAGCCTTCTCCAGCACATCCCAAAGATTCTTAATGGGGTTAAGGTCTGGACTCTGTGGTGGCCAATCCATGTGTGAAAATGATGTCTCATGCTCCCTGAACCACTCTTTCACAATTTGAGCCCGATGAATCCTGGTATTGTCATCTTGGAATATGCCCGTGCCATTAGGGAAGAAAAAAAATCCATTGATGGAATAACCTGGTCTTTCAGTATATTCAGGTAGTCAGCTGACCTCATTCTTTGGGTACATAATGTTGCTGAACCTAGACCTGACCAACTGCAGCAACCCCCTAGTTAAATCCAGGTGGCGACTTTTTTTTTGGCCAGGCAGTGTATATATATATATATAAGTCCTTTCTCTACACTCACACGAAAGAGGCTCGCATTGTTCCTTGTCTGAGTGAAGCATCTGATGAGTTAGCATCAACTATCACTAATTTTAAGACAAGAGAAGCTGATTGAGATAACATGTATGCATGGGTCTGGATGGGATGACACTTAGGTCCAGATCCAGACTAAGGGTGTATTCACACCTGGCTTGTTTGGGGCAGTTGTTCTGAAACAGTGAGGCCCCCCCCCCCCCAAAGTCTGGCTTGTTTGGACATATGTGAACACAGCAATTGCACTCGGATGCGGGACAAAACAAGCGGGTGGAGATCCCCAAAATAGGGTGGTCTCAGCTCGCTTCCATTCGAGCCCTGTAGTGGTTCCTTTGCAGTGAGAACACAACCACCCCAGCAACCGGCACAACTGACTCATAACCGTATTACACACTGTAGTCGTGGGGGCAGTAATGCGCCTGGTTGCCAACCGTTCAGTTAAAACAATAGAAGAAGAAGGAGTAGAAGAATCAACAACAGCAGAAGAAGAAGAGAAGGCGGAAGAACAACAGATCTATCTGAGCGAAATGAGTCTTGGGCTCACGTGGAGTGGAGTAAGATTTCTGACCAATGAGAGACGAATTGGATCGTACGCGGCATTTGTTTACAACTTTGGACCGCAAGAGACTTTTGCGGTGTGAACACAAACGAACCAAGTGAGAACTGAAACAAATGTATCGTTTTTGCCCCTGAATCGGAACAAAGCAAACGGGCCACAGGTGTGAACACGCCCTTAGTGACCTGGGTCTTACAGGGTCAGAAAAAGTCGACATATTATTTTAAAATCTATTTCTAAATAAGCAACTGTTTACTTCTTTTATTTATTTAAATATGTTTGATTCAGAACAGAGAGAAAAAATATGTTGCGGTATTTCAAGTAATGTTTTTTTAAAATCCCCTACAGCCATTGAAACAACTTCAAAAACAATTCAGATTGAACAGTATCATCAAAAATTACTTTATGCTTCCCCCATTTTTTTTTTTCTGCAGAAATCCACCTGTCAGCCATTCTGATGCAAATACGATGCACGTTTAACCCATATCTATCAGTCCAACCATGATATATATTTATATAAAGAACTGCCGTTGTCTATGACACCTTTTGTCTCCAGGCGTTTTGGTTGGTGAAATTTTCCTGCTGGTTTTTTCCGTATCAGTACAGAGCGTTCTAGCACCAAACCCACTGATGGACAACATGACAGCCACAAAAAAAATTTAAAAAATTAAAAAAAATACAGCTTAAATATCTCAATCGCCCCCTTGTGGCTGACTGCTGTACAGGGACAGATGTCACTGTTGGAGCCTAAAAAATCTATACATTTGAAAGAAAAAAATATTTATACAAAATATGTTAATTTGACCATTTTTAAAATTTCTTTTGTTTATCTGAATGTTCGGCACTAAAGTGTCTGTATGGGAAAAAAGCTGGCCCTTGTACAAATGTAGTTGAAGCCTTTAGCTGTCACTCCAATGCCCTTAAGGCTGGCTCAGACTACACGATTTCAGCCAGATTTAGGCCCGACTTCAACGTTGCAGCTCATCATTAAAACTCGGACCCGATTTAGAGTGTTGGGAATGACAAACTATCTTGTAGTGTGACATAATTAACAACGCATCCAAGATGCGACCACGACCACGATTCAGCAAGACTAGCATGTCAGAATTTTTCGTACATCGTCGTCTAGTTTGACACCCTGACCTGATGTTAGCAACGTGAATCCTGACATATACCAACAGAAGAACATTTGCTCCTTATCTTTGCATCATCATTTACAAGATTTACCACTTTTATCCCCTTTTATTCCCTAAAACTAATGTGTACATTTTATTTTATTTACATTATCACATGCATACCTTAAAGATCCTGTGAAGTGAAAATAAATCTGTATTTAGGTTTGTTGTTGTGACAGGTCACTGTGTTATGAACCTCCAGGTCAAATGTCAGTCAGATAAAATATCCCTAAGTTTTTAAAACAAAGCATCAAAATCTTAAAAAAATGAGGCAGTAAAATCTGCTCCAGGATGGTGTAGGTGTGTCTGTTGAATGAGCTGAGGCCACGCCCACTCAAGAAAAATATGATAAAAATATGATCCTCTCGGATTTAAAAAAAATGCTTGAGGAAAGCTCTCACACCACTAGCCTGCCTTTTGACCTTTTGCTGACCTTAGAAGAGACAAAATCTGTTTTCTGGCTCAAATCCCTGTTATGATGCTTTAAATGATCCAAAGATCACTGTGGCTTATAGATTTGATAAATTTACCTCACAATAAACAAAAAAAGCATTTAACTGACTGTTAACTTTCAATAAAGGCAGTGACATCAGCTAACAACAGACTGTACTGAGATAAACTGCTCTGTGATTTTATATTGTAGTGTTAGAGGGGCGGGGTCATTCCAATATGTGGGCTCATGATATCATGAGCCCACATATTGGCCCCGCCCACATTAAACCAGCCAGGAAAGAGGTGAAAAACTTTCTAACAGTCTAAATCCAGAATTCAGTCACATGTAGATCTCAGTGTTTTCACGTTTACAGCAACCATATTCCAACATGTCTAGAGTGTTAAGACAGGAATTACAAAATTTCACTTTACAGGGTCTTTAAGTTCTATCTGAAAGACAGCCAGTCCATATTGTCCTCCTTTAAATACATCCATAACTGTTATCCATAATCCAATTTATAGTTGTTTTTTATTTTACTTTTTTACAAGCAAAAGACCGCTGCAATCACTTAGCGTTTCTGTTGTAGAGTGACTGACACTCCTTGCCCCTCCCCCTGACAACCTGTGAACTACTCGCATTCAGTCAAGGTGACGGTGAAGACATCAGCATACGGTGAGCAGTAAGGATCACTCTAGTAGTGTGGCCAGGCTGTCGGCCAAAACAGGACAAGATTTTTGTTGCATAGTCTGACATGGTTCTGTCGTGAACGACTGAGTGTAGTCTGAGCCGGCCCTTAGAGTCAACCTAGCTGGGCGCCACTTCTAGGGAGAGTAGCCACAGTTCAGAATTGTCTCCATTTGTGGATAGTTGGTCTAACTGTGGACTTGTGAATACCTAAAGTTTTTGAGATGACTTTGGAATCCCTTCGGTCTTGTGGTTCAACAATTCTTTATAAAAGGTCTTCTGAGATCACTTTTTTTTGCGAGGCATGATTCACATCAGCAGATGCTTAATGTGGGGAGCAAACTCAGAAAGTTTGAGGATTTCTATAAGTCACAGTAGCTCTACACCTGGCTCAAATCTCATGTAATTGATTGGACTTCAGGTGAGCTAACTCCTGACTCTTATTAGCTCTTTAAAGACCCTGTAAAGTGAAAATAAAATCTGTATTTAGGTTTTACATATGACAGGTCACTGTGTTATGACCCCCTGGTTCAAATTTCAGTCAAAACAAACATCTCCAAGTCAATGTTAGTTTCATTGACTAAAACTATGACTAAAAATGTTCGTCGACAGCCTTTATTTCCATGACAAAAACTAGACTAAGACTTACAAAAATAGATCTGTGATGACTAAAACTGACAAAAAGTAAGTTTAGTTTTTGTCAAGATGACTAAAACTAGACTAAAATGTTATTTAGTTTTCGTCAGACATTCAAAATCAATAATATTTCTCCACTGTTGGTAAATTTGTCAAAAAAACAATGCAGCTGTATCTATTCTGACTCTCAGATGTAGAAAGCAGGGACCCCAGGTTTGGCAGGGTGCAGAGAACACACTGCCATGATTTGGTGCCAGATTTAGGCAAGAAAATAAATGCTTGGACTAAGAGTAAAGACGAAAATGTGAGGAATTTTTATGGACTAAAACTAGACTAAAACTAAGAAGGTTAGAAATGACTAAAATGTGATTTCACTTTACAGGGTCTTTAAGGCTTCGTTTACTTTTTCCAGCAGCATTATGAATGTTTAATGGCTGTGTTCGATAAAAACTTTTAATATTATCATTATGTGTGTGGTATTAGGTCAAGCACATTGTCTTTAATATTTGTGATTTAGATGCAGATCTGATTACATTTAATCACCAATTTCTGCAGAAAATCAGATCATTTTGAAGGGTTTAGATACTTATTATATAACTATATAAGGATGAATTTTTGGTTACTCACTTTCCATTCTTACACTATTTGTATGCAATTTACAGACACCAGTAACATGTTTGGGAGCTGACATCCATTAATCTAACTGTTTCAGCACAGGCATGGGCTCTGTCATATTCATGCATTCAATTTTCTGTGGCATGTAAAGAAAAACACGTGATTATGAGTCATGGTTTCTTTATTCAGTTTTATGTAAGTCTTTAGATTGAGACTCCTAGTTCTTGTTAATATCATCAGCACTAATGAAAGAAGGTCTCTGTAGTTTCCTCAAACAGTGACACCATAACAAAAAAACTAGTCTTAAACATTAATGTGTCAACCACTTTTTCAAAGCCACTTTTTAATTTCAAGATCAGTGAGATAGTTTATTTGTAAAGGCTTTTTAAATAATTCAAAATTAGTTTATCAATCAGCAGCAAGCCTTTTCATTACCACTGAAGGAACATTCTAACATTAACATTAACATTAGCCAAGTTTATGGCTTACTAATAATCCCATTGATCCATGTAAAGTAGTCAGGATGGCAGATATCCATGAATCCAGCTGGTGAAACACAGGCATGAGTAGTAGAACCACTGAAAGAAATCACTCCATAAATCTTTTTATTATGCACCACTGCTCCACCAGAGTCCCCCTGCAAGAAAGCAGTCCTTTGTTACTGAAGTTTAAAGTTTCAAGGACATGTGACTGGAGGTTAAAATGAAATCCAGACTTACTGGAGATATATCCACTTGACCAGCAGGGCATTGGCCGCAGAACCAGTGTTGAGAGCCATGAGTGTAATGCAACCATGGATTACAGATGTGCAAACAGCTCCGGAAGTCCGAACAGTCAGTGACCTGGGTGTCCGCGCACTGGAGTTCACTTGTAAAACCAGGTTCTAGATAACAAAAGAAAAAACATGCAAAAATGACATGAAAGAATGAAAGAAAGAATGACCAAAATGAACAAAATCAAACAAAGTAAAGATAAGTTTTAGATTGAGATAATTTGTTTAAACATGTGCTATGTTGGTAAGGATTGAAATAACTAGGAATTATAGCATTAGGACAAGGGTGAGGGATTAGGAAAGTGATTGGAGTCAAGGTATGAAGGAATGAGGATAGGAGCTAAAGGATGAAGGAATGAGGATAGGAGCTAAAGGATGAAGGGATGAGGATAGGAGCTACAGGATGAAGGAATGAGGATAGGAGCTAAAGGATGAAGGGATGAGGATAGGAGCTACAGGATGAAGGAATGAGGATAGGAGCTAAAGGATGAAGGGATGAAGATAGAATGAAGATAGGAGTCAAAGCCATGTTTGGCCATTTTGAGAGACAGGACCAGGTCAAGACTCTGGTAGTCTATGAAGAGAACCTGTTAGTGTCAAGGTGTCCTGCTTTGATCCTTTTATTCTACAGCCCACACTGTACTAACAAATATATCACAGTATATTTTTACATTATAAACTTCTTTACATCGGTTTTCCAGTCATCATTAATATAAAGTCCGTAGCAGGTTGTCAGAGAGTCAAAGATCTCTGATAAACTCTGATCATTTGAAATCTAACAGACAAGAATCATCTTACGTCTTTCCTTGTTGGGTCCCATAGTCTTTTGCCCGTACCCCGCAATCTGAACCACTTTCACGCTGTAATTCAACAAAACAATACAATTTTATTGCTATTTCTTTTAAGTGTGCAAAGATATCTACAGTGCTAGACATTCAGTGTAACAATCACTACTCACACATTGTTGCGATTGCTACATTCGTGTGCCGTCGGAAGATTTATATGTTGGATCTGAGCAGGGGTAGCTAACTTCAGCAGCATGATGTCATGATTTGCATTATTGATATTGCGGATGTGGTGTTCTGTGATTGTAATTGTTTGTCTTTGACCTGGTAGACCGGGATGCACACCCACAAAAGCAGCCATCAACCTAGAAACAACAAAAGGAGCATAACAGAATTACCGTTATTATTCAATATTTGATGTCAGGTGATAACTAATATTGTTAGCATAAAAACAGAAAGAGGGCTGTCTTAATGTTGGCTTTGTATGTCAAAAAAATGTATTGCAACTCTTTAAACTTTTTAAAACTGTCTCTTTCTTACGGCTTCCAGCAGTGAGCTGCAGTTAGAATCCAATAGTTATTGATCAGAGAGCCTCCACATGTCATGGGGTCAGTCCCATCAAATCCTATTAAGAACACATGATACTGACGATCATTATTCCCACATGTCTGACCTCCAACGATTCTCTTCTGCAGATCCACAGCTGTGCTCACTGAGACACCTGAAAAAGAAACTCTCAGTGTGAGTTAAAAAAGAATTTGTATCACCACTGAAAAAAGAAAATACGATTTAGTCCATATATCACATTATTTACATAGTCAGGGTTCCTACACTTTTAAACATTGAATTAGAGACTTTTTAAAACCTGAACTGAAAACATTAATACCATTTTTGGGTGGTAAAAATGAAAGGCTTGTGAGATTTTCTCGGTATATTGGACAGGGTCTGGATTTTCTGGTTCAAACGTCAAATGTTATATGACAATGAGTTAATTGGTCGTAAATACCCAACTTTTATGATTTCTGGCACATTAAAAGCCCCTTTTCAATCAAAAGTGTGCAATAACCGGCTCTCTGTCCGGACAATCCACAGCAGCTTGCATGTAGCCAATCTCTGGCTTCATATGGCTGCCAGGAGGCCTCCCATGACTGCCCCAACCACGTTGGCTAGCATGTGACAAATGGTCGAAGAATGGGATGCCCTCCCACAGCAGTGTGTGACCAGGCTGGTGACCAGCATGAGGAGGAGGAACCAGGCAGTACATACACTACTGAGGCTCCTGTTTGTTAAATGAATTTACTGTTTAATTGCCAATACGTCTTGTTTTTTCAGACTTCAATCATCCAATTCATGGGTGCAACCCAAATACTCAGCTCTGCTGCTCATCCCACAAATGTATGTTCCTTACCAATGTGGCACCATTTTAAAGGGAAATAAACAGCCTTTCTAACAGTATTAGATCTACTGACCATAAGCTTTGTTACAACAAAGAAGTAACCTACCAAATTATTTAAAAGGAGAACAATCCAAAATAAGGGTTGGCATATTTACAATCAATTTGGTAACCCTGGCTGGACTAGTGTTTCATAACAGTACAAGGGTTATTCTGTCATAGTGTTTTATATATATATTAAGAGGGGTTTATGGGGTCCCCACCCAGGAAATTTTAAGCACCTAGCACTTCCAGCATTTTGGGGAGTATTCATTTAACAAATTGTGGTGAAAATTCAATGAGAAATCCAAACTGAATGGTTAATAATAGAAGATTGGCATCTCCTTTATGAAGCTCGCATCCTGGTTATCTTGAAAGTATCGTTTTTCATCATGTTCATTTTACAATGGCTAGTTTCAAATTAAACACACAGATTATTTTGCTAATATCTCTCTAATACTGAAGGCTTCTCTCTGACCCCGCTCACACTGAGGGGTGGGGCTGAAATGTGTGAACATGCAGCATTGCTGTTAATGCCGTTAACTGTAATGTGGACAAATATGAGTAAAAAAGAATGATCAAAATAAAAAAAATAAATATAGCTAGAAAACAGTGCTTGGATAAATACACATCCCAGAAAATGTTCCTTCAAAAAGTTGAAATTATAATTTTTTTAAGGGCTTACATTTGAAAAGTCAATTTTAAGACTTTTTAAGACTTTTAGGGACCGCGTGAAACCTGAGGCCTACCCAGAGGCCTACAGATATTGAATACAACAAAGCTTGTCAATTCTGACTCCAGAATATGAGCAAAAAATGTAACATTGAGATTCAGAATATCTTTATTGTTCTACAAGAAAATTCGTTTTGCAGCAGGAGCACCCAGGAGACAGCATACACTGGACATCAGCAGAAAAATATGACCAAATAAAACCATTTGCAAGTCAGACACAATAAGAATAACACAAAATTAAGAACAATATGCACTAAATCAGCAGTGAAATCAATACAGAGTGCACAACAAGAAATTTATCACCAAGCAATGCAAAGTGAAATTTGGAGATGTGCATGAGGAACGAGAAAAGCACTCAGAGAGCGCAGACCTCCTCCATTAGCCCTATCTCCCAACAGTGAAGAATCCTTTAAAAAATTCCTGGATCCATCCCCATGCGCCCCCCACCACGGCATTCACTGATTACTCCATCCCCAATGGAATGGACCCGCGTTGAGGCAAAGCATTGGCTTCGCTACAGGTGAACTGTCATGGCGGAAGCATTGACTGCTGGTGCCAACAGATGCACTGACAGTCTCACCCATGGTCTCACTGGACAACTGGAAGTCATAGCAGAGGGTGAATATTCCTCTATTCCTCCCAGCTTTGTGGCCCAAAAATGCTGCTGGGATTGAAGTTACTCATGTCCTCCATCTCCTGGTGTAAAGAGGTAACAGCGCAGACCTCCGCCATTAGCCCTATCTCCCAATAGTGCAGAATCCTTAAAAAAAATCCAGAATCCAGACGGTGATCCAGATCACTCCCAAAATTTAATCAGTCCTTTCTTATGCCATTTCTGACATTCCCTGAAAATTTCATCAAAATCCAGCCATAACTTGTTGAGCTATGTTGCTAACAAACGAACAAACGAACACACAAACACACAAACAAATGCAATCCATCACATAATCCTCCTTGGCAGAGGTAATAATGGTGCAAAAGACATAGTCTCTGTCCGAATTCTCACATTCATTCCCTACTAACTATCCATTCTATAGTGAGCAGAATATAGTGGACAACATAGTGAACTTTAATGCAAAACACAAAAATGATTTCGGACGCTACTCCAGCCGCAGGAAATGACGTTGTCTTCTCACAGTTAAAACGTTTAGCAACAATGGCTTGTAGATTTCAATGACAACAGCTGAGGATCGAAATTAACGGTAGAATTTCACTGAAAACTGATACTGAACCTAACATATTTTCACAAGAAATCAAATATACTAACAGATAAAAAAAAAGTTTTGTGTCTTTAGTGGGAAAATATATTATAATGATAATGGTTTCACATCTTGTAATCCTGAATTGGGGAGAAAACTCCATTTTGCACCCTTAACATTTTCTTACAGATTTGGTTAAAACCAATCAACAAAAAAAGCTTTAAAAAAGTTTTTGTATGTGTTTCCTTGCTCCTCTAGTTCAACCATCATATTTTAGAGCAGCAACTGTACTGCATGATGGTAAATATTGTTTGGCTAGAGACCATTGGTTGTGCACTACTTTCACAATGCATTGTGGGATAGAGTGAGAGCACTATATAGTGAATAACAATACTCAGAACTTGGACAAAATATATGGTGAATAGGGAGTGATTTCAGACACAGCCAATGAGTCAGTGAATTGCAAAGGGCCTAGAGGTCACATATTATGCAAAGTACACTTTTTCAGGATTTTCTAGCAAAAATATGTGCTCTTGGGTTGTCCACAATCCCCCAAAGAATCAGAAAAATCCCTCCCTCAGAAAATGTTTGCTGACACAAACCATTCTACCCTCATGATATTATTTGGTGTGTTCGCTCCACCCCACAGGTTCAGTTGAGTCAGACAGCTCAGTAACATTTAAGCTACAGACACAGAAACGGCTCGTTCTGAGCAGGGCTGAAACAGAGGGGGGTTTAGACATGCAGAAATCCAGTACTGGAGTATTTTTTCAGCAACAAATTTCACAAGTGTGTTTTGGGGACCTCTGAGGCTAATATAAACTTGTCATAAAAGGATGAAATATGTGACCTTTAAATGACAACTTGGATTAACCCTAAAATTATGACCTGAGGACAAACATTCAAACTGGCTCTGAAGCAGATGATTTGGATAATCCAGTAGAACTATAGCCCTCCTCAGGACCTGCCTGTTACAAATGGCCATTAACCCAGCCTGCTGACCTCCTAAGATTCTGCAGGAAAGACTTTTCTGATTTGAAAAGATAATATAAAAACTAGTGCTGTCAAACGATTAAAATAATCAAATTAATAATTAAAATTAAATTAAAATTAAAATTAAATAATCAGATCAATCACAGGGTTGCTGTGGAATTATTTAGATTAATCATGATTAAATATCATTATTTTTCATCTATATTAATCACGTTTTATTTTGCATAAGCAAGCAGACTCAAGACAGGAGGGAATATATATGCCAGGGCTATTTAATTACACATTCAACTGGGCCAGATTTTTAAATCAAGAAACATAGCAGGGCCAGACATGTCTGGCACCCAATAAGCAGCTAGTAATGTCAAATTTTAAAACAATACAGATCAATTTGATGAAAAATATTTACTTTTATTCAAGGTCTCCCTTTTAAATTTGGCGTTCACTGAGGGTGGTTTGTCGCAAGCTTGGCGATGCATTAGTCAAAGTGCTAGCAGAATCCCCGACCAACGTATGCTTCGCGTTAATGTGGTATTTTAAGCTGGAAGTGCCTTGGTGTAAAGAAAACTCCTTCCTGCAGAATGTGCATAATACTTTATGTCTGTCGACTGTTCCGTCTTGTTTTTTTTTTGTTTTTTTTGTACTCAAATTTCCTATTGAGAGGGCCAGCGTGTTGTTTAGCGTCTTCCATATCGAGTTGGTTTATCACTACCGGATCAACGGCCCATTTGCTCTACGGTAACCCTACTTGGACAAACTGCCTGAAACGTGTTGCCAGAGACGTTTCAGGGATTTTGAGTTATTGTGGGCTGTATATGGGTTAATTGTGTTAACATTCTTAATCAGATCTGATTTTAATCAACATCATGATTTTTAATCATGATGATGGTTTAATCCACATTAACGCGTCAATTTTCACAGTCAAAAACATTTCATTAGGACTGTTCCAGAGTAAATTTGTGGTAAAACATTGTTTTATCATGAAGTTGTGTGTGAGCAGTGGGCAGCCTGGTGTAGTAAAGTAGAAGGTAAACACAACTCAGTATTGTTAAAATGAACATACTCCTGTCCCGACTTTTCTGTGATATGGAGAAGGCATCATCTTCTAAAAGTGTGTATATTTCAGCAAATATAATGAATTTTATCAGTTTGAAGACTGAATAGCAGTGGAATTTCAGCTTAAAATGATTTGTTAATCACTGGATAATATTTTTATTCACATTTATACAAAATCCCAACTTTTTAAAAATTGAAGCATGTATTCATTTTATTATAATGTGTTTATTTATTTATTTATTGCATAAAAGCACTCAAATGTGTTTTAGCATAAACTAACTTCCAGTCAAAGCTTAAATACTTGAATGCATTATCACCTGTGCTACATTATTATGTGTGACAAAGATGTAAGCCAGAAGTGCTACAATGACTTTAACTGGATCTTTGCCTTTTTAGGGGCAATAGAAAAGCAATACATAGAGAAAGTTTTTCAAGACACAAAAATACTTTTTTGAAAACATCAACATTTCCTAGATATGAAGAACTTTCTCTGAATCTGTTCACTGATGTTTTCCACCTCTACTCCTCCATCAGTTTCCATGTAGTCACCCAAATGTTGAAAAGACTTGAAAGTAGAGTCACATTGTTTACGTCTACTGTCATGGCTATTGATGATTATTTAAAAGGACTTCAAGTCTAAATATATATACTTTACTAAAACAATATCTTTCTAAAAAAAAAAGCACCCAATATTCAGTCAAATACTACCTCAAAGTGATGATAAATGTTGAAGATGGTTGACTACTCACCGGCCCACAGCAGAAGGAGAAGACGTGTCATTTCACCCATGACTGCCCTCCTGCTGCCACAGTGGTGCTTTATAACTGTTCTCACTCTGTACTATTAGACCTCCACTCACCAGTCATTTTATGATACTTTATCAGTACAGCCCCATTGGCTGCAAAGTCTGCACCAATGCAAATTTTCAAGTGTCCCTGCCCTTTTCCTGCTCTACATGACTCTGACATACAGAAACAGAAGGTCTACATCTTCAAAAGTTTCACATTTTTAAGCTGTTTCAGCCTTTTGGGATGCAAGCAAATAAGCAAAACCTAAACTGGCAGAGAAAGCTTTTAATCAGTGGTATGGTGCAGAGCATAGCCAGTTCTTTTTCAGCCTCCACTCACTCTTCTTACTGCTGCCTTCTTTTCTGTGAAGCTGGAAGTGTTTTTACTAACTTACCACTGAAGATAAGAGTGTAGGCCATTTGTTTAGTAAAATATGGCCTCTTACTTTCAGACTTTCAGTTAGCTTATCAAGACAGAGAGGCTAAGGTGAGGCAGTAAAAGTGTAAATTCATACAGTTCAGTTTCTTATCAGAGCATTACTTTTTTAATTATTACATCATATTTTAATGAATATGAAACTTTACCACACAATGGCTGTCCTTGTCCATGCATTAATCATGTCCAAAGGTAAATGAAAATGTAGAGAGATGATTAAAGGAATAAGAAGACGAAATCACATAAAAGCAAGTCTATGAGTTTTAAGAAGTGATTCAAAAGAAGTGACTGTTTCTGCATGCCTTAGCTCCTCAGGTAGGTTGCTCCAAAGTCGAGGGGTCAGGATGAAGAAAGCTAACCTGATATGCCAGATGGATGTGTTTCACACATCCATCTGGTAAACTGTCCATAGACGGCGTTTGGGAAAGGGCAGAGACTTTGAAAAAAAACCTTGGAGGGTGATTGGATGAACGTTCTATCTGTTACATCTCTACGGGCCAATCAGAACAACAAAATGTGACATCAAAGCTGCCATCGACAAGTAAACTCCATAAAGAACTGCATAATGCAAACCATGGCGGCTATAGACATGTCAGTACACGACTTTTGTCATTTTTGAAAAGAAAACAACTCACTGCTGTTCTTTGTTCTTCTTTTAAAGAAGAAATGTCATCAAGTTCTGATAAAACTGATGCTTTAGCAGCACCCACGCTAATCTCTGCCATAATTGCAACGGCCTCTTGTCACTGCTTGCTTACTCCGCTGGCCCGAAAGTACTGCCCCTCGATGCTGATTGGTCCTGTCACTTTCTAACCGGGCCAAAACGGTTCAGATGGGAGCTTTGCAAGATGGATTTGCCAGTGAGAAACATGGAAACGGGTGGATCCATCTGCTTTGCAAGGTTAGGAGAAGACCCTGTAACCTTTAGTTTTAAGCCTCGACTTTGGAACGACCAGGAACCAGACCCTTTAGTGCTTCACAACCAATTCTAAAACTAACAGGAAGTCAGTTTAAAGATGCTGAAATGTGCATTATGTCATGCCATCTATTAAAACCTGTTAGAAGCCTAGCTGCTGCATTTTGGACCAGTTGGAGGCAGGAAAGAGATTTTAATTTAAAATACTGCATAAATGAAAGAAGCTTGACTGTATGATTTTATTGATGTGTGCTGCACAGGTGAGGTTAGAATCAAATTGAACTCTGGCAGTTGAATTTCTGGAGGTTGATTTGATATTTGATAATAATAAACCTAGGCTGTTTTTGATTATATTTAAGGAATTTTGTAAATTGAAAAGCATGATTTCAGATTTGCAGTTGTAGAAAGTTGCGTGCCATCCAGCAGTTTGTCAAACAGGCAGTCTTTGCCAGCAGCTAGGGTCTTCAGGTCTCAGGGGCAGGTATATCTGTGTGTCGTCTGCATAGCAGTAAAAGGAGATTTTCTGATTCTGGATAATATTGCTGAATGGCAGCATATACATAGAAAATAAAATTGTACCTAAAACCGAACCTTACTGTACACCACAGTTAAAAGTAGAGGTAGAGGAGGAGTGATTACCTATGGTGACCACAAAGCTCCGCTCTAAAAGATAAGAATAAAAACAGCTATGTGCAGTGTCCCTGATGCCGTTTCTAAGACGATCTACTAAAATACAGTATTTTAAGTACTGTAATCAACAGTATTAAAAGCAGCATTGAGATCTAAAAGAATTCAAATGCCTCTCTTCCTTCCATCTGCTGTGATTATTATAACAACTTGTTTCATTGCAGTGCTTCTTCTCTTTGCTGGGTGGTGCTGTTGTGGAAAAAAGCAGGTCCTAGATCTATGGTCCTGACTCTGATGTCCTGAAACTACTGCATGCTAGCCAGCAGATACGTGCTGCTTTTTGAGTTGTCCACAAGGGGTCAGTATAAGGTTTTTTGTTTGTTTGTTGTCGATTTTAGTCATAAATGCCTTGGGTAAATGTTTGTAGTTTATTCACATTGCATATTAGACTAAAAATAATAAGAAATTAAGTAAATCAATAAATCACAGTTTTGTTTGTTTTAACATTTTAGCTACATTCAGGTTATTATACACCTGTATAACATTATTATAGTTTAGTTACTAGCTGTCTTTTCTTTTCTGTAAAGCCCAAAATTACCAAAATTAAAACTAACAAAATTAAAACTACCTTTGACCAAAGATTAAACTCAGGAGTTTGATAAGTTTCAGCTGTTTGCTTAGTAAAATATGGCCACTCACTGTTGGACTTTCAGTTGGCTTATGCAAAACTTGCAAAACTTGCAAAACTCAGGTGACGCTTTTAGAATAAATGGCCTCTGAGACATGAGGCTGCCAGGGCAATGCAGAGATGCAGAGGTCAGGGTTCATGGCCTGGTTGAGATGCAAGAGAGCCACCTGGGCACAAGTAAGGCATGCCCAGTTTACAGGACCACACAGAGCCTCAACAAGGCTGCATCCTCTCAGCGCTGCTCTGCAGTAAAGGTGCCTGATGGCACGATCCTGACAGAGGAGTCAGATATTGAGGAATGAGGTTACTGGCTACTTTGAAGAGTTGTATCGAGTCAGCTGTCTAGGAAACTCATCAGACCGTGAAGTAACTGAAGGCCAGAAAGCACTGAGTGCATGTGGGATTTAGGCTGAGATGCTGAAGGCAGGTGCAGAGACCTCCTTCTGTGGTTGCATGCTCTCATCTGATCAGTGTGGAGAACAGGGATCATCCCTGAGGAGCATTGTTGTCCCTATGAGCAAGGGAAAGGGTGATGAGCAAGAGTGTGACAACTACAGGGATATTACACTTTTCATGGCTGAGCAAGGTCCTAGCACTGAACAGGATCCATGATCTGCTGCTCCAACTGGGAATTCAATAGAGACTTGTTTGCAGTCATGTTGACTTCCAGGTGTTCAGCTCTGAGCAGAGATCCCCTTTGGAGGACTCCAAAGGGTGCATCTTAGCCCCTACATTCTTCAGTACCTGTATGGGCTGGACAAAGGGGGTGGGTAACAGGGGCAGCGAACTGTGGATTGTAATTTAGTGTTTAGATCATTGATCTGGACTTTGCTGATGATGCTGTGATCCTTGCAGAGACTGTAGATTTTCTTGTGGGGGCTCTCCACTTGCTGAGTGAGGAGACTGAAACATTGGCATGTCTCCTGGTGCAAAAGATCTGGGAAATCAGGGAAGCTGTAGACCAATTGATCTGCTGATTGTGAGGCTGAGGTCAACCACAGATTTGAATTCATGCATGGGGATGATGGGTTCGCTGAGTAAGACAGTGTGGCATTCCCAGTATCTAAAGTCTGAGTCTTTTGGTCCTTGGTCCTCCATGTCTTATTATACTCTAGTGAGGCCTGGATGTTGACTGATGGCCAAAGAAACTGATTGGACTCCTTTGTGACATCTCTTTGTCACATTTTTGGGTGTGATAGGCAAGGCTGCATTTCTAATGCTCGTGTACTCAGGAGAATAGGGATGGGGAGTGGCAGCTGCACTTCCTGGACATGATCTAGATCACTGCATACTGGATGCTCAGGACCCAGTGGGTTGGACCAGATGTTGGGGAACACCATGTGCATTAAGGAGGCCTCAGCTGGGAGGATACCTGGAGAGATGGGGCATGGGCCTGGACGATGGTCACCAGAAGGCCAGAGCACTACAGGGCCAAGTTTGATGCAGTGAAGTATCAAACTGAAATATGCTCCATACCTGACCTGACCTGATGCTTTAACAATTAACTTTTATAGTTAAATACTTTTAATAGAGCAAGTTCTGTTGGGTTTTGACTTAATCTGTATTACAAATTTGGGTAAATCCTGTTGGTCTCTGGCTTTTTACCAGAAAAGAGATGCTTCAGGATATTTTGATGGAGAGGAAAACATGATCGGCATGTTTAAGGTCATGCTACAGCATCTCAGTCAAATTAAGGTCCAGACTTTGACTAGGCCAAAACCTTCCTTGTTTATTAAGCCATTCAGAGGTGAACTTGCTGGTGTGTTTCATATTATCATCTTGCTGTGTAACCCAACTGTGCTTGAGCATAAGGTCACAAACTGATGGTAGAGCATTGAATTCACAGTTCTATCAATTACAGCAAGTGGTCCAGGTCCTGAAGCAGCAAAGCAGACCAGACCATCCCACTACCACCACCATGTTTGACTGTTGGTATGATGTTCTTTTGATGAAATGTTGTCAGTTTTACTCCTGATGTAACTGGACCACACCTCTCAAAACATTCAGCTTTTGTCTCATCAGCCCACAGAATATTTTCTCAAACGTCTTGAGGATCATCAGGACACTTTTTGGCAATTGTGAGACGAGGCTTTGTGTTCTTTTTGGTCAGCAGTGGTTTTTTGCCTTGGAACTCTCCCATGATGCCATATTGGCCACTCTCTTTCTTATTGTTGAGTCATGAACTCTGACCTTGACTAAGTCAAGTGAGGCCTGCAGGTCTTTAGATGTTGTTCTGAGTTCTTTTGTGACCTCCTGGATGAGTCATCAATGAGCTCTTGGAGTCATTTTGGTGGGCCGGCCACTCCTGGGAAGGTTCCTCACTGTTTCAAGTTTTCTCCATTTGTGGATAATGGCCCTCGACATGGTTCACAAGTCTCAAAGCCTAAGAAATGGCATTTTAACCCTCTCCATACGATCAATATGAATGACTTTGTATAAACATTGTTTTTTCACATAAAGTAAGCTGAGAGTCCTACTGCAATTGTAAGAGTGATACTGCATCTAGTAATGACAATTAGACATGGAGTTAATGGAGCCTGTGACTATTTAACCCCTAAAATTGCCCTTAACTATGATGAGAGCAGAGAGTTTATTTTGGGTTCAAAAGGTCCATAACAGAAACAGCTCTTCAGCATACATTTAAAGAATCAGCTAAAATTTATTAAGAAAATGGGATTACTTTTTTCTCTAGTGCTTTAACTGACATGTATAACGTCAAAGCAATCAAACCATCAAGGCAATGCCAGCTACAGATCAGAAATAAAATTTTATTTTATTCATTCAACATAAAAGAAAATGAATTTCACAGCAACAAACAGAAAAAGAGCCACTAGATGGTAGCAGGCACCCAGGCTTGAGTTTAGCCTGAAATTCACCTGGTGGCTTTCCCAGGTGAGCAAAACTCACCTGTGGGACTTTTGACATGTACCCTACTGCCACCTTGTGGTCATTCTTTTTACCACACTGTGAACACTTCTTCCACTGAACAGCATGCGACTTTTTGGCTGATTTTAACCGTGTGACTGTTAAAGGAGAGGGAATTAAGTTTTTTTTTTCCTCATTGAACAGCAAATATGTCAGGAAAAAAACCAAAAAAACCCAAGGTGACTTTGAGTCCCTTTTTTATTGACATTATCAAAATTTCATACAAGGAGTCTTGTTGAGTTGCAATCCTTGCAGTGTGGTTTTATACAGACAGAGCTCTTGATTGCGAGGGTTTCTCAAACAGGTCCATAAGTCGATCCATAACGATATGAAAAAAAATTATTTCAAAGATGAAATAATTTCAAATAGTTGAGAAAATTAACCTGACCTGTTGTTTTTGAACACAAAATAACTCACTGCTGTTCTTTGTTCTTTTAACAAAAAAATGCTGTCAAATTCTGCTAAAACTGGCGCTTTAGCAGCATCCATGCCAAGGGCGTAGGAATGAGTTTAACATTGGGGGGGGGGTACACATATTGGAAACCTGACTGATCCACAAAACATTCACAAAATGCTATGTGATCTTTTACTCTTTCTTCTTTTTTCAAATGTTTCTTGGAAAAATAATGCTGTGCACACCTATATAAACGCATGTATAAAACCTGTATGTATATGTTCTATGATCTTAAGATGTGGGCAAACCACCCAGAAAAACCACTTCTCCCTCTTCCTCTTGAACAAAATGGCTTGAGTCTTTAATCAAAGCATAATGATTATGAGCTGTCAAGGTACAGCTCCTGAGCACAAAGGTGGCTCATTTTAAAACTAAACAGGAAAAAAATCCACTTATGTGTCACTATGGAGTAGAATTTCACCATATAAATGTGCAGTACACTAGTGGGGTGTTCTAGTGCAGCTGATAACCTAATCATAACCTAACCCAAACCCTCCTTATGCCACTGTGGAAATAATGAAATAATTATTGAAAATTGTGCTTTAAAAAATCAACCTGACATCAGTCCTCACCTGTTCTCCTTTCTGAATCGATTTTAATGAATAATATGGTTTTTAAACCCTACCTCACACCCTGAAGCTCCATCTGCCTCTCCTGTCTCTTCTCTGAATGTATGACAGTTCTTCTCATGATAAAATTGTTTATGTTTAAAAAGTATTAACGGGCTAATACATATTTCACTAATCAATTTAAGACCTCACCTGAGCTTCCTCAGTCTCTCCACCTTTCATCGCTTCAACTGCCTCACTACTCTGTACTATCATTCTCCTGATAAGTCATTATTGTACATATTATCTAATATAATGTCATACATGATAAATGCTCGAGTATGATCAGTAGTGCCGGGCATGAATGACACCTCTAGGACAAGAGCGCACCTATGAACAGGTGCAGAGAGAGAGAGAGAGAGAGAGACTAACGCTGCAAGTACTGCACCAAAACTCGGATTAACCACATGCAGCCAGAAAACTGCCCCTGAAAACATCAGACAGCTTTAAGAGCAGCAAAGGGAAGAGCAGTTAGAGTTACAAGAGAAATTCAACCATTTATGAGTAATAAAAAGCCAGTAGATGGAAAATTCAGAGAACAGGTGTATGCCACATGTAGGTCTCACGTTTTATGAACATTACTGTGCGTTTTCCACTCTTACTATAGTTACTTTAGATGTTTAAAACTTGCGCCAGCTCATCCCTGGCATAAAATGTTACACCATGTCATAACATACAGCAGCTTAAGTCCAGCTGGTTTACAGGATTTAACTTCAGTCAGAACTTCTAACTCTCTTCAGAAATAACCCTAAAATCAGCTGCTGTGCTCGGCTCAGGACAGGATGAGATTATGTGTCAACCAACACATTTCCTCTGTTTGGATTCAATACTACGGACACACTCTGCACCAACACACACGCAAATGGGCCCACAAACACACACGACTAAATGATGTAGACTGCTTCCACAGTTCACAGCACACACGCCCACGTCAGTAGCTGTGGGACAGCTCACATGACAGAATTCACACACTTCAGGCGTCACTGAATGATCTACTGACAGCTTGTTTTTATCGCGTAATAAAGCTATAAATGCATCCAAACATAATTATGGGCAGCGAATAATAAAGAGCTCATGTTAAGGCACGGCGGCCAAATTTATAATTAAAACATGGTTTTACTTTAATATAGCCATATGTGACACTGTGACATGGATCAACCGATGCAATAATTCAGGTACCCAGTGATAGCAGCCTGCTAGTGGATGTTGCTAACTCTTCATCTCAGCTCTCAGCTGCCTGTACAGGTGACGGTAACTCACTGTCGACATGCAGGTGCATCAGCTGTTGTTTCAGCCTCGGGACTGCTGCTGATGACTCCTGAGTCACAGCTGTTTTTATCTTTTGCCTTCAAAAATGTCCGTTTGTCAGTTTTGTTAGCTGAAATTAACTCTTGCTGCTAGTTTTAACTTTGAAAATAGCGCTTCATTATCTGTGATTGGTGGGGTGTTTACTGATATGATGCTATTGCGCACAAGTCAGGATGTGATAGGCTATGTGGAAATGATGATTTTTTTGTTTAGCCTGCCTACCAGTAGCTGCAACATACAGTCACAGTCAGTAGCCTATTACTCTTCCCAACTGTTTGTCTGTTGATGTCAATAACCAGCGCTGAAGGGCATAATATTATAATATTAGTGGCATAATATTAATAGAGACGTGTCCCTAGGGTCCCTACCCAATTCTACACCCCTGATCAACGCTAATGTCTTCCACCATAATTACACCGGCCCCTTGTCGCTGATTGGTCCTGTCACTTTCTAACTGGGCCCAAACGATTCAGATGGGGGCTTTGCAAGATGGATTGGGCAGTGAGAAACACGGAAACAGGCGAATCCATCTGCTTTGCAAGGTTAACAGACATGGTTGTTCCACAGTTGATGAAATTTCCACTTTTAGTCAATAACAATAATAAGTCCTTACATTTTTGTCTTCAATTTTAATCAATACATTTTTCTTTGAAATTATTTGATGAACACATTTTTTAAAAATAATAAAACCGTAAAACACTCACATTAATAAACTATCAATACTAAAATTACTTTAAAATGAATTGAAGAGCACACTGACATACTTTACATACCTTTGGAAAAACTCCCTTGGTTTGTACAGGTTGCCTTTATCTTGAAAAACTCCTGGCACGGTTCTGCTCTAGCCTGAATCAAGGCACTTGTTGGGAGGTAAAACTTAGAACCACAGGGTTTGGACAGCAGGGAGACACGGCCTGGTATGAAAGCGTGCTGGAGCCGACACACCCAGCAGCTGCAAGGAGCAAAACCCCCTGCCAGTCTGAAAGGGTCGGTACTGCATAGATTCTACGGGCCGAGGAGTGCTGTGGCCAGATGACATCACACTACCACTGTGGACAAAAACATGGCGGCCAACTGGTGAGTTTATTAGCTCAAATGCCATCAAAATGCTAGTGATTTTTCTTTGTTCAATATACATATGAGAGACACAAATATTTTTCCAATAAGAGGAATTTGTCTGATCGTGCAGGGTTCCTTTTAAAGAGGTAATTACTTAAGAAGGGCTCTTTCTCTGTCCAAAGCAAAAGAGTGGGTGCTTCAACTCTGTTTTTGTCTGTGTGATTATGTCTCAGGGCTTTTGCATTAACACTCACTGGACTCAGATGATGTCTCTTCATACCAACACTTTCTTTACTTCTCTACTCCACAAATATTTTCCCCATTTTGCACAACTTATTTTATTTCTCCCACAAGCTTTGACCTGAGAATTCTACAGTTTTTTCTCTTATGAAACGGTATAAAAAAGCCACAAATTAAGCAGAATGCTGCAGAAACTGTTGATGATGATGATGAAATGTTTCTCATTTTCAGAACTTGCTTCAACTTCCCCAGGTCTACAAAAGCACACAGTCAGAATGATTTGGTGAGTTACTTTCATTTTATTTTCATTTTACATCAACTCAGAAAGTGAAATCATCATTTATTAGTGTGTCAGCAGTAAACAGAAAAGCAGACTGTTATTCATGTCGGTAATAAAAAAAAAAATAAAAATAAAAAAAAAAAGAAAAGAAAAAGTGAAGGGGGAGTGAAAACTTTCTGAATGCACTGTATATTTGTGTTTATGGAGTATACTAATCCGCCAAATAAGAGAAATAAAGCAACTCAGCCCTGTGTTAATAGTTCACCTGCTTCAAAACCACAAAATCTGTTCAAGTCTTGTCATGTCACTACCCCACACCTGAGATCTTCACCCAAATCCACAACAGCATACAGACTCATGCCATGCTAGGAGGAGATCAGGTGAGAAAGAGCCACATTTAAAGAGACAGGCCCCAAAACTAAGGGTTCTGATAGAGCTGTTAAGAGTTGGTTTATACAGGGCCAGAAAACTCCTCTGATGCTTGATCCAAACTATGTTTTGACCGGTGTGTAAAAGAGATGTTTTATTGAGACCACAGAGAACGCCTTGAATAGCTGGGAAGGTGGGCAATAATTCACTTTAATATTGTTTTTCTTTTTTAAGAGACTGTTCAACTGATGGCTGAGAAATACATTTTGCAAAAATTGGTTGATATTTTCATGTAACTCACCAATTTATTTCTAATTAATGTGGGCGTAGATGTTCCCGAAAAGCCTTTCTTATTCGGTTTAGTACACCTATACCTACAGTCCCTTCAATCCATTTCATGTATTCACAGACGTCCATGAAAGCAGATGGTTGGACAAAGGCATGAGTTGCATTGCCCGAGAAAGAATTGACCCCGTAAATCATGCCATTGAACTCCACTCCACCACCAGAATCACCCTGTAAAAAAGACATTTGTTACAGAATTTAAATGATGAAATATATATTTTAGGAAAATTTTGAGTAATGCAGTGATGAACTGGAATGTATTGAAGTTTTCAAAGACTTAATGACAGCAGGAAATATAAGATTAGAGGCTCTTTAGACTCACTCCAGCTATATCCACTCTTGGTTGTTGGTTTGCTGCAGACTGGCCACAGAAGAAGTGGTAATTTTCAACTACCTCATAGAAGTCTGGTATGTTAGTCCGCAGATGGTTTCTTAAGCCCTGACAGTCTACAAGTGGGATGTTTGCACACCGGAGCTCAGCAGGAAGTCTACTTCTGTTATCGTCTATATCAATTAAGGAAGAAAGCATTTCAGAACTATGAAGACAAAACATCATTGCACTGAAAGTTGTACTGATTAAATTTCTATTACAGAAAATTAAGCAAAACTATACTGTGCTTTAACTATTGCAATCAGATTAAATTTTCTTATTCATGTTTAATATTCATGTTTTAAAACTGAGTGTGATCAAATGAGATTTTTGACAGTTTTTCATTTCAATTCAAAAATTGTGTTCCCAGATTCTCCTGATTTTTCCTAGTTGTCATAAATGTAGGCTGACAGATTTTGTTTGATAGAGTTCCAATGAGCACCAAATGAACAAATAAATATCAATAAAGGCATCAATAAACAAACTAATTAAAATGTATCTTAGATGAGAAAATGTAGCAAGACTGATCTCACCTATTTCATAAGTATTACCAACCAATCCTGTTGGTCCATGACCAGCGATCTGAACCATATCACCACTGAAAGACAAATTAAATACGAGATATTAAGACTGTTTTCTTAAAAAAAAAAAAAAAAAGAAAAAAGAAAAAACAACTAAAGGGATTCATTGCAGTTTTGTAAAAAAAAAGAAAAAAAAAAAAGTCACTTCAGTGAAGATCTCATGACAACCATTTTAGCTTGTGTGTGCTTTGTGACAGCTACAGTGTGTGTCAGCTCCAGCTTGGTAAATGCATCCTGTGTTGGCTGCCCTTCTGCTGTCACAGTTGTTTTTTTTTTTTTGTTTTTTTTTAGTAAATCTACCTAAAATTGACTAAACTGAATAACAAAGCAACATTTCAGCTAGTAGCATTCATCTGGATCATCAAGAACAAACTGCAAACATATTCTGTCAGTGTGGACACTGAGTTATTCTACAAGTTAAGTATGGCTCTCTATTTAGATTTTTTTTTCTATCTTGGCAGAGAGGTGTGTGAATAGGGGAGCCCTCTTTTCTTTAGAGTATTGATGTGTGTGATGCAGCACTCATGCAGGCAGTCTGACTGTCCTGGCTTGTTTCCATACAAGCCAAGATGAAAACCAAGCCATTACCCAGCCACCAGTCTGAAAAAGCTGTTAGAAATTCCCTTGACAGTTGAGCTTCTATTACAGGTGAAATAAAACTTACACATTTGGGCGGTTTCTACAGTCCTGTACATCAGGAAGTGGTACAGGTTGAATAGTAGTTGGGCGTGGTAGCTTCAGCAGCATGATGTCTTGAACATTTCTGTTGTTGTCCCCATAAATCTCAGGTATTTCTTTGATTAAGTCTACTCGTCTTGGACCAGGACCATGCACGCCTACAACTGCTCTCATGCCCCTACAAAGAGAATATGGAAAGAGGAACACCATTTAGTTACTATAAATCAAGACCATTCCTTATTAATTAGAGAATTCAAACAGCCTTTATCACGGCAGAAAAAAATTTAGTGGATCTGCCCTTCAAGTGTTGAAACTAAGAACAAAACAATTTAACACAAGCTTATGTTGTTTGTTTTCAGGCATTTCTGACCTACAGCAGACAACATAAGCGTGTGACCACTGGCTGTAGTCTGGACATCTGCTATAAATACATTAATATACCAGAAATGTATGCAAATTTATAAAAGCAAAGATTATCATGTGGGTAATGTTCCATAATACTTAAGAATTTTAAAACCACATTTACAAATGTAAAAGAAAATATATGTAGAAAAATAGAAGTGTAGAGTGAAGCTGTTATCACTCACAATTCCCAGCAGTGAGCTGCAGTAAGAATGTACTTCTCACTGATCAGAGAGCCTCCACAAATGAGATCACCATCCTGATCAACAAATTTCACATGGTAATGACGCTCATTGGCTCCACATTGACGACCATTAATGATTCTCTTCTGAGGGTCCACAGCTGTGCTCACTGTCACACCTGAAGAAGAGAGTCATCCACAGGTTACTGTCAGTTAAAACAATGTTTGTGGCCGACAACTTTTAAACTTTTATCTTTTTAGAAATATGAATTTTAGCGACATCTAGTGTTCAGATTTTAGAATGAGCCCATTCGTTACCAAAACATCACATCACTAAGCGACGAGAGCCTGTGAAGACCAAAAAGGATCGTGAACCGGACATCATTTACAGCAGTGACGAGGTGAGGGTTTATTCATTCATTTTTGTAACCATTATTTTTATAGATTATAGGTCAGTTGTAAGCTGATGATTATAGTTTTGGTAACTTTTAGTAATGGGCAGGTTCGTATTTAAAAACCGCGTTTCGCTCTTTTTGTCCCCAAAATGTGGCCGTAGACAACATGGCGGTTCTTTATGTCAGCCTCCGTGAGGGCAACCCACGGGATTGTACATTTTAGAAGGTTTTTTCTAATTTGTAAGAACAAAAGTTTTAAGAGATGATTGTGCACTTATTTAACATACTTCACATAAATATATAAACATATCCCATTTACACTGTTTCTGTTCGGCGAAATGCTGCCAACTTCTACACACTGCACCTTTAAGGAACAGTGATAAAAAGAACTCCATGGCTGAATTAAATGGAAAAGTGTGGTATTTTCCTTTAAAGTTTTAGAACTCTGTCTCTGTATTGATTTGATTAGTATTCACTGATCCCATAAGCATCCATACACATTTATGCATCACAAGAGCATTGATTAACTAGAAAAACACTACATAACCTCAGGTCCATTAACCATTTAACTAGATGGATCAACTTTTTTTTAGAAGTCAACCAGCCAACCCTGTCGTCTCACTGTCTTACACTATCCAGTCTACCTCAAATGATAGAGAACAATAAAGTAATCAGCAGAGGTGTTGAAGATGGTTGACTACTCACCGGCCCACAGCAGAAGGAGAAGACGTGTCATGTCACCCATCTTTCTGTGACTGCCCTCCTGCTGCCACAGTGGTGCTTTTTCAATGTTTTCCCTCTGTCTTGTTGGACCTCCACTCACCAATGGTGTCATGGTAGTTTATCGCTGCAGTCCCATTGGCTACAAGGTCTGCACTTGTGCAAATTTTCTGGTGTCCCTGCATTTTTCCAGCTCTACATGATTCTTCTGCTCAGAATCATCCAACATCTTTGGCTAATGTGTGTTTTAGAAGACTCACAAATAAATATGGTAGTGCGAAAAAGCTCCTTTTTGTCCTGTGACTGCTTGATTCTATTTTATTAACATGCCATTCACACAAAGGGCCCATCCACATTGGTTTGTAGGACATCAGACATGCAGAGGTCAAACGTTTAATAACAAGTCATTACAAAGTTCCCTCTTTGAATTACATCTATATAAATGCATACACCTGCATAATATTATTATAGTATAGTTACTAGCTGTATTTTCTTTTCTGTAAAGCCCAAAACATTTCCACTACCTTTGACCACAGATTAAACTCAAGAGTTTGATAAGTTTCAGCTGTTTGCTTAGTAAAATATGGCCACTCACTGTTGGACTTTCAGTCGGCTTATCAACACTGAAACACTCAAACGGGGCAGTGAAAGCCTGTAAATTCAAACAGCTAACATTTTTATCAGTCTCTTGGTGTTAGACTACAATAAAAATTTAAATGTCAAACTTCACCACGCAACAGCTGCCATTGTCCCTGCTTTTATCGTATCCAAAGTTGCATTTAAATGTCATTATCGCAAAACTACACGCAAGGATCCTTTCATTCACTGGCTTTATGGATATTTAACTTACACTAGCCTGAGGATGTGTATATTTGTTCATGGCCTGTTTGAGATGTGAGAGAGCCATCTGGGCACAAGTAAGGCATGCCCAGTTTACAGGACCATACAGAGCCTCAACGAGGCTGCATCCTCTCAGTGCTGCTCTGCAGTAAAGGTGCCTGATGGCACGATCCTGACAGAGGAGTCAAGATATTAAGGAATGAAGTGGAAAAAATTAGACAAAAATGGCAAAAAGGTAAAATGGGTCAAGTGGCAAAAATGGGCATAAATAGTGGTAAAAAAGAGTTAAAATGTGGCTGAAATGGCTTTAAATGAGCAAAAATGGGTGGAAATTTGGTGATATGGGATGAACAGTTTATATAAACTAGTAAAAAAAAAAGGGTGAACTGAGAAATAAAAAATAGGCAGATATTGGCAGGGATTCGTTAAGCAAAAATGGGCATATCAAATGGTGAAATGGGGTTAAACTGTGTGTAAAAACTGGTTAAAAGGGGTTAATAGCAGCAATAATGGGTCTACAGACACAACAGTAGCTTAAGTGGCAAGAATTGATTTAAAAGTGGCAAAAACAGGCAGAAAAAAGTAGTGAAAAGGGTTTAAAACTGACAGAAATAGGTGTTAAATGTTAAAAATTTGTTAAAATTGGTGGGAAAAATGATGAAAAGGGGTAGAAATCTGACAAAATTGGTGTAAAGTGGCAACAATCTAATTTAGAAAATATTTTTAGTTTTTTAAGGGCAACTGGAGACCCCCTCCCAGTGTCTCACGACCCCCATGGGGATCCTGACCCCGAGGTTGAGAACCACTGTTCTAGAGTAACAAGAAGCCACAAATTTTTTTTAATGCATAAATTTGAAGAAAATAATAAAAGCAAATCCAGTAAGACTTTGAAAGTTGATTAATGTTGTTTGAGAATTTTTTTTTTCCCCAAAGAAGTGAGACTCTGTTAGTATTGAACATCTTTGTGATGCCCAGCGTGTGTGACAGAGTGGCACAGAGTCCATCCATCTTACAGGAGCAGATCCATGTTTTTAAAAACATTTTTATTAGCTTTAAAAAAAAATGTCTGTGACTGTAAATGATACAGACATTTGATGTTAAGCTGTGTGCTCACGGTAAATTAACGCTCTGAATTCCTGCTAAAACATGTTAGAACTTCACCAGCATGTTGGAAATCTCTCCTTCTCCTTGCTTTACATTTTTCCCCTCAACTGAAGTTTACCAGCCTCAACATCTACCAAAGATTGCATATTTTCAACAAGAGCATTATTTAATCACACACCTAGCACATGCACAGTCAGTAACTGTATTTGGAGGTACATTATAATATCTTTGTAATTGCCACAGGAATATAAAGTTTTTTCAGGTATAAACCCTGGAAAACACCAAGGTCCTGATCGCAGGGACCTCAATAGTCAGTACTGCTATGAGTGGGAATCCCTTCTTTTCTGTTCTTTAAAGTTTAAAACATTTTCTCTGATAACTTTCCACTGAAGATCAAGCACAAGAGACCTACTGAGTTTATCTGTTTAGTCAAATATGGCCTCTCACAGGTAGACTTTCTGTTGGCTTATCAAGATGGAGAAGCTCAGGTGAGGCAGTAAATTCAAGCAGGTCTTGTGTCTATCAGTGGCCAGGTGTTATATTACATTATAAATTCTTTTGTGACCACACAACGGCTGCTACTGTCTGTGCATAAAATATATCCAAATGAGTTGATTTCCATTATGATGACATAATTAAACAGAGGCAGCGGTGCTTCACACTATTAAACATAACATTAGGACTTTTTGAGTCCTTTTTATGACCTGAACTGAGAAAAAATAATAGAATTTTTTGTGCTATTGTTAATGGTATAGGATATAGAGGGTTTTTGGTCATAAACGCCAACTTTGATGATTTCTGGTGCATTTAAAACTTCTATACTGTCATAAACTGTAAACAGACAACCTTGTCAAACTGTTTAAAGACAGTAAAATTATATATAATCACAGAGATGAATATATAAGAAGAGGTGGGCTTAGGGGGTCATCCCTCAGGACATTTTGAATCCAACATTTAATCTCCTGCATTTTGGCCAATATTCATGAAACCATTTGTGTTTTAAATTTAAATAGAAATTCAAGGTCACTGATTATAGAAGATTGGTATTTCTACCAATTATTCAACAACCCATTTAGGATCACAAATCAATCTTGATTTATGTTACACTTTTCTAAATCCAGGTTAAAAAGTGGAATAAAACCAAGGTGAAACAGAGAAGATAGCTTTAAAAAGAAAAACAGGAATGCTTCAAACTAACTTACTTTTTTGTAGTGCTTTAAAGACTCTCATATTTGTCATTTTAATTATGCTTTCATTAATGCTTCCAGCTCATTTTCCTGCTTTTATTTCCCATTATTGTTGGTATACAGTAGTTGTGTTTTAATCTTTAATGCTCTTTAGTTTTACTTCATCAACCACCTTATCTCTGTTTTATGCTTTTATTGCTCTCGTGGGTTCTTAGACTGGTTCCTGTGATGGCTCATGTGATAGTTGTGTCATTTCTGTAGGCTTTTATTTGTTGTATAAAGTAGGCAATGCTTTTCTGTGTACATGACCAAAGAGGTTTCACCCTGATGTGGGATTTTTTGTGTAGGCTGATTAAATTCCCTGCTAATGAGTAAACTTAGCATAAATGCACATGGAAAATGTGCCAAATAATCTCTGCCAATGAAAAACAGCTTATTCTGCCATGACTTTAGTTTGTTTGGTGGATCGGATGATTGAAGTCTGAACAAAACAAGACACATTGGCAATTTAGCAATTTATTCCTTCAATAAACAGGAGCCTCAGTAGAGTGGGGAAGAAGCAAACACAGCCACAACAGCCTGGCTCCTCCTCCTCATGCTGGTCACACACTGCTGCAGGATAGCATCACATTCACATGGCATCACACGGCAAAGCCCATACCAATTGCCTTCATGTATATATAACCCCATATAGCAGTTATAAATGTACAGTATATGTATCAGCAGAGCAAAGAAAAGTAGGAACCACATGCCCCATTGGCCCTTGTCCTGGCTTGATGTGGTATTGTTAAAATGGTGGATGGTACGAGTGGCGATGGTGAACTGAGTGACAAAGTTTCACAGATTGTGGAGGCTCCATCGACTTTTAAATCTGAAATGTGGAAGCAAAGATGAGAAAAGATGACAGACAAACAAAAATGATATATAGACTGTTAGACTGCAGTGACCCACTTGATGGGGAATATCAGTAACATGGGGGGCCACTTGGCAATTTATCACCCCAAAAAGATTAGTGAAGATGCGAGGATCAGAATCTGACCGGGCAAAACACTTTTAAGGAAGCGTTCACAATTTTCATTCCCTGCAGTGCGAGGGCCCAACAGATCACAAGATGTCAGTGAATAATCGCCAAAGCTGTTTTCAGTGGGAAACAGGCTTTGGAAGGTAAGTAAACATGCTGGAGCCAAAGTATAAGTTTATAGTTTTAGGCCTAAATAGTGACTTCACCTTCTTTTCCAGGTCTTCATTTGTTGTTTGGGGCTTTTGTTTTGATACTTCAATAAATACCGTACTGTGGACTTGGTCCTGAGGTATTATTGTTCAAGTTTAAGTTCAAGGTAGCTTTATTGTCAATTCTGTAATATGTGTGACACATACAGAGGATTGAAATTGCGTTTTTCAAGGGCTCACCGTGCTACAGTGAAAAATTAAGTATAAAAATATATAAAGAAAATAAACATTAAATTGAATGTAAAAAAATAGCAAAACATTATTGCATTATTGAAACATTATTGCAAAACAAAAGAGAGACATTTGTGCAGAAAGTACAACAGTGCAGCACAAGTCAAAAATCAACAATACAACAATATAGTATTGTAGTATTGTATCGCCTTGTAGTTAATTGCATAGTTTAAAGGTAATACTCTTCATAATGTCATTGTTATGTTTGGCAGTGAAATTACATGGTTTAAACAGTTATTGGGATTTATTTTAACAAGCTGTTAATGACTGCCATCTTGTCTTTAAAGGCCAAACTGACAACTTCTGACTAATTGTTAAACAGCTGGCTGATAATTTAGTGAAATATGTCCACTCACTGTTGGACTGACAGAGATCAGCACTGAGAAGCTCTGGTGAGGCAGTAAGAGTCTGTAAATTCAAATAAGTCAAGTGTTATCAGTCACACAGAGTTGCAGTTCATTAAAATTCCATTCATGAAACTTCACCACACGTCTGCCTTTGTCCATGCATTAAACAAATCCGAATGTGAATTTAGATATGACAGTGTTACACACAGAGAGCCTTTTATTCACTGACTTGTCTCTGATGTGTAGCAGAAACATGAAATATGCTGTCTTTGATCAGTTACTCTTATTATCATAATTTCCCTAGTACTATTTTACTTCTGGATAACTTAGTATGTTTATTCAAAGACTGTGCTCATGTATACACTCATCAGCCACTTTATTAGGTACACCTGTTAAATTGCTTGTCAACATTGCATTCAGGCATGAAGATGTGGTTAAGAAGTCTTACTGAAGTTCAAACCAAGCAGCAGAATGGGGAAGAAATGGGATTTAATCTGTCGTGTGGATGATGTCAGAGGTTGTAGGAGAATGGGCAGACTGGAGATGGTAGAAAGCGCTAAATTGTTCAATGTGTCTCTGTGTCTAAAATGCCAAAAAGGCAGATGCCAGTACAGATGGCAGTATTCTTAACCTTTGTAAACCCTTCCACAGCCCCACCAAGAAAAAAGCCGTAGAACACTTTTTGTTTGCATTTTTATACCCGTAGGACTTCAGTAACAATTATCAGTTTTTATTTTTATGGTAGACCCCTCAGTTTTTAAGATATAAGCCTCAAACAAACGGTCATGTTTCATGGTAAAAGTACTGAAATGCATGCAAATACCAAAGACAGCACACAATTTAAACATGATGTTCTGGTTTCAGGAATGAAAAACATTCATGTTTAGGGGAATTAGGTCTCCTTTGTTTCTGGGAACATACTTTAAAAATTGTTGGTTTACAGTCAAAAAACATAAAACACAGTGAGACATTATATTTTTGTCCTTTTTCTCTCTCTACATCTTACATGTGTTGTGGTGCAGCAGCACTAATGTTTTCTTGTGTACACAGATCCACTTCTGATTGTGTGCTACAAAACACAACAAAATATAACATTATATTTGCATTTAGAAGAACCTTATCTGTGTAGTGGGTCAGAACAGGAGAACTATTTTTAGATACATAAGATCCAAAGTTCTGGTATTATTCTCTAAAAGATGACTTTATTGCATTAAAAACAGAGGAGCATTGCAAACAGCATTGAGTAGCATTACTTATAATCTCAACACTTTACTTGTATGTTACTGCAGCAGTCAAACTGTTTTATTTCTGGTCGTATGCTGCAAAGCATTTCCATGCACCAATGATATTTCCATCCTGACATGTACCCTGGACAGAGATTTGTCACACTGAAGTGGCCAATGTCCCAAGATGTCATAACACACATCTGGTAATGGTTTTGGTTGTGATGATCTTGTGGCAGCATCTCTTATGAGGTGGTAGAAAGCAGGATGAGGATTGGCCAACCTTGACTTTCTGACCTGGTTTAAACTGTGGGTGATTACCAGGCAGAGCCTTTTAAGAGGTATTGGTTTGTTACGCACTTGTCTAGGGGACAATACATAGAATAATAAAACATAAAAAAAGAATGTTTCCTCCCAGTTAAAAGACTGGAAACCAATCAGTCTTGTGCATCACTGCTGCCAGCTCCCACTCTATCAACCAATCACCAAGCACTACCTGGGAGGACGACACCAAAGATCCACACACACGACAAACAGCACACTCACTCACAGGAACACCAGATGAACAAACAGAGGACTCACTCTCATACAAAGCAGGAAACAAAGATCCAGGCAACAACAGAGCACCCACTCAGTTTTTTTATACCAGACGACTTTGAACATGATCTGCTGAAAAGTGTCAGGCGCATTCTGGAGACTGAAAGGCATGACCATATACTGCAGGAAACTGTTGGAGGTATTGAAGCAAAAATCTCAGAGGCAAGTCAAGTTTGTACAAGTTTGAGCTTTATCATAACTTAAACTCTCATCAATGGATAAGGTCACACAAATTACCTGGGTTGTCTCATTAATTTACACTGAAGCAGCTCCAAACATCTTTGGGCCAACTTAGAGCTGCACTCAAAGGCGTTAAAATAAGGACCAACTTCTGTCTCTCTGAATGTTGGCACCAGAGAAATATGCCTACAAACATCAAACTTACCAGAGGCAGCAGTGGGAGGATTTAAAGGGCTAGGCAAGGAGGAAGCTCTGTTCAGCTCCAGCTCCCTTATACGGAGGTGTATGAGCTCAACCTCACAGGTTTTTGTTTCAAGCTCCACCTCTTTCATGTTTCAGGTCCTCCATGTCAACCCTTGCCTGGAGTGCAACAGGATCAGTGGAGACCTGAGTGGGTGTGGCAGCCTCCGCCCCCACATCCACCAGGCTGCTGATGATTGGCTTGGCTGGGATCGCCGCCGCTTCCATCAGCTGTGGCACACCCTCATAAGCACTGACAAGTTTAGGCTCAGATTTGACTCTGCCTGCCTCCACCAGACCTTTAGCCAGCTGTGCTTTTATCTGCATATACTAATCACATTTGTGTCCATTTCTGTCTTTTATTTTTAACAGTTGGGACTTTGTGACTATGTGCACCAAACCAAAACCCCGAACAAAAAACCGTCACACCCTGAGTTTTACTCCATAACAAACTCCCAGAAAACACCAGGTCTGCTGAAAGTCTGAGCTCTTTTAAATCAAGGTTGAGGACACACCTGTTCACTGCTGCCTATGACGAAAACACTTTATCAGGTCTGCACTGTAACTTTTACTATAATCACTAAAACTCCATGTCCCTGTGTTTCTCTCATCCCTGAACACTGGTGTTAAGGCAGTCATGCCTCATTCTTTGACACTCTTCTCTGTGATATTTCTCCTCTGTGTGTCTGACCTGCTGTCTGCTAAAACACCCAGAGGAGAGAGAGGAGGAGGAGCGGTGTGCCTGGGTGTGTGAAGCAGCGTGACAGAGAGAGGAGCTGATAGGTAGATTAAACATGTTGCTCTTCTCTGTATTCTAGTGGTAATCTTTATAAGAAATTAAACTAAAATGCAGCCAGTCTACCTTTGAATCGTTGAAAACCATCAGCTGTTTAGTAGCATAGACTGCTAATATTAGCTTCTGTTGCTGCTGTACAGTAATCCTCCTCAGTTTTGGTCAGAGTTGCAGACATAAATCAAATTCCAAAACCCTGAATAGGTCCTGTTAGTTAATAAATATGAATCCAGAGTTAAAATCTGCGTTAAAATAAAAACATGATGTGTTTAAATACAGCTCAGACTTCTGATAATTCAAAGAAGGATGAAGTTAACTTATTATGATGTGTTCAAAGTCACATGAAGAAAATGGGATTTTAGTTTTTAGCAAGAAATCTGAATAAATGTGGTGCTTTAAAGGAGAAATGTAATAGATGAGATCAGTTAAAAACATGTCTCATTTTTCCACCCCAAATGCACAAATATTCCTATCAATATTACTAATATTATCAATAAGGAGTTTGATAATTAAGGTGCATAAATAAGAGTACCATTATGAATAAAACTCAATCACAAAAGTCTGTTATTGAATGTATGTTAGTATTTTCATCAGTTTATTTCAGATTACTACATGTAGGCTATTGATTGTACAAAATGAGAGTTTGTTTATTTTTTTACAGTTTGGCTAAAACGTAAAGACTAAAATGTAAGGACTTTTTATCTACTAAAACCAGACTAAAATGTTTTCAGCGTTTTCATCAGCTAAAACTAAAACTGTTTTTTGTCTAAAGACTAAAACTAGGACTAACTCTAAAACAGCTGCCATTATTAACACTGGTTTTAACACAGGTATCTGCTGTCATTAGAGGGTCCAGGTGTTAACATTAATATGATAATGCCTATCCCAGTGATAGCTGGGATAGGCACACAGTGGTGACCCAGCTATCACTGGGATATAACAGAGATGTGAGCCAGAAAACTGACTTTGTCTCTTCTCTGACACAGAGCCAGGCCGCTGCACTGATACAGGTCACCATGAGGTCAAGGGAAAGGCTAATGGCATGAGTGCTCTCCTCTATTAAGGTTGTAAGTATTTTTCAAAATTTGAGAGGATCCTAAACTAACAGCCTCATTTTTCATGATTTTGAAGTTTAATTTTATAACTTGGAGATGTTTTATCTGACTGAAATTTGACCTGGAGGTTCATAACACAGCAGCCTGTCACACAACAAACCTAAACACAGATTCATATTAACTTTAATGGAACTGGTACCTAACCCTTATACCCTCCTTGGCCATTTTTGGCAATTTATTTATTTTTTTCAATTTGTGATCATATTGTCTTTTTTTTACAGCTTGTGGCATGAATTTTTACAGGAACATTTCTTTCTAGTTAAATTTTTGAAATCCAACATGTTTAACTCTTACATGTCATTCATACTCTCTCAATGAATTTTGTACTCTCTTTAAACCTTCGAGGCAAAAATGTACACATACAGAAAAACTGCTATTAAATCAGCATACATCAATTTTTTATTTCAATTATTTTTTTCTACTTTTTTTCATATGGGTGGGTCATAAATTAGCAACAAAGTTGATTTGATTTTATTTGTATTTTTAATGTAGTGCCAGCTTTAACATGAGGGCACCCTCTGGACAACTTTGAGGCAAAAATGTACATGTTAAAAAAATACTGCCATTAAATCAGCATATATCATTTTTTTCTTTCTTTTTTTTTTCATAAATCTCTTTAACAATTTCAGACCTGCTCAAAACTACCAAATATTCAATCACTTTCAAGATTTTAACCCCTTAACTGCCAGTTTGATTATTTGAAATGTTTCAGTTTTACTGCAAAAAACAAAAAGAGTGGATTATTTTCCATAAAATAAAAGGTAGAAAGATGGGGCTTTGGGGGTGATAAGAGTCTCGGATGGGTCAAAGATTAGCAACAAAATTGATTTGATGGCATAAGTATTTTTACGTAGTGTCAGATATACTCTCAGGACATCTTCAAGGCAAAAATGCCCCCACTGACTTCCATTAAAACCACGTTTTTTAATCTCACTGTCATTGCAGTAAAAATCATGCATTCTCTAATGTATTTTAATGTGAAGAAATCTAGTGAAATTTCACACTTTTACTGTAACCCTAATTTTATGGAAAATAATTCATTTTCTGTGTTTTTGGTAGTTAAAATGAAACATTTCAAATGATGAAACTGGAATTTAAAGGGTTAAAACTCTGAGAATTATTGAATGTTTGCTAGTTTTGAGCAGGTCTGAAGTTGTTAAAGAGATTTATGAAAAAAAAGGTAGAAAAAAATATTGATGTATGCTGATTTAATAGCAGTTTTTCTGTAGGTGTACATTTTTGCCTCGAAGATGTCCGGGGGGAGGAAATTTGAGGAGGGCACAAGGGCTAATTAACCCCTAAAATTTAGTTTATTTTGAGTTCAAAGTTCCAGAACAGAAACAGCTCTTCAGCATACATTTAAAGGATAGTGTAAAATAATCTAAGAGAAAATAGGACTACATTTTGTCTCTAGTGCTTTAACTGACGTGTTTAACATCAAAGCAATCAAACCATCAAGGCAATGCCAGCTACAGATCAGAAATCAATTCTATTTCATGAATTCAACATAAAAGAAAATGAATTTCACAGCAACAAACAGAAAAAGAGCCACTAGATGGTAGCAGGCACCCAGGCTTGAGTTCAACCTGGAATTCACCTGGTGGCTTTCCCAGGTGAGCAAAACTCACCTGTGGGACTTTTGACATGAACCCTACTGCCACCTTGTGGTCATTCTTTATATCACAAATGTGAACACTTCATCCACTGAACAGCAGAAAAGGAGACTGTGAATGGAGAGGGAATTATTTATGTTATTTTTTTATTTTCTGTTCTTTTTGAACAGCCAAGAGATCATCCGTACTAAAACCTAAGAAAACACAAAAGGTCTTTTTGTCTCCATGTCAACACAAGCATTGATGAAGAAACAAGGTGATTGTGAGTCATAGCTGTTTTATTTTCATATAATTTTGCACGAGGACAGGCTTATTTATCTTGTTGAAACATCATTATTTCAATGTTACTTTGAATTTCTTTGTAGTTTTTTCATACAACTGAGATAAAAGACAACATCCATGTTATGTTCACACTGGAAAATGCACAGTTTTAGAATTTTCCTCTCATAGCAGAACGACAGTAAGAATTCAAACATTTGTGACATTATCTCTGAAAAACAGTAAAATAATATAACAGGCTCTTCATTCAAACAAAAGGTCAGTAGAGAATAAATCATCTGGACATTTATCAGCTCAAATTTTAAATAACTCACCAGTTTTCTTAATTAATGTGAATGCCTGTTGAATTAAAGGACATCACATTCTTAATTTATGGAATATTTGCAACATTTTTGATCCATTTCATGTAGTCAGAATTGCAGACATTAATGGATGCAGCTCCGGAAGTGCAGGCTATATTAAAACCAAAGGCAATGACCCCGTAAATCTTGCCATCGTGCACCACTCCTCCACCAGAGTCACCCTGTGAAAAAGATATCATTTATTCAAATTTAAAACTCAAATTCAAATGGCAAAACATTTAGGAAACATAAAATTAGAGGCCATTCAAACTCACTGGAGATGTATCTTTTGTACTGGATTTGTAACAGAGCCAGTCTTGATAGTGGTATTTATTATGCATCGTCTGATCTTGATTCTTTTTCAGACAGGTCCGCAAAGATTTACAGAAAACGACTGGGATGTCTGCACACTGGAGTCTATCTGGTTCATCATTTTCTAGACAAGGACGAAAACATAATTTCAGACAGTTTTTTAATGTTGTCATGGATAATACCTTGATTCCAAAACAAACAACCTGCTCAAAAGTTTTTAATTCTTCTCATTCATCATTAGAACAATCCTAACAGAATCATTTATTTTTTCATTATAAAGAGTCTCACTGCCTCTTTTAACTGAGGTTTAAATTTGGTCTGACTTTATAGTAGAGTTGCACATTAGCTCTATGTTTATGTTTTAACTTCTAATGTTAACATCAAAATGTATTTTTTAATGCTGTAACTGTATTTAACACACAATATTTGAAGAACATGATAACCACAGGTAATTATTACTGTAAAAAAAAGATTCTGCTCACTTCTTGTTTTATCATGATCCATCTGCGTGGCTCCATATCCTGCGACCTGCACCTTTAGTCTGAAATGTAATAAAAAAAGAACCATTAAAAGAAGCAGATTTGACCTGTTTGTTTGATTTTGTTTCAAGTTTCTGAAGAGTTGATCTTTGAAATAAAGAAGAGGAGAGATCAAAACTCACAGTACTGTAAGACATTTAGCCCTGCTAGGAAGTTTTACAGGTTGAATGTCAGTAGGTTCAGGCAACTTCAGCAGCATGAGGTCATGGTTCCCCTTACTGTTGCTGTAGATCTTGTATTCTGTGATTTGTTTTCTTTTACTGTCATCCAGATCTAGTTTACCTGGATGCACACCTAGATATACATATATCTCACTACAAATAAAAGGATGACATAATTACTGTTCTGTATTTTATCACTGAATGTTAATATTAGAAAAAAACTAAACACACCAGAAATTCAACAACCTCATCTGGAATTTTTAAAATTATTATTTCTTTTATGTATATTACAAAAAAAACCTCTCTGGCTTACGGTTTCTCACAGTGAGCTGCAGTCAGAATCCATTGATTACTGATCAGAGAGCCTCCACACATGTATTTATCAGTCCCATCAACTCCTTCTACATACACATGGTAGCGACGCTCAGTATCCTTACATGGCTGACCTCCAATGATTCTCTTCTGCAGATCCACAGCTGAGCTCACTGAGACACCTGAAAGACAAAGTCCCACTGTGAGCTGGAGCAAAGTTTGTTGTAGAAAACATCCTAAAACCTGAGACTTTCTCCACCTGTCTGCTCTTTTAGAAAAGGTCATCAATCAGTTTGTTTACTGCTGCCCTCCAGCAGATTCAGTCATTTATTTTCTGATTTCACTTTTTTAATTTAGTCATTTATCTATCCATTTATGTTTAATTTGGTTTATTGGAAACACTTTTGTTTCTATGTAAGAAAACGTTATGAATTGTTCTCAATGACATTTTAAAAAATCAATTTCAATTATTCATTTCCGTGACATTGAAGCACTTCCATTTTTATTGGTAAAGTGTTGAGGTGTAAAGACTCTCTAGGGAATCTGTTTTAATGAAGGAAAACCAGCAGGTGAATCTGTGTCTGTGAGGAAGCTAAGACTCTGTAGTCATGGCCTTCAGGGCACTATAACACTGGAATGAGCAGAAAAATGATGACCGATCCTCAGAAGGTCAAGCTTGACATCTCTTTTGTCGAGACCTTTTCACCCCTGGTCATACGCCTGAAGACTGCTTGGCCTTGGGACATCCACAGCAGGACCAGGGGTCCGTGGAAACCCAACCACCCACCTGGACCTACAGTGTTTAACAAATGTATGAGACCACCTGTCATATTTGTCTCAGAGACCCTCCAGCATCATGAAGTGCTTTAATGTGGACTCTTTCATTTTCAGTGAGCTCTCCATGTTTTACCATTTTGAACAGGAATGAGGGATTTCAAACTGAATTCATCTTTTTATACCCAAATTTGAGCTGGGCTTCTCTGAGAAGTCAGAAATGAATCAAGCAAAACATTCACCCACTAAAACTAATTTTTCTGTTCAGGAATGCAAGTAAATAACTATGATTTGACACATTAATCAAGAAATAATAATGTGCTTTACTATTTTTTCAGTTTTTTTGTAAATCAGTAAATTTGAAAATTAATGGATAACAATAATAATTATATTTTAGCATTAAAAGTATTCGGTCTTCAGACACCGGCCTACTTTTTATACCCAAAACCAAACTCCAAACCTATGGAGACAGAGCCTTCAGTGCTGCAGCCCCCACCCTCTGGAACACTCTTCCTGCAGACATCTGAAGCGCTCCATCTGTGGACATTTTCAAAAAACGTCTCAAGCACCACCTGTTCACCACAGCATACAGTCTTCACTAAACCACCCCTTACACTCATCCTACCGCTCACATAGTTTGTCCATGTCTGTGTTCCTGTAAAGCGTCCTTGGGTGTCTTGAAAGGCGCTATATAAATTCAAGATATTATTATTATTATTATTATTATTATTATTATTATTATTATTATTATTACTATTATTATTATTATTATTATTATCATCATCATTTCGGTTAAAGAGCTTCTACAAATTGGTGTATTAACCATTGCAGAAACATAAAAAATGATTTTTGTAATTACCAATGCTGTTGATTTAGGGCAGCTGTGGCAGAAACCTTACTTTGGGTGGTGGTCTAATACATTGGTTAAGCACTGTATATATCATATATATTATAAACTGTGCTACATAACTGTGTGACAAATAACTGGACCAGAAGTAAAACCATAACTTCATCTTGATGTTTAAAATCAGTCTTTATAAGAACACGTATGAAAGTTGTTGAGGAAAAATCTGTTTTTGGTTATTTTTGTTTGCAAACTTGTTTATTTCTCTGCTTCTCCTCCACAAAGGCATACCAGGCTACATAGCACTGATGATAGATCAGCCTTCAGTTTGTACTCTGCATGCTCCCTGACATCTCACTGTTCAAGTCTCATTAAAATTCCTAGAAATATCAAAAACTTTCTCTGGATCCATCCTCTGACCTATCCCACTTCTACTGTCCCATCAGTGTTCATGTAATTACAGTTGCCATTAGAAAAGCTTTCAAATTTTAAAGATGATGAAAGAAACTTAAGTTATAAAGCTAAAACAACATCTTTCTAAAACAGTTCTTACCAACATTCAGTCAAATACTACCTCAAAGCATGGAGAACAATAAAGTAATCAGCAGAGGTGTTGAAGATGATTGACTACTCATCGGCCCACAGCAGAAGGAGAAGACGTGTCATGTCACCCATCTTTCTGTGACTGCCCTCCTGCTGCCACAGTGGTGCTTTTTAAATGTTTTCACTCTGTCTTGTTGGACCTCCACTCACCAATGGTGTCATGGTAGCTTATCGCTGCAGTCCCATTGGCTACAAGGTCTGCACTTGTGCAAATTTTCTGGTGTCCCTGCATTTTTCCAGCTCTACATGATTCTTCTGCTCAGAAACATCCAACATCTTTGGCTAATGTGTGTTTTAGAAGACTCACAAATAAATATGGTAGTGCGAAAAAGCTCCTTTTTGTCCTGTGACTGCTTGATTCTATTTTATTAACATGCCATTCACACAAAGGGCCCATCCACATGGGTTTGTAGGACATCAGACATGCAGAGGTCAAACGTTTAATAACAAGTCATTACAGAGTTCCCTCTTTGAATTACATCTATATAAATGCATGCACCTGCATAATATTATTATAGTATAGTTACTAGCTGTATTTTCTTTTCTGTAAAGCCCAAAACATTTCCACTACCTTTGACCACAGATTAAACTCAAGAGTTTGATAAGTTTCAGCTGTTTGCTTAGTAAAATATGGCCACTCACTGTTGGACTTTCAGTCGGCTTATCAACACTGAAACACTCAAACGGGGCAGTGAAAGCCTGTAAATTCAAACAGCTAACATTTTTATCAGTCTCTTGGTGTTAGACTACAATAAAAATTTAAATATCAAACTTCATCACGCAACAGCTGCCATTGTCCCTGCTTTTATCGTATCCAAAGTTGTATTTAAATGTCATTATCTCAAAATTACACACAAGGATCCTTTCATTCACTGGGTTTATGGATATTTAACTTACATTAGCCTGAGGATGTGTTTTATTTTAAGTGCAAGGTCCACATACATAGTTCCATTTATTAAGACTGAATATTCCTATTTGATCACACATTACACACATTAAACTGTTGTTTAAAGGGAATTTAAGTTGTTTCACAAACATCTGCAAAACCCAGGTGACGCTTTTAGAATAAATGGCCTCTGAGACATGAAGCTGCCAGGGCAATGCAGAGATGCAGAGGTCAGGGTTCATGGCCTGTTTGAGATGCAAGAGAACAACCTGGGCACAAGTAAGGCATGCCCAGTTTACAGGACCACACAGAGCCTCAACGAGGCTGCATCCTCTCAGCGCTGCTCTGCAGTAAAGGTGCCTGATGGCACGATCCTGACAGAGGAGTCAAGATATTAAGGAATGAGGTTACTGGCTACTTTGAAGAGTTGTATCGAGTCAGCTGTCTAGAAGATTCAACAGACCATGAACTAACTGAAGGCCAGAAAGCACTGAGTGTATGTGGGATTCAGGCTGAGATGCTGAAGGCAGGTGGTGAGACCTCCTCCTGTGGTTGCATGCTCTCATCTGATCAGTATAGAGAACAGGCATCATCCCTACCAACCGTAAGAGGAGCATTGTTTCTATGAGCAAGGGAAAGGTGATGAGCAAGAGTCTAACAACTACAGGGAAATTACACTTTTCATAGCCGAGCAAGGTTTTAGCACTGAACAGGATCCCTGATCCACTGCTCCAACAGGGAACTCAATAGAGGGTTGTTTGCAGCCATGTTGACTTCCAGAAGGTGTTCAACTCTGAGCAGAGATCCCCTTTGGAGGACTATGGAGCTTTGCAGGATCTCACGTTCACTAGTGGGACGTCTGCCTTACAGTATATTCTGGTACAGAGTGCTGTGAAGTGTGGTGGCTCCACCTCTGACTTCTTCCCAGGGGTGCATCTGAGCCCCTATATTCTTCAGTACCTGTATGGACAGGACAATGGGGTGGGTAACAGGGGCAGCGAACTATGGATTGTAATTTAGTGTTTAGATCACTGATCTGGACTTTGCTGATGATGCTGTGATCCTTGCGGAGACTGTAGATTTTCTTGTGGGGGCTCTCCACTTGCTGAGTGAGGAGACTGAAACATTGGCATGTCTTCAAGGTCAAAACAAAGATCCAGGAATTCAGGGAAGCTGTAGAGCAGTTACCTCCCTTGGCAGTGTAACCAATTGATCTGCTGACTGTGAGGCTGAGGTCACCCACAGAAGTGGATTCAAGCATTGGGTGATGGGTTCGCTGAACAAGACAGTGTGGCGTTCCCCATATCTAAAGTCAGAGTCTTTCAGTCCTTGGTCCTCCATGTCTTATTATACTCTAGTGAGGCCTGGATGTTGACTGATGGCCAGAGACGCTGACTGGACTCCTTTGTGACGTCTCTTTGTCACGTTTTTGGGTGTGATTGGCAAGACTGCATTTCTAATGCTCTTGTACTCAGGAGAATGGGGTTGGAAGTGTCAGCTGCTGGATACTGGAGTGGTAGCTGTGCTTCCTGGACATGATCTAGATCACTGCATACTGGGTGCTCAGGACCCAGTGGGTTGGACCAGATGTTGGGGAACACCATGTGCATTACGGAGGACTCAGCTGGGAGGATACCTGGAGAGATGGGACATGGGCCTGGACTATGGTCACCAGAAGGCCAGAGCAGTACAGGGCCAAGGTTGATGCAGAGAAGTATCAAACTGAAATATGCACCCATACCTGACCTGACGTGATGCTTAAATGATTAACTTTTAAATAGCCCTGTGTGACAAGAGTGTTAAATAAAAAAGATTCTTACAGGTATGTGGAAAAAAATTACAATGAGGTGAGTTTAATCAGTGACGTTCTTCTGGGTGCTGATGAGCAAGTCCTGTTGGGGTTTGACTTAACTGTGTTACAGATTTGGGTAAGTCTTGTTGGTCTCTGGCTTTTTACCAGAAAGGAGATGATTTAGGATTTCAATTTCAAATTTTAAAGGTATCCATGTACACGTCTAGTAATGACAATTAGACATGGAGTTAATGGAGCCTGTGACTAATTAATCCCTTAAATTGCCCTGAACCATGATGATAGTAGAGAGTTTATTTTGGGTTCAAAAAGTCCAGAACAGGAACAGCTCTTCAGCATACATTTAAAGGATAATGTCAAATGATCTAAGAGAAATTGGATTACTTTTGTCTCTAGTGCTTTAACTGACATGTATAACGTCAAAGCAGGTGAGCAAAACTCACCTGTGGGACTTTTGACATGTACCCTACTGCCACCTTGTGGTCATTGTTTGAATCACAATGTGAACACTTCATCCACTGAACAGCATGTGACTCTTAGGATGATTTTAACTTTTAACCAGCCAATATGTCAGGCAAAAAAAAAAAAAAAAACAAGGTGACTTGAGTCGGTTTATTATTTCCATTCTAAAAACTTCATAGAAAGAGTCTTGTTGAGTTGCAATCCTTGCAGTGTGGTTTTATACTGATAGAGCTCTTGATTGCGAAGGTTTCTCAAACTTTACTACTGAGGAGTAAACTCCATATAAAACTGCATAACGTGAATCATGGCATGCAGACATGTCAGTACACGACTTTTGTCGTTTTTGAAAAGAAAACTCACTCCTGTTCTTTGTTTTTCTTTTAACAAAGAAATGCCGTCAACTTCTGATACAACTGACACTTTAGCAGCATCCACACTAATCTCTTCCACCATAATTGCACCGGCCTCTTGTTGCTGCTTGCTTACACCACGACTCTGACACAGCAGAAAGTACTGCCCCTTGTTGCTGATTGGTCCTGTCACTTTGTAACTGGACCCAAACGGTTCAGATGGGAGTTTTGCAAAATGGATTCGCCAATGAGAAACACAGAAATGGGCGACTCCATCTGCTTTGCAAGGTTAACATTTATATTCATTCCATACGGGTTTAAAAACACACACATCTGGATGATTATGAATTACCAGAGGCCCCTAGGTAATACTAACCCTGTATGAAATGGCATTAGTCTGTAAAGTAGCTGTGCTCATGTCACAGTTTTTCACTAAATAAAAGTGATATTTCTTTAATCATGACTGCACTTTGAATGTGTTTCCATTGAAGGGATTTTTGGGCATTAGTAATTCTCGTAAAATCTCATCTCACGAGACTCTGCTGCGAGGAAGCTGAACGCTCAAAACCTGTTGCGTGTTGGTACGGTTATGATTACATCTGCAGCGGTTGCCTTGACAATTTTAAACAAAAGACGAAGGCAACGGAAAGTTCAGAGGGAAAGTCTGTGAGTATGGCAAAAGCCACGTTTAAGGGTGTAAGTATGATGTCAAGAAAAGTCTCTGTCTACTCTTCTGTCCACATGTACCACACCATGTCGTCTCAACGTGAACTGGTCATGTGACACGTCACATTCTATGATGTGTAAATGTGGAAAAAGTGTTTCTATTGCACTTTTTTACTATATTTTTATATTGGAACAAATGAAAAAAACACCTCCTGAGAGTGTCAAAACTTTCTAGGGATAGTTAAGAGCTTTTTGGAAATTCAAGGTGTTTTTACCATTACCAGCTTTTTATTAAGCTATTTATTTGTTGCACATTTTCAAGGATAATGGAAATGCAGCCAATGCCTTTCAGTTAAAGTCACATATTAAGTCATTTTCACTTTGAAAGTTTTTGTTTTAGTTGATGAAATTTCCACTTTTAGTCAATAACAATTTCTTCAATTTTTGTTTTCAATTTTAATCAATACATTTTTCTTTGAAGTTATTTAACAAACAAAATTTTAGAAAATTTTAGAACCGTAAAACACTCACATTAATAAATGATTAATACTGAAATTACTTTTAAATGAATTGAAGAACACACTGACATACTTGACATACCTTTGGAAAAACTCCCTTGGTTTGTACAGATTGCCTTTGTTTTGAAAAGCTCCTGGCACGGTTCCACTGTAGCCTGATCAAGGGACTTGTTGGGAGGTAAAACTTAGAACCACAGGGTTTTGACAGCAGGGAGATGCAGCCTGGTATGAAAGCTGTGACTGTGCGTGCTGGAGCCGACACCCAGCAGCTGCAAGGAGCAAAACCCCCTGCCAGTCTGAAAGGGTTGGTACTGCAGGACACTCTTGGAAAAGAGATTTTTAATCTCAATGAGTCTTTTCCTTGTTAAATAAAAGTTAAATGAAAAAATAAACTGCATAGATTCTACGGGCCGAGGAGTGCTGTGGCCAGATGACATCACACTACCAGTGTGGACCAAAACATGGCGGCCAACTGGTGAGTTTATTAGCTCAAATGTCATCAAAATGCTAGTGATTTTTCTTTGTTCAATATACATATGAGAGACACAAATATTTTTCCAATAAGAGGAATTTGTCTGATCGTGCAGGGTTCCTTTAAAAGAGGTAAATACTTAAGAAGGGCTCTTTCTCTGTCCAAAGCAATGAGCAGGTGCCTCAACTCTGTTTTTGTCTGTGTGATTATGTCTCAGGGCTTTTGCATTAACACTCACTGGACTCAGATGATGTCTCTTCATACCAACACTTTCTTTACTTCTCTACTCCACAAATAATTTCCCCATTTTGCTCAACTTATTTTATTTCTCCCACAAGCTTTGACCTGAGAATTCTACAGTTTTTGCTCTTATGAAACGGTATAAAAAAGCCACAAATTAAACAGAATGCTGCAGAAACTGTTGATGATGATGATGAAATGTTTCTCATTTTTCAGAACTTGCTTCAACTTCCCCAGGTCTACAAAAGCACACAGCAAGAATGATTTGGTGAGTTACTTTTATTTTATTTTCATTTCACATCAACTCAGAAAGTGAAATCATCATTTATTAGTGTGTCAGCATTAAACAGAAAAGCAGACTGTTATTCATGTCGGTGTTTTTTCATGCAACGAATAAATAATAACAAGGGTTATCCATTCATTGAGCCTCATTCACCAACTGTTAAGACATTTGTTTTTAAAACCCATTTTTGCAGATTTGAAGATTGTGACATCCCCAAGTTTTCTGTGATTATAAATGTTAATCTAACAGAACACAATAGTGAGCACTCAAACATTTAAGAGCTGATTTAACAGGATAAAATTATTACTTTTGCACTCATCAGCATGACATTATGCTAGATTAAGAAAGACATAAATATGTTGCACTATTAATCAAAGCATGCAGTGTTTGAGCATCAGGCTGCAAAAAACAACACTGATAAAGGGAAGGGGGAGTGACAACTTTCTGAATAGCACTGTAAATTTGAAAACAAGAGAAATAAAGTAACTCAGCCCTGTGTTAATAGTTCACCTGCTTCAAAACCACAAAATCTTTGAAAATCTTGTCATGTCACTGCCCCACACCTGAGATCTTCACCCAAATCCACAACAGCATACAGACTCATGTCAGCGCATTCGGAAGTAGGAGATCAGGTGAGAAAGAGCCACATTTAAAGAGACAGGCTCCAAAACTAAGGGTTCTGATAGAGCTGTTAAGAGCTGGTTTATACAGGGCCAGAAAACTCCTCTGATGCTTGATCCAAACTATGTTTTGACCAGTGTGTAAAACAGATGTTTTATTGAGACCACAGAGAACGCTTTGAATAGGTGGGAAAGAGGTTCTATATGTCACTTTTTTTTAAAGAGGCTGTTTAACTGATGGCTGAGAATTAAATTTTGCAAAATTGATTAAAATTTTCATGTAACTCACCAATTTATTTCTAGTTAATATGGGTGTAGATGTTCCCGAAAAGCCTTTCTTATTTGGTTTTAGTACACCTATACCTACGGTCTCCTCAATATCCCTTCAATCCAGGTCCTGTACATACAGACGTCCATGAAAGCAGCTGGTTCGACAAAAGCAAACCTACCGCCTCCAAAAGAAATGACCCCGTAAATCCTCCCATTGAACACCACTCCACCACCAGAATCACCCTGTAAAAAAAGACATTTGTTACACAATTGAAACGATGAAATATTTTTTTAGGAAAATTTGAGTAATACAGTGATGAACTGAAATGTATGAAAGTTTTCTAATATTAAATGACAGCAGGAAATAGAAGATTAGAGGCTGTTCAGACTCACTGGAGCTGCATCCACTTTTGGTTGTTGGTTTGCTCCAGATTGGCCACAGAAGAAGTAGTGATAGCCATGAGTTAGGTAGAACAGTCGATGGTACGTCTGCATTCGGTTTATAAAGCTCTGACAATTTACAAGCGGGATGTTTTCACAATGGAGCTCAAAAGTCCTGTCATTTTCTATATCAATGGAGAAAGAAAGCATTTCAGAACTATCAAGACAAAACATCATTACTATTTAAAGTTGTACTGATTAAATTTCTATCACAGAAAATAAGCAAAATCATACTGTCCTTTAACTATTGCAATCAGATTAAATCTTCGTATTCATGTTTAATATTCATGTTTTAAAACTGAGTGTGATCAACTGAGATTTTTGACAAAGTTTTCCATTTCAATTCAAAAACTGTGTTCCCAGAATCTCCTGATTTTTCCTAGTTGAGTCATAAATGTAGGCTGACAGATTTTGTTTGACAGAGTATCAATGAGCACCAAACAAACAAATAAACATTGATATAGGCGTTAATAAACAAATAAATGAATTAAAATGCATATTAACAGAGAAAATGTAGCAAGACTGATCTCACCTTTTTCACCATTAGGACGCAACAGTGTTCCTGCATGACCAGCCATCTGAACCATATCACCACTGAAAGACAAATTAAATACCAGATGTTAATGCTGTTTTCTTAAAAAAAAAAAACTGAAGGGATTTAATGCAGTTAAAAAAAAAAAAAAAGTCCTTCTATGAGTATCTCATGACAACCATTTTAGCATGTGTGTGCTGTATGACAGCTACAGTGTGTGTCAGCTCCAGCTTGGTAAATGCATCCTCTGTGTTGGCTGCCCTTCTGCTGTCACAGCTGTTTTCAGTAAATCTACTTAAAAGTGACTAAAATGAATAAAAAGCAACATTTCAGCTAGTAGCATTCTTCTACCTAGCAGAGAGAGTTGTGAATAGAGGAGCCCTCTTTTCTTTAGAGTATTGGTGTGTGTGGTGCAGCACTCATGCAGGCAGTCTGACTGAAGGCTGTTAGAAAATTCCCTTGACAGTTGAGCTTCTATTACAGGTGAAATAAAACTTACACATTTGGCCGGTTTCTACAGGCCTATACATCAGGAAGTGGTACAGGTGGGATGAAAGTTTGGGTTGGTAGCTTCAGCAGCATGATGTCATGAACATTATTGCTGCTGTCTGCATAAATCTCAGGTTTTGCTGTTATTAAGTGTTCTTCTCTTGGACCAGGACCATGATCGCCGACAACTGCTCTCATGCCCCTACAAAGAGGAATATGGAAAAGAGGAGCCCCATTTAATTACTGTAAACCAAGAGCATTCCTTATTAATTAGAGAATTCAATCAGCCTTTATCATGGCTAAAAAAAATCTTAGTGGATCTGCCCTTCAAGTGTTGAAACTAAGAAGAACGAAACAATTTAACACAAGCTTATGTTGTTTGCTTTCTGGCATTTCTGACCAACAGCAGACAACATAAGCGTGTGACCACTGGCTGTAGTCTGGACATCTGCTATAAATACATGTTAATATACCAGAAATGTATGCAAATATTTAAAAGCAATGATTATCATGTAGGTAATGTTCCATAATATTTAAGAATTTAAAACAACATTTACAAATGTAAAGGAAAATATACGTAAAAAAAATTAGAAGTGTAGAGTGAAGCTGTTATCACCCACAATCCCCAGCAGTGAGCTGCAGTAAGAATCCACTGGTTGCTGATCAGAGAGCCTCCACAAATGAGTTTGTTATTTTGACCAATAAATTTCACATGGTAATGACGCTCATCGGGTCTACATTGATCACTATTAATGATTCTCTTCTGAGGGTCCACAGCTGTGCTCACTGTCACACCTGAAGAAGAGAGTCATCCACAGGTTACTGTCAGTTAAAACAATGTTTGTGGCTGAAAACTTTTATCTCTAAAGAGAAGTTAAAAAGAACTCCATGGTTAGATTAAATGGGAAGGTGTGGAATTTTCCTTTAAAGTTTTGGATCTCTGTCTCTGTGTTGGTTTGGCCATCAGTATTTACTAATTCCATTCACAAGCATCAATATACATTAATGCAACACAAGTGCTTTGATTAGTCACACATCAAGAAGAACACTATATAACCCAAAGTCCATTTACCATTTAACTGGGTGGATCAACTTTTTGTAGAAGCCTACCAACCAACCCTGCCGTCTCACTGTCTTTATCATCCAGTTTACCTGAAGTCATAGAGAACAGTAAAGTAATCAGCAGAGGTGTTGAAGATGGTTGACTACTCACCGGCCCACAGCAGAAGGAGAAGACGTGTCATGTCACCCATCTTTCCGTGACTGCCCTCCTGCTGCTACAGTGGTGCTTTTTCAATGTTTTCACTCTGTCCTGTTGGACCTCCACTCACCAATGGTGTCATGGTAGTTTATCGCTGCAGTCCCATTGGCTACAAGGTCTGCACTTGTGCAAATTTTACAATGTCTCTGCCCTTTTCTGCTTTGAAACATTGAACATGTTTAACTAACGTGTGTGTCAGAATGCTCAGAATTAAATTTTGAAGTGTAAAATACTTAAATAAATGAATGAATAGCAGCATTTGATAAACTGTGCAAATAAAGTACTCTAAAGCAGCTTATTGGGCTGTCTAACTGTATATTTAAATGTTCTCTATATGCTCTAATTTTTATTCTCAGAAAAGACAAATCTGAAAGCTGAATTTTCATTGAGTACATGGTTGGAAAAAGCTCCTTTTTGTCCCGATACTGATTGATTGTTTTCTTGTTTGATTGATTGATTCTGTTTCATTAACATGCCATGCACACAAATGACCCATCCCCACTAATAGACATCAGACATGCAGTTAAAACAGTCCAACAGTTCATTAAAGTCACTGCAAAGTTACCTGTTTTCTAGCTTGTTTATAACTGGTATTCTCTTTTTTTCTCAAAGGCTTTGTAGGTAAAATCAACTAAAAGTGGCCTTTTTAAAATCGACAGCAAAAGTGGCCTCTTTGAAACCACAACTCAAGTTTCTCGTGATCATCCAACCAGATGAAATAAAAACTTTAAATGTATGTCCCCTACGTCATTATAAATGGAACAATAAAATACAAGATCTAATGCATTCTTCTGCATGGTTTATGGTTTACATAATTTTTTATCCTTTATTTAAGCAGAGGAAAGTCACTGAGATGGTTTCATTTTAAGAGGAGTCCTGCAGCAGAACAAAAAAACACCACATCTTTAACACAGTTAGAATGATCACACTTCTAAACATTGATTTGTGCAATGCCATGTCCTGGTTAACAGGCCACTTTTAAAACAGTTGAACCATAATCATTGGTTGTTCAGTCACTTCTTCTTTAAATAAGCCATTAGACACCTAAAGGGGGCAGTTAAACTGTCTTTTGGAAATTATTCCACTCAAAATCATAGTTCATGATGCCACATATTTGTGTTTTGTCAATAGAATATTAGATTTTTTTAATAATTCAGTTTTTGAGAAATGGTTGCTACCACTGTTTTTTTTACTTTTCTATGAAGCCTGAAGTGTTCTCACTGATGCACTAATGATTAAACAGAAGAGTTTGATCAGGTTTGGGTGTATGTTTAGTGAAATACATCCACTCACTGTTGCACTTACAGTTGGTTTATCAGCACAGAGAAGCTCAGGTGAGGCAGTAAAAGTCTATACATTCAAACAGCCTGAGTTCATATCAGTCTCTTGATGTTACAGTACATTATAACTTCATACATGAAACTTCACACGACATCCATTGTCCCTGCATTTATTGTATCCAAAGGTGGATAAAGATTTCATTATCTATTTAAAATTACACACAAGGATCCTTTCATTCACTGGCTTTATAGTAGCAGAAACAGTGAAGGTCTGTTTTGTATCTGAGGGATATTTAACTTACATTAGCACAGGGGATGTGTTTTATTTCTCCACATGTTTTATTTATAGGTTGAGTATTCCTGTTTGATCACAAACTATACAGGTTACAGATCAAACTGTTGTACTTAAAATAAATTTCAGGTGTTTCACAAACATCTTCAAAACCAAAATGACAAAAACATCCACATCCATCCAACTGTACTCTTGTGAGACCTGGACACTGACTGATGGTACTCCTTTGTGACTGGACTCCTTCATGAGGGCTTCTCTTTGGTGCATTTTTGGGTATTGCTGGTAAGACTGTGTGTCTCATGCTGACATAGAGAAAAGGGGATGGGAAGGGTCAGCTGCCGTGCCTCCTGGGCCTGATTTAGTTCATCATATACTGGGTGCTCACTTTAGTCAATAACAAGTCCTTACATTTTTGTCTTCAAGTTGAATCAATGCATTTTTCTTTGAAATTATTTGATGAACAAATTCAAACACTCACATTAATAAGTAAAACACTCACATTAATAAACTATCAATACTGAAATTACTTTAAAATGAAGAACACACTGGCATACTTTACATACCTTTGGAAAAACTCCCTTGGTTTGTACAGATTACCTTTATTTTCAAAAGCTCCTGGCACGGTTCTGCTGTAGCCTGATCAAGGCACTTGTTGGGAGGTAAAACTTAGAACCACAGGGTTTTGACAGCAGGGAGATGCAGCCTGGTATGAAAGCTGTGACTGTGCGTGCTGGAGCCGACACACCCAGCAGCTGCAAGGAGCAAAACCCCCTGCCAGTCTGAAAGGGTCGGTACTGCAGGACACTCTTGGAAAAGAGATTTTTAATCTCAATGAGTCTTTTCCTTGTTAAATAAAAGTTAAATGAAAAAATAAACTGCATAGATTCTACGGGCCGAGGAGTGCTGTGGCCAGATGACATCACACTACCAGTGTGGACCAAAACATGGCGGCCAACTGGTGAGTTTATTAGCTCAAATGTCATCAAAATGCTAGTGATTTTTCTTTGTTCAGTATACATATGAAAGATGCAAATATCCATCCAATAAGAGGAATTTGTCTGATCGTGCAGGGTTCCTTTAAAAGAGGTAAATACTTAAGAAGGGCTCTTTCTCTGTCCAAAGCAATGAGTGGGTGCTTCAGCTCTGTTTTTGTCTGTGTGATTATGTCTCAGGGCTTTTGCATTAACAATCATTGGACTCAGATGATGTCTCTTCATACCAACACTTTCTTTACTTCTCTACTCCACAAATATTTGCCCCATTTTGCACAACTTCTTTTATTTCTCCCACGAGCTTTGACCTGAGAATTCTACAGTCTTAGTTCCTAATTAAACAGTATAAAAAAGCCACAAATTAAGCAGGGTGCTGTAAAAAAAAAAAAACATTGATGATGATGAAGTGTTTCTCATTTTTCAGAACTTGTTTCAACTTCCCCAGGTCTACAAAAGCACACAGCAAGAATGATTTGGTGAGTTACTTTCATTTTATTTTCATTTCACATCAACTCAAAAAGTGAAAACATCATTTATCAGTGTGTCAGCATTAAACAGTAGTGGAAAAGCAGGCTATTATTCATGTCTGTGTTTTTTTTTACCCTGCAGTAGGAGATCAGGTGAGAAAGAGCCACATTTAAAGAGACAGGCCCTAAAACTAAGGGTTCTGGTAGAGCTGTTAAGAGTTGTTTTATACAGGGCCAGAAAACTCCTCTGATGCTTGATCCATGTTATATTTTGACCAGTGTGTAAAACAGATGTTTTATTGAGACCACAGAGAACTCTTTGAATAGGTGGGAAAGAGGTTCTATATGTCACTTTAATATTGTTTTTTCTTTAAAGAGGCTGTTCAACTGATGGCTGAGAATTAAATTTTGTAACATTGATTGAAATTTTCATGTAACTCACCAATTTATTTCTAGTTAATGTTGGCATAGACCCTCCTGAAAAGCCTTTCTTATTCGGTTTAGTACACCTATACCTACGGTCTCCTCAATATCCCTTCAATCCAGTTCATGTATTCACAGACATCCAGGAAAACAGATGGTTGGACAAAGGCAGTCCTCCCATCACCCATGAAAGAATTGACCCCGTAAATCATGCCATTGAACACCACTCCACCACCAGAATCACCCTGTAAAAAAGACATTTGTTACAGAATTTAAATGATGAAATATATACTTTCATGGCCATTTTGAGTAATACAGTGATGAACTGGAATGTATTAAAGTTTTCTAACATTTAATGACAGCAGGAAATATAAGATTAGAGGCTGTTCAGACTCACTCCAGCTATATCCACTCTTGGTTGTTGGTTTGCTCCAGATTGGCCACAGAGCCAGTGCTGATAGCCATGATTTTGATAGAACATTGGATAGTTGTTCTGCAGATGGTTTCTTAAGTTCTGACAGTCTACAAGCGGGATGTTTCCACACTGGAGCTGAGGAGGTCTGTCATTGCCTATATCAATTAAGAAACAAAGCATTTCAGAACTAGGAAAGCACTGGGAGAGTACAGACCTCCGACAAGGCAGGTCAGCCCCATCTCCCAATAGTAAAGAATCCTTTAAAAAAATATTCCTGGATCCAGACGGTGATCAGGATTACTCCAAAAATCTAAACAGTTCTTCTTTGTGCCATTTCTGACATTTCCTGAAAATGTCATCAAAATACATCCATAACTTTTTGAGTTATGTTGCTAACAAACTAACTAACAAACCTTGCTGATCACATAACCTCCTTGGCGGAGGTAACTATCAAGACAAAACATCATTGCTATTTAAAGTTGTACTGATTAAATTTCTATTACAGAAGTTTAAGCAAAACCATACTGTGTACTTTAACTATTGCAATCAGATTAAATCTTCTTATTCATGTTTGATATTCATGTTTTAATGTGATTTTGACAAAGTTTTCCATTTCAATTCAAAAATTGTGTTCCCAGAATCTCCTGATTTTTCCTAGTTGAGTCATAAATGTAGGCTGACAGATTTTGTTTGATGGAGTATCAATGAGCACCAAACAAACAAATAAACATTGATATAGGCATCAATAAACAAATGAATTAAAATGCATCTTAACTGAGAAAATGTAGCAAGATTGGTCTCACCTCTTACATTATTACGAAGCAACTGTGTTGCTGCGTGACCAGCGTTCTGAACTATATCACCACTGAAAGACAAATTAAATAGGAGATGTTAATGCTGTTTTCTTAAAAAAAAAAAAAAAAACTAAAGGGAACTAAAGGGATTCATTTCAGTTTTGTGAAAAAATAAAGTCACTTCAATGAGTATCTCATGACAACCATTTTAGCATGTGTGTGCTGTGTGACGGCTACAGTGTGTGTCAGCTCCAGCTTGGTAAATGCATCCTGTGTGTTGCTGCCCTTCTGCTGTCACAGCTGTATGTTTTAGTAAATCTCCCTAAAAGTGACTAAACTGAATAACAAAGCAAAACAGTTAAGTATGGATCTTTATTTAGAATTTTTCTGTCTATCTTGGCAGAGAGGTGTGTGAATAGGGGAGCCCTCTTTTCTTTAGAGTATTGGTGTGTGTGATGCAGCACTCATGCAGGCAGTCTGACTGTCCTGGCTTGTTTCCATACAAGCCAAGATGAAAACCAAGCCATTACCCAGCCACCAGTCTGAAAAGGTTGTTAGAAATTCCCTTGACAGTTGAGCTTCTATGGTGAAATAAAACTTACACATTTGGCCGGTTTCTACAGCCCTGTGCTCGAGGAAGTGGTATAGGTTGGATATTAGTCGGGGTTGGTAGCTTCAGCAGCATGATGTCATGAAAACGTCTGTTGTTGTCTGCATATATCTCAGGTGCTGCTGTGATTAAGTCTTCTCGTCTTGGACCAGGACCATGCACGCCTACAACTGCTCTCATGCCCCTACAAAGAGAATATGGAAAGAGGAACACTATTTAGTTGTTGTAAATCAAGACCATTCCTTATTAATTACAGAATTCAAACAGCCTTTATCAAGTGTTGAGACAGAGAAGAACAATAAAATTTAACACAAGCTTATGTTGTTTGCTGTCAGACATTTCTGACCTACAGCAAACAACATAAGCGTGTGACCAGTGGCTGTAGTCTGGACATCTGCTAAGAATAAAGATGTTAATATACCAGAAATTTATGCAAATTTATAATAGCAATGATTATCATGTAGGTAATGTTCCATAATATTTGAGAATTTTAAAACTACATTTACAAATGTAAAAAGAAAACATGTATAAAAAAGGAATATACAGTGAAGCTGTTATCACTCACAATGTCCAGCAGTGAGCTGCAGTAAGAATCCACTGGTTGCTGATCAGAGAGCCTCCACAAATGAGATCATCACCCTGATCAATAAATTTCACATGGTAATGACGCTCATTGGCTCCACATGGACGACCATTAATGATTCTCTTCTGAGGGTCCACAGCTGTGCTCACTGTCACACCTGAAGAAGAGAGTCATCCACAGGTTACTGTCAGTTAAAACAATGTTTGTGTCTGAAAACCTTTATCTCTAAACAGAAGTTAAAAAGAACTCCATGGTTAAATTAAACGTGAAAGTGCAGTATTTTCCTTCAAAGTTTTGTAACTCTGTCTCTATAGTGATTTGGCCATCAGTATTTACTAATCCCGTAAGCATCCATACACATTCATGCATCACAAGAGCATTGATTATCTAGAAAAACACAATATAACCTTAAGTCCATTTACCATTTAACTGGATAGATCAGCTCTATTAAGAGGTCAACCAGCCAACCCTGCTGTCTCACTGTCTTACATTATCCAGTCTACCTGAAGTCAAAGAGAACAATAAAGTAATCAGCAGAGGTGTTGAAGATGGTTGACTACTCACCGGCCCACAGCAGAAGGAGAAGACGTGTCATGTCACCCATCTTTCCGTGACTGCCCTCCTGCTGCTACAGTGGTGCTTTTTAAATGTTTTCACTCTGTCCTGTTGGACCTCCACTCACCAATGGTGTCAGAACAGTTTATCGCTGCAGTCCTATTGGCTACAAGGTCCGCATTTGTGCAAATTTTACCATGTCTCTGCCCTTTTCCTGCTTTGAGACATTCAACATGTTTAGCTAACATGTGTTTCAGAATGCTCAGAATTAAATATTGAAGTGTGAAACTATTTAATGAATAAATAGCAGTATTTGATAAACTGTGCAAATAACATGAAAGCAACTTATTGGGCTGTCTAACTGTATATTTAAATGTTCTCTATATGCTCTAATTTTTATTCTCAGAAAAGACAAATCTGAAAACTGAATTTTCATTGAGTACATGGTTGGAAAAAGCTCCTTTTTGTCCCGTGACTGATTGATTGTTTTCTTGTTTGATTGATTCTGTTTTATTAACATGCCATTTACACAAATGGCCCAGCCCTATTGGAATAATAGACATCAGACATGCAGTTAAAATAGTCCAACAGTTCATTAAAGTCACTGCAAAGTTACCTGTTTTCTAGCTTGCTTATAATTGGTATTCTGTTTTCTCTCTCCAAGGCTTTGCAGGTAAAATCGACAGCAAAAGTGGCCTCTTTGAAACCACAACTCAAGTTTCTCGTGATCTTCCGACCAGATGAAATAAATACTTTAAATGTATGTCCCCAGTGTTATTATACATGGAACAGTGAAATACAAGATGCAAAACATTCTTCGGCATGGTTTATGGATTAAATATACTTTTTATCCTTTATTTTAGCAGAGGAAAGTCACTGAGATGGTTTTATTTTAAGAGGAGCCCTGCAGCAGAACAAAAAAACACCTTTAACACAGTTAAAATAATCTCACTTCTAAATATCCATTTGTGCAATACCATGCCCTGGTTAACAGGCCACTTTTAAAACAGTTGAACCACGTTCAGTGGTTGTTCAGTCACTTCTTTAAAAATGCCATTAGACACCTAAAGGGGGCAGTTAAACTGTCTTTTGGAAATTATTCCACTCAAAATCATAGTTCATGATGACACATATTTGTGTTTTGTCAATAGAATATTAGTTTCTTATAATTTAGTTGTTAAGAAATGGTTGCTAACACTATACTGTCTTTTCTATAAAGCCTGAAGTGTTCTCACTGATGCACTACTGATTAAACAGAAGAGTTTGGTCGAGTTCTGGGTGTTTGTTTAGTGAAATACATCCATTCACAGACTTACAGTTGGTTTATCAGCACAGAGAAGCTCAGGTGAGGCAGTAAAAGTCTATACATTCAAACAGCCTGAGTTCATATCAGTCTCTTGATGTTACAGTACATTATAACTTCATACATGAAACTTCACACGACATCCATTGTCCCTGCGTTTATTTTATCCAAAGATGCATAAAGAGTTCATTATCTATTTAAAATTACACACAAGGATCCTTTCATTCACTGGCTTCATGGTAGCAGAAACAGTGAAGGTCTGTTTTGTATCTGAGGGATATTTAACTAACATTAGCCAGAGGATGTGTTTTATTTCTGCACACGTTTTATTTATAGGTTGAGTATTCCTATTTGATCACACACTACACAGACAACATGTGGTGGTGGTTGGTTGAACTTAAAATAAATTTCAGGTGTTTCACAAACATCTTCTAAACCAAAATGACAAAAACATCCACATCTGTCTTACTGTACTCTTGTGAGGCCTGGACGCTGACTGATGGGCCGAGACCCCGACTGGACTCCTTCATGAGGGCTTCTCTTTGGTGCATTTTTGAGTATTGCTGGTAAGACTGTGTGTCTCATGCTGACATAGAGAAAAGGGGATGGGAAGGGTCAGCTGCCGTGCCTCCTGGGCCTGATTTAGTTCATCATATACTGGGTGCTCAGGACCCGCTGGGCTGGACCAGATATTGGGGGCTGCATGGAGGGGTTTAACTAGGAGAATACCTGCAGAGGTGGGGCATGGGCCTGGAAGATGGTCATCAAGAGGCCAGAGCAGTACAGGAACAAGGTTGAAACTCAAATATAAATAAGAAAATAGGTTTGAAAAAGCTTTAAAATCATAGCCAGAGGATGTGATTTATTAGCAATGCAATGTCCATGCACATATCTCCATTTATTACGGATTGAGTATTCCTATTTGATCACACATTTTTAAGAAATTTCTGGTGTTTCACAAACATCAAAACCCAAATGACAAAAACATCCACACAGCAGAAAGCTTCATTATTCAATCTAACACTCATTCTAAAAGCTGACTCTTTTAGATTACATGAAGCTGTAAGAGCAAAGAGAAGAGAGAAGTGGAGGCAAAGTCCTTTAGCTGATGTCTGCCCTGTATTCAGGTCCAGAGAGTGCTGTGAAGTGATGTAGCTCCACCTCTGACTTCTTCCCAGTTGATTCTGTGGTGAGGCAGGGGTGCATCTGAACCCTTAAACTCTTCAGTACCTGTATGGACTGAAGTATGAGGGTATAACACAGGAACAGGATGATGTGGAGTGTTATTTGGTGATGTCCAGATCAAAGATTCAGGTATTTGGGGGTGCATTAGATGGTGCCATTGAGTCTCTATCTGTGAATGGGGAGAGCGTGGATGTTGTAGAGCAGTTCACCTAACTTAGCAGCATAATCCCTCGGTGCACTAACTGCGAGCTTGAGATCAACTGCAGACTTGCACTTGCACATGGGGTGATGGGTTAGCTTGGCAAGGCAGGGTGGTGCTCACAGTATCTGTGGACTTAAGTCCGAATCTTGATGGGCCGAGACGCTGACTGACTCCTTGGGCAAATTTTGGGGTATCGCTGGTAAGACTGTGTGTCCCATGCTGATGTGGAGAGTGGGGATGGGCCCAATCCAGTTCACCACGTACTGGCTGCTCAGGACCCACTGGGCTGGACCAGATACTGGGGGGGCTGCATGCACCATAAAGGGGTTTAACTAGGAGAATACCTGCAGAGGTGGGGCATGGGCCTGGAGGAGGCCTGGATGATGTCATCGAGAGGCCAGAGCAGCACAGGACCGAGGTTGACGCTCAAATATAAATGAGAAAATGGGTTGGAAAAGCTTTAAAATCCTAAGGACAAGTAGCAGCATGGTTTATGGCAACGTTGTTATCGTTAACTAAAACTAGCTAAATAACTAAAACTAAAAGGTAAAAACCATTTTAGTTAACTGAAACTAAATAAAACCTCAGCTTTATTAGATAAATGAAAACTAACTAAAACTGAATTCTGTGCTGACAAAACTAACTAAAATGACATAAAATCACAGACAAAATCTCCTTAGTTTTAGTCTTTGACAGCAGCAGACTGTCTGACATGAACACCAAGACCCGGAAAGAGTGAAGTGTCATGTTTGATTGCAGAAGACTTCAATGGTTAATTTTAGGTCTTGCGTTGTAAACAAACATAAAAAATGAATAAATTCAATGTAAAGTGAAGAGTCCTTTTGGATCTTGCCCTTAATAAGTGTCCCATTTTGCTAAAAAAAAACTAACACTAAAACTATAAAAAACTAAACTGAAATGAAGCTTTTTTTTCCTCAAAATCAAAACTAAACTAAACTATGAAACCAGCAGGAAAACCTGATAAAACTACTGAAATCTGAAACAAAAGGTGAAAACTAAATAAAAATAAAAACTAATGAATCCAAAACTATTATAACCTTGGTTTACAGTTTAAAATATATTTTTTATCCTTTATTTTAGCAGGGAAAAGCCACTGAGATGGTTTCATTTCAAGTGGTGCCCTGCAGCAAAACAAAAAAACCCTCTTCAACACAGTTAGAATGATTACTAATGCATTCATAAACACATGCTTTCTGGCACAAATCATGCCCTGGTTAAGTCTTCTCTTGCCATTAAAATAAAAATAAAAATTAATTTTTAAAAAAGGAAATGAAAAAAAAGAAACTGAATAAAACAAAATAAATAAATGAAAGAAAAATAATATTGAAAAAACACCAGAGATACCAGAGGAGACAGCTTAGCTGTCATTTGGATATTCTTCCACTTACTGTACAGATACAGCAGTAAGTTCAGCATCATCATTTACATCATAAATTCAGTGTTGTTGGTTGTATCAGTGAAATATTGCTGCTGAGAACAAATACTGTGATTATTCATATGTCAATTTTGTATTTTAAGACATAGTTACGCTATGTTTTACACTTCTGTGAAGCCTTAAGTGTTCAGTGATGCACTAATGATTACACAGAGGAGTTTGATCAAGCTGTTGCTGTTTGTTAAGTAAAATATGTCCACTCACAGTTGGACTGACAGTTGGCTTATCAGCACAGAGAAGCTCAGGTGAGGCAGTAAAAGACTGTATATTCAAACAGCACATTAAAATTCCATTCATGATACTTCACCATACAATGGTTGCCTTTGCACATCTTTACACACATAAAAATGTGTATTTAAATATGATAGTATTAAAATAATCACACACAGACATCCTTTTGTTCACTGACTCTTTTATGATTGATATGTAGCAGAAACATTGAATACACTGTGATCAGTTAAATGATCATAATTTCCCTGGTATTTTTTTGTTTCAGAATAACTTGGAACATTCATTCAAAGACTGTGCTCATGTATATAACTAAGTGAGTTGTAGTGTAGGTTTCCCTGTTCCATTAAACATAACACAGATTACAGATAAAACTGTAATCATTAGGTGTTTCATAAACTATATGCAGACAGACTGAGGTCAGTGGATATGGCTGGAGCTAGAGCATCTCTTCTAGCCTCATAGTCTATCTTTAATGCTATGAAAATAGATCTGCCCCTTTAGTCTTCATCATGTTTACCCAGAGTTTAGTCACTAGGAAGTGTTGTGAAGCAGAGGAAATGTTGCTGACATTAAACTAATGCTGTGTTATCCTACTCCATCCTCCATTTATTGAACCCTAACATGACTTGTTTTTTCCTGCAAGGGCTTCTTCATAATTGTAATCTATCCCGCATTTGTTGCTCTCCATCTGTCTCTGAACACAATGCACAACACTCACATGTGACATGACAAAGATATCACACCAGAGTTCTTGAGTCACTGCTGACGTTTCTGGTGCTAAAAACAGGAGCTGGTGGGCATGTGTCTGTGAATATAGCGACTCATTGTATGACAGTCAGCAGTCAGTAGAAATCCTATAGACATGACAGTTTTAATTGACTTTAATGTATAAAATTTTAAATATTCAATTTAGATTTAAATTTGGCTACTTTTGCATTTCAGATAATTCTCTGTCAGCAGATGAAGTTGAAAGACTATGATCAACATGTACAGGACCTTTATTTTTCATTATAGCAGGGCCAGAGTAGGACTCATTCTCAGCCCTGGTTTTCTGACTCAGACCAGCCCACTTTAGTGAAGTTCTTTTATTTTGGATTGAGTGCATTTATTATAATACTTTTCTACAATTACATACATGAAAAAAAAAATCTAAAAAACATATAACTGTGACTAACCATTGGATTATGGATTTTTTTTAGATGGTTTTAAAGTTACAAGATTTTATTTTTCTACGTTTTTTTTTTTGTTTGTTTTTTGCAAAGTCTGCCCTCAATATTTTTGACAATCTTTAAACCATGTCAGTTTTATTTATATATGACACAGTCTTTGAATTTTTTGTGTATTGATTGTACATTTTATGATAGTAACACAGACTGAATCCTACCTTCCGACTTTCATGGCTGTGCTCAGCAGTGGTGGCACTCCCTCTCTCTCTCACTGTAAGCAGCAAACTTGGTGAGGGGCTGCAGCTGCCATCCATCCATCCATCCATCCATCTATCCATCCATCCATCCATCCATCCATCTATCCATCTATCCATCCATCCATCCATCCATCTATCCATCCATCCATCCATCCATCCAGCTAGCTATCCATCCATCCATCCATCCAGCTAGCTATCCATCCATCCATCCATCCATCCATCCATCTATCCATCCAGCTAGCTATCCATCCATCCATCCATCCAGCTAGCTATCCATCCATCCATCCATCCAGCTAGCTATCCATCCATCCATCCATCCATCCATCTATCCATCCATCCATCTATCCATCCAGCTAGCTATCCATCCATCCATCCATCCATCTATCCATCTATCCATCTATCCATCCATCCATCTATCCATCCATCCATCTATCCATCCAGCTAGCTATCCATCCATCCATCCATCCATCCATCCATCTATCCATCTATCCATCCATCCATCTATCCATCCAGCTAGCTATCCATCCATCCATCCAGCTAGCTATCCATCTATCCATCTATCCATCACAGAAACAAAGGTCAGAGGCCAAACTGGGATTAAATTATGTATAGACACGTTTTAAAAGTAGTTATGCAACAATGGTTTGCAAGCGTCATAGAAGATAATATCCCATGGCTTTAGCTACAGCTAATATAGCTACGCTAGCTATGTAGTTAACATTCCTACTAAAGCCAATGTAGCCTCCTTAGCTGTAGCTAAAGCTAACAAAGCTAAAACAGGCCAAGCTTTGTTCAGCTACTTCTAAAATGAGTCTTTGGCAAACATGGCATAAGATAACTTAGCTAATGTAGCTTCCATAGCTTCCCCATAGATATGAAAACATAGATGCCACCTGGGCCACTTCCCTTCATTGGAGATAATGAGTTAAGCAGGCACCATATGTAGAAGGTGTAGTTGCTGCTGATGAATAATGTGAGTCATTAGCTGCGTTTCTGTTCATTTTTCACAAAATAAAAGCAATATTTCTAAAATTTTGACTAAGTACAATTGGGATTTGAATGTGTTTCCACTGAAGGGAGTTTTGGCCATGAGCCTTGTAATTCTCGTAAAATCTCAACTCGCGAGACTCTGCTGCAAGGAATATTGATGCTCAAAACCTGTGGTGTGTTGGCATCGGATGATAGTTCAGAGGCAAAGTCTGTATGTATGGTAGACCACGTATAAAGGTATAAGTATGATGTCTCCTCTTCTGTCCACGTAACGCACCACGTTGCCTCAAAGTGAACTTGTCACGTGACACCATACGTTACGTCCTGCGACTTCATCTGTGTCAGAAAAACCACCTCATTAGAGCTTAAAAAACTTTTTAGTGATATTTGGGAGGTTTTTCAAAACCTTCATCTACGTATGCATATGGATTTACCTTTAGCTACATTAGCTATAGCTCTATTATTATCTTTTCTGTAAGCAGCTTAATTAAACATTGTATAATAAGGTTTTTGGTCCGGTTTTCTTTTTTATCTTTTGGTATGCCTTTTTTTGTATTATTAATTTATTTTTTAAAGTTTCATCATGCATTTCCGTTCTGACAGGTTTCACACAGTAGGTCAATGGTCTGCAAGAGGACCTGAAGTCTGCGGCCAGACTGTCTTTTCTTAATGTGGCTGAACTTTTTAAATAGGACTTGGACTGCTAGATAAGGTGGTCCTCAGCAGAAAGCATGCAGGGACCTCCATGTGGAGAAAGGTGTGTGTGTGTTTTTGTTGATGTGTGTTTTAGGGGCTGGGGGTGGAGACTAATGACTGTCAGAGCTGTCTGTGTGCAGACTGAGCTCAGCAGCCAGCAGTTCAAACATCAGCCCTATCTCGTGTGGACTCTACTGATGCTGCTCTGAAAATCAACGTAGAAATACTGAGGTGAGTTCAGTTTCTGACCCTTTTTTCGCCTCTGCTGGATCTCCGTTTCCTCTCCTCTTTTCTGAGAGTATTTCTAACACTTCAGTGCAGATAAGACGAGGGCTTGATCAAGTTTCTTTTACTGTTGGCTTATCATGGAAGAGGCGCTCACGTGAGGCAATAAAAGTCTGTAGATTCGCACACCTTCAGCTTTTATTGCATGCCGTGTCGTCTTATTTTAATAAACGCAAATTGTCCACTCTGGCTGCACATGGAGAGTGTTTATCACACTTGTACACCTCTCGTTCTCTGACTGTTAATCGCCTTTCTGTAAGGGACTCTTCCACGTGGTTTTATGACTTTAATTTGCGTCAACTGCGATATTGCACTCACCTCAAATTCCCCCTTACGTTAAATTTTTCCTCGCTCTCTTCAAAAAATAGCAACAACGACGTGAACATTATCCCACACACTGTAGAAATCAATGTTTAAAATCAACTAAAAGGCAAAGTTGTGTTTCAGACTTTTGTTCTATGTGTTATTTTGGTGCTGGCTAATTCCCCAGAGGCGTTCATTGATCAGGCAAATGTATTAAATCATCAAAGCAGGAGCAGGGAAAGAAATACGGTGGCCCCAAAGGACAGCTGCATCTTTGCAAAGTATTTCAGCCTCCGTACAATATTTTGCATTCTGCAAAATATTTCATCTTCTGCAAAATAGCAAAGCTTCCACAAGAAATATGTTACCCTCTGCAAAATCTTCAGCAATATGCAAGAAATATATTTAACATGCTGCAAGATTTTTTTTACATTTGAATATTCAATTTTAACCATCTGCAAATTGTTCAATTTCCTGCAAGTAAAGGTCACCTTTTGCAAAATAGAATAGATATATGCAAAACATTAAAATCTGTGCAAATTTTTTTTTAACCCTTTGAAGCCTGATCAACAAGTTATAGCCAGAAAATGATCTTTTTTTTTTTTTTTTTTTTTTTTTGGGAACTAAAGTGTTTATTTCACTTTCTACTGACATACAAAAAAATCCAAATTCCATAAAATTTAACATATAATTTTTTGGTACATCAATTGATACATTAGGTGTTTTTGGTAACTGATTATCCACTTGAGGGCATTTTTATTGTTTTCAGATTGTATTCAGATTTATTTAGTAGTTGATTGATTATATTGATTAGATAGAGGTATCATAAAAGTATCAAATATGATACAACAGGCCTCAAGGGGTTAAGTGTCTGCAAAATAATTAGCCTAAGTTTTTGCTAGAAACACTTAACACTCTGAAAAGTGTTTAAGCTTGTGCAAAAAGATTTGAGCTACTACAAGATGTATAAGATGTATTTCATCCTTTTCATCATATTAAATCAAGAAGTGCCACAGCTTCAACAAAATATTTATTTAAGCTAGAAATGATTTACATCCTGCAGAATATTTTAGCCTCTGCAAAAAATATTCAAGCTATATATACAAAAAAAGCTGCAAAATATTTCACCTTCTGTCAAAAATATTTAAGCTTCAACTAGATAAAATTCAATTCAGCAAAACATTTAAGCCTCTAAAAAGGTTCCACAAAAATGTAAGTGAACTCCTGTTTGAAATAGTTAACATCCTGCAAAATATCTAAGCTTTTTCAACATGCATTTTACCTTCATCAAAATATTAAAACAAGAAATACTTACAGCTGAAATATTTTTTAAGGTTCTGCAGGAAAGAATGAACATTCTGACAAGTGTTTTACTTTCTGCCACAAATTAAAGCTTCTGCAAGAAATATTTCACCCAGTGTATTTAACATGCAAAACATGTTTGAGTTGAAATGTTTAACTGTAATCATCTGCAAACTATGCAAGAAGCATGCAACCTTCTACAGAACATTAGATCAAGACGTATTACACCTTAAAAAAAGTTTTCAAGCTGTCGGAAAAATGTTTCACCTTTTGTAAAAATACTCATGCTTTCTGCAAAATATTAATTCTGCAAAATATCCAAGCTTTTGTGGGAAATATTTCTGTTATCTATTATTCAGTTTCAGTGAAAAATGTATTAAGGCTTGTGCAGAAATACTTGACTTTATTCTAAACATTTAAAAACATATAAGCCTCTGTAAAAAGTATATCACCTTTTAAAAAAGATTAGATTTAACAAATACATCTGCTGCTGCAAAATACTTGAGTTTCTTTAAGAAATACACCACATGTTGCAAAATCTAAGCTAGTGCATGACATTTTTCACTTTCTGCAAGATATTTCAGCTGCTACAAAATACTTAAGGTTTGGCAGGAGGTTTGCCTTCTGAAAAATAGTATGTCAAGAAATATTAAACCGTTGCATTTAACATTTAAGCTTCTGCAAGAAATAATTCACCTCCTGCAAAAATTTAAACCAAGAATTGTGTACACTTTTGCAACAAACCTTATAAATATTTAAGCTTTTTCAAGAAATGTCACCTTCAGAAAGAAGTATTGTATCCTCAACAAAATATCATACCTTCAAATTCTACCTCTGCAGCCCCCAAAGGGGTAAGTGGTGTAGAGAAAATGAATGGGTGAATGAAATTGTACCTAACATATTTCAGCCACTGCAAAAAAAAAAAATCCTTTTGCAAAAAATACTGTCAGAGCAATATGGAATAGTTAAAATCAGCTCAGTTTTACTAGCTGGACTGAAATATAATTGTATGTTACATATTTTCTGGGTTTGTTCATTCTCCAGAAGTACTAGTTTTCCCTTTAGTACTTTCAGTAAGTATTAACACTTGTAGTTTTGTTCTTTTAATGAAGATCAGCATTTGTTAACTAAAAATGACAAAAATGTTTATTCACAACACTTTTTTTAATGATGAAGACAATACTATGAACAGTTATACTGAGATCTTTAATTATAAAATATGTGGTGAATAGTAAGTTAAATTGTTGTTACAGAGACAAGACTAAATGTTGAATGTTACAATAGCCATAACTCAACAATACATGATTTCTCCACTTAATATTTAATCTTTCTGTGAGAATACAAGCACAGGTGAAAGAGCAGGACATGTGTGTGGGGGTGTGTGGGTGTGTGTGTGAGAAGCAGCTTAGGTAGTTTGAATATGAAGCCTCTCTTTGTATGCCAGGGCTGATAATTGCATCACATAAAAAAATGCCTCTTTGTAAGCAGGCGGCGAAGGTTCAAGTCCAGTAGTGCCCCACTCCCTCGTCCCTGTTTCCCACTCTGTGTTCATTCTCCTCTCTAAATAAGGTATGAAAAACTCCAAAAACAAATAATTAAAGAAGAAATAAGAAAAGCACCTTTGAATGGTCAGGAAAAAAAACCTACATCTGTTCCAGCTGCTGGTGCTGTGCAGTCATCCTGACCATTCTGGCTCACAGAAGCTGAGGTAAGCTTCATTATTCTGATTATTTCCCCAGAGGGAATAGATGGTATGATTGTTGATAAAAAAAGGTCCTTTATCAGGTGTGAATATTGGCTGTTTGAACAATTTGGTGACATTTTAGGCTGGACCAACAGACCTACATCTTTGTTCACCATTATTCCTTACACTTTAAACTGGGTGTTTTAACTTAAATTTGTTTATTTTTCCTCAAACTTTAAATTATTTTTTAAGTACCAAAGTTTTAGGTCTGAACTACATTTAAACATCAATATCAGCTTGTCAAAATTAATTTTTAATTATCATTATATCAGATATCTGCAAAAATCCAAGCTCATGCACCCCTACTGGGCCTGGGCTCTACTCCCCCTGGAAACAGGATGGGGGCTAGAGCTGCACGATTAATTGCAAAAATGCGAAATTTTATTGCAAAATGATTGTGGCCTTCCACAGAAACACAACTGTTGGCAATTATTTACATTTAAATTATTGATCTGCCTGTATAAAACTGTTTTGGTCATCTATAATATCTAAAAATACATTATCCTATGTAACCTCCTAATTCCCAGCATCCTCATATGAGGACATGTCATTTTGGGTTCTCTGACCATTGCTCTAAAATCTGCTGAACTTCGACCTACGCCTTGTCTGCCATCTTGTGGTTTCAACAGCACATTACAGTGATTGGTGCCCTATCAAGTTTGCTGTCTTTGTAACCAAAAGGCTCTACAACAGGGGTCATCAACTACATTTGATCAAGGGCCAGTGTGTTCCCAGACAGGCACTCTGGGGGCCGAACCTCCAGATCAACTTAAGAAATTTTTTAAAATGGTCTAATTAGTATATTTTTGTGTATGCATTTTTATTTATTTTCAAAGGTATGCAATTTTTAGGCTCCAACAGTGAGATCAGTCCCTATATCACAGCCAGCCACAAGGGGGCGACTGAGCTATCTAAGCTACGTATTTCTGCTGTATTTTAGATTTTACCTGAATAATAACCACTTGTATCAAAGAAACAAATAACATTTTAATTCATTTGTTTAGTAAGTAGCCCTCTTAAAAATGTAAATCATTTTGTTAAAAACAGAATTAAAATACGTTAAAATAGCTAAAGTTGCAAAAAAAAAAAAATGTTGGGAAGGGTGGTGAAATTTAATTCTAAAAGTAGCAGAAATAGGTTAGAAGTACCACAAATTTGATAAAAAATAGGAAAAAATAACCCAGAGAAAAGGCAATATAGGTTAAAGTGGCAAAAAGTGGCAAAAAGTGGCAAAAAGTGGCTGAAGTGGCGTTAAACTGGCAAAAATAGGTGGAAATTTTGTGAATTTTGTTTCAATCTTTGTTGTTTTTGGAGTTCTTTTAATATCTATAGGAAGGTAATTTTAAATTAAGAAAGAATAAAAATAAATTTAAAAATTCCCCAAAAACCAAAACATTTTCTCTGCACGTATTTTGAATTTGATTATGTTCTGGGGCCGGATAGGGAGATATGGGGGGCCTGATGTGGCCCCCGGGCCACCAGCTGATGATCACTGCTCTACAGCAACACAAAGCTGGTCAAGGTGCAAAAACTATCCAGATTTTATGATTGGAACTTGTGTACTTAGGCTTTGGAATGACAATTTGATATGTTTCATCAACAGTAACAGGAAGTACTCGTATGAGGACACTGGGACTTTATACTGGTGTAAAAATAAGGAAATGTAGGTGGGGCAGATTTTGGAAGGAAGCCAAGGGTTTACATGTGAAAGTTAGTAAATGCTTATTGCATGTGGTACAAATAAGTCTGCATTTATTGTTATTAGTCTAGGACACATTTCCACAGCAGATTTATCTACAACAACAGAAAGATTGTAGAAAACAATAGAAGGATAGGTATGTCATGATTATGTATATACCTGTTTTAAAAGTAGTTATGCAATAGTGGCTTACTAAAAGTATAAAAAAAATTTAATAAGCCTTAGCAAGTATCCAAAAAAAAGGGAAAAAAATAAATTTATTGAGCTGGCAGTATGCACCCAAAATAGTAATTTTTTTTTTTACACAGCCATGTTCAAAAACATGGTCCTGCAGACAAAAAAGGACATTAAGGAGATGCTGGAGAAGCTGATGGCCCCTCTCCTCTGTCTGCAGGATATGGTGTCCCTGGTTCCCAAAGAGAATTTCAAATTTTGATTTGTCTGACCACAGAACAGTGTTCCATTCTGCTTGTGTTCATTTTAAATGAGCTGTGATCCAGAGAAGACGGCGATGTTTCTGGATCCTGTTCACATATGTCTTCTTCTCTGCCTGCTATAGCTTTTACTTGCATTTGTTGATAGCGTGGTAAACTGTGCCGACACCGGAAGTGTTTCCAGTACAGAATCATGCCTGTTTTTGATGCAGCGCCACCTGATGGTCTTGTCCCTTGTGCAGAGCTTTCTCCAGATTCTTTGAATCTTTTGATGATGATGAGAGATTGGCCAAAGAAGACTGGGCTGTGATTCCTCAGGAGAATTGTCGGAAACTACGACTGTAGGCTGTTGTCCAGCAAAAGGAGACACAATTACTATTAGCATTAGGGGGGGCTAATAATTTAGACCCTGGTAGTTTTAGTGAAATAATTTTGTGTCCATGTGCAAAGTAAAAATAATGTAGAGTGCAAAAATGAAAATAGGATGTTTGCAAAGGCTGTGTTATAAGTTCTGCCCTCGTCCGTAATCCTGAAAAGGTCTATTCTGCAGAATAAATACTTGCGTCTTTAGACACCTTCACACTAAAAATACTTTTACTGCTGAAAAATTTAATCATGCAACTTTTGTTATTTAAGATTTTTTTTAATATGTTGAATCAGAATGCAGCTTTCCTCACCACTATCAGATACATGTCTGTTTCAAGAGGTTATGCAGCAGATAAGACGGCCTTTGAAACTGGAAAACATGCAAATAAGAAGGGAAAATGTAAAGAGAGACTGACTAGAAAGAGAGCAGGTAAATAATGGAAGAGAGAACACAAGTGGCAAAACAAGAGGGCAGGAAAATAGGAGCAGCTGGAGATGAAATAAGATGGAAGATGAAAGAAGATGATGTAAGGAAGGAAAAGAGAAAGATCCAGAAAACAGAGGAGAGTAAACAGAGAGGGAAAGGGAGAGCTTATAACACACTGGGCAAACACTGACTCTTTTCAGTTTTCAGCTGCATAGCAGTGAAATTAAAACACACAAAATCAATCTAAACTCCCATGACTCTCCGTTCTCCGTCTGTCTTTGTGTCTGGGGAAAAATAGGAGCTTTTATTTTAATCGCTAAACATCCACTCTAATGCAGCTTTTTAGGCTGTTTATCCTATTCTGCTCATCTGGCCATTTTGCCTGTAATTACAGGCATTTGTCTGGTATACATGTGCTCTGCCTCTGTGTGGGGAGAGTTAATTGCAGATAATGCTAGACTCAGAGGAACTGGGATATGACGGCGCATGAAAACATAACAGAAACATGCTCAAATATACACAAACATGTTTTACCTTTCCAGAAATCCACTTAATATTCCCCACGCATGCTGCAGAGCCTTCAGTCAGTGTGTTCAGTCAGTCTCAGCTCCAATTGATGTTTAAGACAGCTTATAAAAGAGCAGAACTAGACAGCATGTTATTTCTCATAGACCCAGCACAGTAGATGCCTAGATGGCATAAACAGTGGCAGCTACCATCGACTACTGTGTAGTGCTATGGCACCGCTCATTTTATTCTCCATCACTTCAAAATGATGCACGTTAACATCAGCTGACTACAGAAAAATGGAGATATGTATTTAAATTGTGAGTTTTAATTACAATTTCAATTCCAAAAAAGTTGGGGCAGTTTGTAAAATGTTATTTCAAACAGAATGCAATGATTTGCAAATCTCATAAATCCATATTTTATTCACAATAGAATGGAACTCGGACATTTTACCATTTCATAAAAGATATTAGCTCTTCTATGAAAAACAGTCTGGAAACATCTGACAAATGAGGAAAACCAGTTACTGAAGTTTTGGGAGAGGAATGTTGTCCCATTCTTGTCTGATGTAGGACTCTAGCTACTCAACAGTCCTGAGTCTTCTTTGCCAGATTTTTCATTTATGATGCACCAGTTGTTTTCTGTTGGTGAAAGGTTTGGATGGGGGACAGGCAATTATTCGAAATTCAGACTAAATCGTGATTTGTCCGAGTGCAATTTTCAAATCTCAGAATGAGCAATATTAGCCTTGCAAAGCAGATGGATTTGCCCATTTCCACGTTTCTCACTGGCGAATCCATCTTTCAAAGCTTTGTGGTGGAAAAGATTAGTGTGGATGCTGCTAAAACGCCAGTTTTATCAGAACTCAACGACATTTCTCCGTTAAAAGAAGAACAAAGAAGAGCAGTGAGTTGTTTTCTTTGTGGAAACGATGTTTTTGCCCTTCTCCCAACCAGATTCAGCGAAATTCTAATCGTCACGTGTTTTTATGCTCTGATTGGTCCGTAAAGATGTGATAGACAGAACACTCCTCCAATCACCCTCTGAGTTTTTTTTTTTTCAAAGCCTCTGCCCTTTCCCAAACACTTTCTATGGGAGGTTTTCCAGGTGGATGTGTGAAACAAATCCATCCGGTGTGTCAGGTTAGAGCAATATTTCTTCTACCTGTGGCCCCACCATACGATATTATTGACATTTTAAACATAATACTATATATTGCGATATATTGCGATCTATACCAGTTTTTCAACTGTTTAGCTGATTAAGCATTAGCCTTGCTCTCATGTTTGTCGTATTTATGCAGTTTTTTATTTTTATGTAGCACTTCTTGCAAACCTCATGTGTCATGTCCATGTTATTCGTGCCCTGCTTGCATTCCTAATGTCCTTCCCTTGGTGCTGCCGTGTTTGTTGTCCTAACTTTCTCCTGCTCTTCGACCGTCACCTCTGTCGACCTCACTGGACAAACAATTGTCCAAAAAACTGATTTTATTTTCCCATTATCATAGACGTCAGTTCATATTAAATTTGAATAAAAACGTATTCTTGGTGGACGAGACGATACGATATATCACCAGACAAAATATCACGATACTATTTGGAATCGATTTTTTTTTAAATGTGTTTCAAAATAACAGTTTAATACATTTTTTTGCAGCAGAGATGTTTTGCTCTACACAGCAAACTTAGTGTTATTCTTTTCTAGAATAGTTTGCAGAAAATCCTACTTTTCTTGTTTTTGTGTTGTGTTGTTAAAAAATGTAAGACATATAATCATCATTCCCTTCAATATCACAATTCAAATGAGGAGTCAAAACAAGCAAATTAGATCATTTTTAAGAATTGCTTAGCCTTAGTTTTATCTATCAAATGTAGTATTTGCTTTTTTGCTGGGAAATCCAGAAGATGAGTAATTTTAAAAATAAAAAAAATCAAATACTAATATTATTTTATTTTTCCAAATTGTTCAGCCCTGTACTTTTCTACTGTGAAGCCATGCTGTTGTGTTCGATGTGGTATGGGGTTTAACATTGTCTTGCTGATATAGTCAAGGCCTTCCCTGAAAGAGATTGGAGATGTCTGGATGGATGTGTTGTTCTAAAACCTCTAGAGATGCAGACTTTAGAACTGATAAAAAGCTGGAATGTCCCGCTCCTCTTCAGTCCACAGGACACGGCATCCGTGTTTTTCAAAATGAATTTCAAATTTTGTGCAATCTGACCACAGAACAGTTTTCTCATTTTGCCTCAGTCCATTTTAAATAAGCTTTGCCTCAGAGAAGATGTTGACTTTACTGATCCTGTTCATATATGGCTTCTTCTTTGCATGATACAGCTCTTACTTTGATTGGTGGATGGCACGGATAACTGTGTCGATAGATCATGATTTCTGGAAGTGTTCCTTAGCCCATGTAGTGATTTCCAGTACAGGATTATGCCTAGTTTTAATGTGGCACTGCCTGCGAGCTTAAAGATCTGCAGCATCCAATACTGACCTACAGTCTCGTCCCTTTCACACAGAGAATTCTTTAGATTCTCTGAATCTTTTGATGATATTATGAACTGTAGATACTGGAACATTTAGAGTCGTTGCATTAATACACTAAGGAATTGTTTTCTGAAATTGTTCCAACAATTTTGACACAGTTATTCCCAGAATGATGAACCTTTTAACATCTTTACTTCTGGGAAACTCTGCCTCTCTAAAATTTTATGCCCAGTCATGTTACATCCTGTTGCCAATTAACCTAATTAGAAGTAAAATGCTCCTCCAGCTGTTTTTATAGTCTTACTTTTCAAGCCTTTTGCCCCAAATATCTTTATGGAATGGGAAAATGTCTCAGTTTAAACATCTAATATCTAGTTTATCTTTTATTGTGCATAAAATATTGGTTTATGTGATTTACAAATCATTTCAGTTTTTTTTGACAACTTTTTTGGAATTGGGGTTGTATTTTGGACCCTTGTGCAGCACCCGGGACACTATTTAGATCACTAAAAGGTAAAAGGTAAGAGCCAGAACTTTGCTTCAGTGGTTTTTCTTTTACAGACGGGTATATTTACAGTACAGGAGAATCTGAAACACAGGATGAATGTCTACCAAAGCACTGACAGTTTCAATTACTTTTGATGTGTTGGGGTCAGTAATGGTGCTCTTTGGGAAATGAAGAGCAAGATATTCTTAGTTTAAGTGTAGGAGGGTGCTCATTATCTAACATTAGCCAGTTATTGTTAGCCAGCTATATTATGTTAGCTGTCAGTCAGTGTTCTGGCGTTGGTAAAAGACAGTCAGATAAAGATCAGGTTAACACAATATGTTTAGGGCTAGATGGCTGCTGAGTGTTACTGCCAGATTTAACCTACAAAGACAGCGGGGGTCTAACGGCCTGCAGGGCCTGCTTCAGTTGGTGATTTTAGTGCTGGCAGTGCTCATTTTCAATACAAAGATAGTGTAGTCCAGCATTCTCAGTCACCTGAACGGAAAAAACGCCCTTAGCAACGGCTGTTTTTGTTGCTGCTTTTGCAGCGCTTTCAGCTGAACCATCCGACATGTAATAGCACCTCGCTCATTAATGTCAGTTCTCCCTCACCAGCCAATCAAAATCATGAAGAGGTGGGGCTTCTGATAATGGAAGAAATCTAATTTCCTTTTATTGTTTTCATGCACTTTGCAATTCATAACAAGTTTGTCTTTTCTGCAGTTAAGCTCATATTCTGACTGTTGATCCACTAGAAGATCCTTATTTTTCAAATAAAAGCAGAATTTGATCAGGACAGCTTCAGAAAGCACAACAAAGATAATAAAAGTAGTAAACAACGCATTTTTATAAAAATCCCTTAGCTTGATTGGGAACCTTTACTGGGTCAATTACAAAGAGAAAGCAGCCAAACATGAACTCCTAAAAAGTGTAAATCCATTGAAGTTTAATGAGTCATTTTGTACATGCGCTCCTGCATATAAAATTTTAAAGCACAACAGTTACTTGTAACTTCAGTTGATTAAAAATCCAAAAACTTGCAAGAATTACTTCACGTTTTTAAGAAGAAAGAGTTTTTTTTTTAATATCTAAATAACTGAATTTTAAACACTGGATTAAAACTGATTAATCACAGTTATCTATAGGAAAGAAGCAGTTAATCACAAATTTAAAAATCTAAGATTTGACAGCACTCATGTTTGCACTTCTGCTGCAAACCACATTCAGTACTGTCCTTGGTAGGCCTCTGTTTACTCGTATGCATGAGCATGACTAGCTGATAAGGGTATTGATCATCTCATGGCTAATCTGTGAGCTCTTGCCAGTCGTAATGAAAAGTGTGGCGGCATTGTCGGGGTGAGGATGTAGACCTGATCCACCCCTGCTAAATCTGGTAATTGAACAGCTGCTCAGGGAGTGAACTCCCAGGGGGAATAAGGCTGATGGATCGTCAATTAGCTGATGGTGTATCGCTCTGCCAATTACGCCCTCTTGTTTTAAAGTGGAGTCATTGGAAAAAGAACAAATAAACCAAAGACTAACATTGTCCGATATCCGACAGCTAAGTGACTTGAAGATGCATGTAATTAGAACAGTGTAACAGTGAAAGGGCCTCTGCTCCATGACAGAAACACTAAGTGCTTCTCACAGGGTTTTTTTTTTTTTTTTTTGTCTTTTTAAGTAGATTTGGGCTAAAACCGTAGACTGTATAAAGTGTTGGATAAGTCTGAGTGACTTCAGCCATCTGGTTTTGGAGCTGCGTTTTGAAGCTGGTTTATGTTGGTCCCCATACTGTTTCAAACTGGATTTCAGGCCATGTCTCTTAAATGCACAGTCCTCAGTCAAAGTAGTTTCTGACCTGCCATCTTAAGGACCAGCCCAAGGCTCTTAAACTGCTTGGAGAACAGAGGATCAAGGACAGAGAAGTGAAATCTTTGCCCTAAAAATCTTTTAACCGAGTTTGATTAGGGTGCAAGCACAGTCCTTAGAGCAAGGACTCTATTGAAATTGGGCATTACAGTTATTTGTGCTAGAAAACTGCTAAATTGGGGGCTTTAACATGCCCCGAAGTGCATTAGATTTTGCCCAAAATTGTCCCCCAGTGGCACTTTTTCATTTTGGTGGAATTCTAAAAGTCCTACTCACAGGGCCCCCTCAGGGACTCCGGAAATCAGAGACCCTAGAATCAATCAAGGGGCTAGGAAAGAGCTATAACATGACATTTTTTACATATGTATGAGGTCTGGATGGGAAAAAAACATCTCTTAGGACGTCCTCTAAAATGTATAAAAAGTGCAGTACAAACAATTAAAGGTCAAATTTTCATGTTTGCATTGATGGGTAGGTTGCACTTTTGAACAAACTCGTCCAAGGTGTTTTATCTGATTGACTCCAAAATTTTTTTGGTGATTATGGACAAGATGGATATCAAAATTTGTGAAAATCTGAAGTTTGAACCATAAGGTGGGGCCATAATCAGGGCCCAAAGTTAGACTACTTTTTTTGCAGTGAGCCAACACAAATGATGCCTTATGACTTTATAATGCTGTTGATCATCACCAAACAACTCAGGGACGATTACACAGTGATCCTGATTACATCCATGCATCAGTGTTATCACTTTGTCACAGCGCCCCCTTCTGCCAGTTGAACATTTCCTCCTCTAAATTTACTTTTTTTTCCCTCAAAAACAAGTCGAAACATTTGGCCCCTTCAGACCATCAACCCAGGGTTATGATTTTGGGTCTGCATATGGGTCAGCATCAGGCCTACAAAAAAGCCACTTGGACCCATTTCCAGATCTCAACAGGAAGTCTATTAGCTTCATATTAATTTCAAAATAAGGCTTTATGATGATTTCAAATGACTTAAACCTCCTGTAACTTTTAAATGCATTCTTCTGTGTCATTCTACAGTTTCTGGCAAAACAACAGTATCACACTGATCACGCCCACATGCAAACATCTCGTTATAGTGCCCCCTATTGGCAACAGGAAGTGGCACAACTGTGTCATTTGTTTATTTTTCTGAACCTTTCAAGCTCAAATTTGGAAATAAAGTCCTACTTTTGGTCTGTATCACTGACTTGTTTCATCAAAGAATACCTCACTGGTGGTGTTGAGCATTTTTGTCTTGCCATTTGACAGGAAGTTGGTAAAATTCTCATATAAATCATCTGATTGGCTTCAGAGTTCACATGTATGATTAGGGTCTGCTCCTCTACACATTAACATGTTAATGTCCCAGTTTTGCTTTAGCACCACCTACTATAAGAAGCCAGTAGCAGCTCTAACACATCATGTCCAACAAAATAAGAGGGACCACCTTTGTCCACAGGGTCTGCAAAAGCCAACACAAAAGGAAATGTACTCTCAGTACATTTAATAAACTCACAGCTGATCATAAATTCACTTTTTCCTAAAACAAACCACTTTAATAAAGTGCAATATAACTCATTCTCTTTATCAAAAAGGGTCACTGAAAGGGAGCAAATTTTAATGTTGACCACGGAAAGAGCAAAATGAAAATGCACTGAATTATGAGCAATTACTGGCTTTAAGCAATTAGCATGAATTAATTTGCATGATTAAATATCAACCAGAGAGACATTTTTTTATATAACTGCTACCTTTTTTTTTCTTTCCCACTAGGTTTGCAAAAAGCTCAAAAATTGAGGTTATTATGCAGGAATTTAAATTTATTTACTTTCTTGTGGAGGAAGCAAATTTTTTTCCCTGCAGTATAAGCCATGCAATCATGTAAAGGTTGCTCATTCAGAAATCAGAATGATGACAGTTTGAAACTCCAATCAGGGTGCAACATGTAGAATTTTTACACTGAAATGTCTCAGCTGATTACGAATGATTGCTCTTGTGTTATGTGTAGTTTAAAGCTAAGCACTTAAATTCGAATATTTCTTCAAGTGTTCAAAGCAGGAGAATTCCTTTAATTTTTACTCTTACTGGACGCGACAGTGCACTGGACATGCAAGCAATAAACAAATACACACAACATCCAAACAGTCACACAATAGTCTACAAATGTCACTGCTGCCATTGAATGTAAATGAAAAGAGTGCTGCCTCTTCAATCAGCATTCATTCTCACTCCCTTGTTTGTCTTTCATTTTCTCTGTGCAGGGCCTTTTGGGCCTTGTCGTGACCTTACATCACCATGGCAACATGCCCGGTGACATGTCCATAGGCAACATGGAGGACAAAAGAGGTGATGCCTTCTGTGAAGACTGATTGTCAGTCTGCTCTTATTGTGTTGGTCAGAGATTAGAATGGTACGGGTTCACAACCTGGATGTCAGGAGCAACCTGGGATGGGTTTTAATGAGTTTTTGTCTAGAATTGTTTAAACCCTCTGATGTGCTCAACATTTGGCTCCAAATGTGAAATAATTTGCATTAAATCCCCTTCAATGCACCTGTTATTCCATGCGATCAGAAAATAGGATTAATATGTTTCAATCTCAGGCTCCATCTGTTGCCTCTGCAGCCACAGAGTTGATATTTTACCTCTTAATTAAACTTAATTGGCTCCCTTTCTGGTGACTGAGCTATTTCTTTAGCATCTACATATAGAACGTTTATTGTTTGCATGCTATGCAATAAGATTGTTGTCTCGCATTTTGTATTTATTGTTTCAAGGGCATTTATAATTTGTAGCATATGGATTTTCCATAAGTTTTATGGGAAGGACTTTTTTTCCAATATTGAGATAAGAATCCTTAAGCGTCTTAGAATTTGATTCAATTCTGATTCTGGGGATTGCATTTTGATTCAAAGTCAATTTTCAATTCAGACCAATCCCTGAAACACAACTCTTACAAAGAGGTGATAATTTTATCATCTGCTCCAACCTGCTGTGCACTTAGAAACTTTATACCATAGTCTTGGTGAATACTTGATTTTTTTTTTTGGTTGTGGAAATTCCATTGGTGTCCATTAACTTCTGATATATGGACACCATTGGAACTTCCAAGTAGTTCCAGTCAAAAAATCATTATACTGTTCCAAATTAATGCGCAGCAGCCGTTAGTCGTTACTCCGCTAGGAGTAACTATAGCAACCTGAGATGGTCGTATTTTCTGAGCAGGGAGTCCAGCGCTGCCAGCCTAAGGAGCCTGAGGACTGACATCTACCATCACTTAACTAATATAAATAAAATGATAGACTCCAGGTTTAAAACCAGTAATGTAAGATGGTCTTATCTTCTATATCCAACGTTCGTCTTGTTTCCAGGCTCACCTTAACATCGAGAGGTGAGTGTTAAACTCACTTCCCTCCTGTTCTAACTGCTGTAAACTTTTGTCAGAAGATTTAAATAACATAAACAAAAGAAAAGTAGCAATTATTTTTTTGTAGTGTCAAAGGAAATGCTTCTGATAAACCAGCATGACTATTTCTGATAAATATTGACGTGTCTGACGGAGAATCAACACCTGCAGGGCGTGGAGAGCTCCGTTTCACGTCTGTGACCTCGAAGTGCAGAAGGGGAATTATTCTGTTTATTCAAACAGCTGGTCTGTTAAAACTAAGCTTTCCATCAGATGACTGTTCATGTTAACTTACAGGTTTATAGTCTGATCACAGATGTCTCTCAGTCTCACTCGTCTTCATGTCTTTCTTCGATAAATCTGTTCAGAAAGTGCGCTGAGCGGACTCATTTTTTTTCCATTGTGACTTTGCATCTATGGCCCGTCCTATTTACTGGAGTACTGAATAACGTTTACATTCCCTAAGAAAATTATGGGATTGGAATGGCTATTCCAGTTATTAGTCAAGCCCTCAGGCATTGCTCGGGGAAAGAAATTGTTGTTTTAGTAAAACTTTCTATTTTGATCTCAGAACGTATGAAATTATAAATAAGTAGTTTTATTAATTATTTTCGTTGCCAAGTGACCATGGTATAAGTGGGTTAATGCCCTTCGAGGTTTCCAGTGGACTTCGTGGAGGTTCACGCCTCCACGTCGTCCACTAATCCCTGATAATTGGACACCTCGTCGGGCATTAACCCTTACTTAATGGAAGTATTTAACCACCAGGCTGTAGTTATTCATTCTGCAGTACTAAAGCCTAAACAACAGGTTAAACTATACACAATTTATAATATCAAATGTCTGCTGTTGTTGATGTAGTGTTTTTCTTACCCATTATTGTCCATAGCCTGTTCCACTTTAGATTATTCCTTTTCTATCTCCTGTGTCTCTCCCCTTCCTGCCATTCTCCTATCTACATTAATGCACTTAAGTCAAGGTTGTGGAGGACATGCTTCTGTTATTTTCCCTCCATAGGTCAGGGCACTGTGTTCCCACAGAGCAACATTTATTAGCCGTCGCTGTAGGGGATGAGGGTGTGCCTGCATGCAGCATGGTGGTCATTAAGAAGCCATTATGGCCTCATAAACAAGCCTGGCACTAATAAAACTAAATATGTTGTGTTTGTGTTCCACTGCAGGCTTGTTGTTGTTGTGGCGGAAGGATGGTTGTTAAGATGATTAATGGTTTAGTATTCTACAACAGCTTCTATGAAATGCACCAAAGTTTTCAAACTTTAACTTTTGTACACACCAGCAGTAACAGCCATGTAAATGGAATGCATGTTTTGATAGTAAAGCTGGTATTGTGGATCAACAGTAATTTATGTATTTCAATATTTCCTTCTCTGTAAAGAAATAACTAAATCAAAGTCAAATCCACATGGGTAAAGTTCCACATGTGACTAAGGCACAATCAACAGCCAGTTACACAATGTGAACATGTACAGTGGATATTGAAAGTGTTCATCTTGCACTGAGTGTGTGGATAGGTCTCAATCAGGCTTGCACATCTCGCCATTTTCATGGCAGTTTCACTCCATTCTTCTTTGCAAAACTGCTCGAGCTCTGTCAGGTTGCACAGGGATCCAGCACGAACAGCCCTTTTTTTAAATCCAGCCACAAATTATCTTTTGGATTGAGGTCTGGACTTTGGCTTGGCCACTCCAGAACATTCACATCATCACTATATCAACATTACGCCTCATCCTGCAGTGAGAGCAAAGGGTCACTGAGAGGTCAGTGGGTCACAGAGCTACAACGGCGCCATTGACGAGGAAAAGTTAACTTTTTGGGATATTTAGCCAAAGAATTGTACATAAAACCACAGATCCTTTAAGCAAACATTAACCTTTTAACTTACTAATGTACTCACTCAATGACAGAAGCAATAATATCATGGACTTATACCGGAAAGGATGATAAATTAACCCCAAAAGGTAAAATAGTCCAATGTTGACATACTATTCCTGCGTGAACTCACAGTTCTCCCGTGATCTCTTCCTGCTGATCAGGGCTGAGGGCTGCATTCCGTGGCACTGCACTCTAGACTCGCTTCCGCTTGCCTTTGGTTGGATCAAACGCGCAGCACTTCGGTGCGCGGCGCAGTCGTCCTATGTGGAAATCGTGGGTTACCCTCTTTTGGTTTTCCTTAGTTCGTGGTGTGTTAATAAACTTTTCCCCCCTCAGTAAATTTTCACCCAAATTTTCACTTTAGCGTAACCTCTGACAGCGAGTGGAAAATACACATCGTTCAGTATTTCATTCTGGTTCCAGTGTAGGTACCAGATGTGTCTGCCAGATCTGTCCAGGGGCCTGCGCCTGCTGATGATGTGGCACATTGTGATTGGCTGTGATGATGTAGCGCATTTTTATTGGCTGGAAACTCACACTATCTGATAGCGAACTTATAAGCTTTCTGCGACGCTAACGTTGAAAGCTAACTTCAGTGTTGTAATGTTTTTTATACTTAGACGTTCTCTTTACCTTTGAATTACTCTGCATGTACTCTGTATGTTTGGCGGTGATGCTAAGGTCCCCACGGTTGAGGTCGCCCCATCATACAGGGTCCATAGCCACATCCTCTTGAAAGCTTTGGCAACAGTTTTTGTATTCAGAGTTTCTCCCATCTCTGTTTCTGAAGCTTGTAACTCCTTCAGAGTAGCCATAGGTGTCTTGGTGGCCTCTCTCACTAGTCTCTTTCTAGCATGGTCACTCAGTTTGTGAGGACACCACTCCAACAGACAAAGTAGGCAAGGAAAAGGAGGGGCAGCAAGGCCTCCTCCTGCCTGACGTGTTTTATATCTTGGGTCAACCTGTGGACATTTTTTCCTCTCCCATCTCAGTTAATGAACCTACATAGCATCATGTCTGGACATTAATTATCATGATATTAAAGCGCAGTTTGCATTAACGGTTGTCATGATAATTAAATTATGAACGCTATGATAACTTGGTCTGAGGAGGCTTGATCACTGCTGCATCTTTATCACTGCTACATTTGTATGGTAGAGTCAGAATTTGGCCTACAAGACCAACAACAACCAAAGTTACTTAAACCTCCCTTTCTGCCCTTTCTGATGCTCAGTTTGAACCTCAGCAGATGATCTTGTCTGCTTTCCCAAAAGCATTGGCTGCAGCCAGCTGATTGGCTGATGAAGAGAAGTTGAATAGGTAGACTCTAATAAAGGTCTTTGAGTGAATTTATATAACAGATGAATATTTACTGATACCTCTGTATCTAATAGTGTACTGTTTATACTGGCCTTGTTTTATATGTCATCAATATTTAAAGGTCTATGGGGAGTGTATAAATTATGCATTCACTGCAGTAATTATTCCTTCTATTGTTGTGCCTGGGGAATGCCACTCCACGAGCCCCTGGTGGTTTTTTAGGCAGTTCTCCCTCATATTCTCATCTAATCTTGTTCCTGTTTTTTGTTTAATCTGCAAATGGCATAAACGAATGTGTATAGTTTACTCTCCAAGAAAAGCCTTTAGATTGCTTTTCTGCATGAACCTCCTGAGACCTTAATTTTTGTTTGGATTGCATTTTTAGTTTCTTCCTCTCATTTGGGATAAGTGGAACCTGATCATTTTAAAGCTCAGTCTTGTCTTTGAATATGAATTAGTAAAGATGATGTCTTCATATGAAGACAGAAGGCTTTTCTTACTGTGCAAGACAAAATAAAAATGTTCAGTTACTTGTAGGAAAAAAAATTAACAAAGAATATGTTTTTAAAGTTCCAAAGATGGCTGCGCCTAGAAAAACTTGTAAACAGCCCAACACATCTCCCGAAGACCCTGGTTCTGTGGAAAACAAAGTCATTGCTGAGGTTTATTAACAAACATTTTGGCTGTGTGTGTGTGTGTGTGCCAGCTGATAGGGTGCCATTAAGTTAGTAGGAAATGCCAGTCATGAAGAGATGTTTTCATTTTTCTCATAATGCACCTCAAGATCTTGTTAAAGCCAAGTATGAACTAAATACCCACCAAAGTTCTTAAGGTTTTGACAAATTTCCTTTAAAACTATTAAAGATTTTGGGCGCAGACGGTCTAGTGGTTAGGTCGAGCCCCATGTATGTGTGTGGTATGGGTTCAAGTCCAGCATGTCCCTCTTTGACAACATGCAATTCCCCACTCTTTCATCCCTGATTGTAGCTCTGTCCTCTCTCTCTTTCTTTATAACAAAGGAAAATAGCCCTGGAAATAAATCTTAAGAAAACGAAGTTTCAAAATTATAACAATCCTCACAAATACCTCAACATTTACAAGATCTTGCCAAAAAAAATCTGTGAAAACTAAGTTAAAATTTTTAGTCAAAGTCTGCCTTAAATATCCTCAAATAATCCCAACAAATTTCAGTGATTTTTTTTCTTTAAAAAAATAAATAATTTCTTGTCAAAAAGCTTGAAAATTTCCTGAAACTGTTCAAGAAATTTTGGAGATAGTTCTATCCAGATTTCAATTTGAAATCCACAAAACCTACCAGAAATTCCCCCAAATTTGACAAAAAATTTCAAAACAAATTCCCTTACATTTTCCTGAAAATTCATGCTATTTCAAAGTAATTCCAACTCAAATTTCAAATCAAATCCCTAAAAAAAATTACAAATAAATTCCCCATTTTCCCATGACAGTACCAAAAACTTCCAAGAAAATTATCCCCCAAAACCCAACAACAAAATACAGACCTCTAAAACTTTAAATGAAAATTCCAGAAAATGTCAAAGCACATTCCTTCCACCATTCCAAGAAAATTACTTAAACTTCTAAATATTAACCCTTTTAAGACCCAAAGTAGCGCTGGCACTCCAAATGCATTTCTATCTTTAACTTTGGGTGGAATTAGGGCCAAACGAGATAGAGCAAGAATTCTTTTTGCATATAAAACCGGAGGAGTAACACTAACATATAACACCTTCAGTGAGTCCCAGAGTACTGTTTTCTTCCAGAAATATCCTTCTTCTTTTGCAGAAATGTAGTATTAAGTGCACTCATCAAAAACAGTATAATATAATCCGGACCATTGCCTTTCACAGCACTTCCTACTTTATGTGTACGTGATGGTGTATGATGACGTTCTGACATGAAACCTATCACAAGTCGCACTTGTTTTTGTTTCAACATGGTCTTCTGCAAACACATGTATGCTCAAAACTATCTGGCACACTTCGAGACTTGATTGCACTACTGTGAATAGTTTATTTTTATAAACATGCAGTCTTTTTGCAAATTGAGCACAATTTCATTTTATCTCTGTTTTTGCCTTCTGTGGTAGGTCATAAAGGGTTAAGGACAATTATCTTTAAAAAATGTAATAGCAGGATTTATTGTTACATTGTAGGAAAGCCTAAATGTACTGCCCTTATTTGTATATGAAGGGTCTTAGGTGGTCAAATAACCAGCTTGTCTTTGTCTTCTAGGACAGCCGACCAGTCACTGATGGGACCGTATCCACACCCACTACCTCGTATTCCTAAGTGTCTCCATGGAGCTCATCCAGGCCACCCAGCTTTCCTTGTTGCCTCAGGATGCCCATACAGCTGCCTGGAGCAACTACTCCAATCCCCCATCCTCCTATTTCCTGCTCCTTTCCACTCCATCTGATCTGTTCCAGGACGTCAGTGACAGAGGCAGCTCCCTTTTCTTTAACAACACCTGCCAGAACTGCACCAAACGACAGCCAGAGTCCCTTCCTGGCTGGGCTGGGATCTTCATTCCTCTCATCTATGGGATAGTTTGTGTAGTTGGCCTTGTTGGCAACACTCTGGTCATCCATGTGATTGTAAATTACACCAAGAACGAGTCAGTCACCAATATCTACATCCTGAACTTAGCCATTGCAGACGAGCTCTTCATGCTGGGCCTGCCCTTCCTGGCGGTGCAGAACGCTCTCCTCTCTTGGCCCTTTGGCTCTCTAATGTGCCGCGTGGTCATGACAGTGGACGCAATCAACCAGTTCACCAGTATCTTCTGTCTGACTGTGATGTCAGTTGACCGCTACCTGGCTGTCGTGCACCCAATCCGCTCTTTCTGGTGGCGGCGGCCCCGAGTGGCCAAGGCCATCAGTGCCACTGTGTGGGCTGGGTCCTTCGTGGTGGTGCTGCCGGTGGTGGTGTTTGCTGACGTGCTGAAGGATGATGGAAACTGTAGTATTGTGTGGCCTGAGCCCGCAGAAGTATGGAAGACGTCTTTTATTGTGTACACATGCACCATGGGCTTCTTCTGCCCACTGCTGGTCATCTGCTTGTGTTACCTGTTGATCGTCATTAAGGTACAGCACAGACACGACAGAAACACAATTTATAGAAACCCATTTGTCGGTTATCTAGTCAAAATACCTTATTTCTGTGAGCCATTTTCCACTGACAAGTCCAGACAAACTTCCTTTTTCAGGATATAAAATACAAAAATAATGCCTGAATTACAAATCCCCAATTGCAGAAAAAAAGCTGGAATATTGTGTAAAATGTGAATCCCAACTAAATTTGCTAATCATTTCAGCCTATGTTCAATTGAATACAGCACAATAACAAGATATCTAATGTTCGAACTGGCAAACTGCATTGTTTCATATGAAATTTACACACATTTTAAACTGGGTGTATGCAACACATTTCAAAAAAGGTGGGATGGGGGAAAGAAGGTAGATTAGTTGGTAACAGGTGATCGTACCATGATTGGCTATTAAAGGAGCTAAGAGAAACTCCACTGGGTGAGCCACTGCGCAAGCAAATAGTCCAAGAGTTCATGAATAATGTTCCTAAACATCCTATCTACAGTCTATATTATCATCAAAATGTTCAGAAAATTAAGAGAAATTGCCCGAGTACCTGGATGCAGCCGAGGACCTCCACTTCACACCAGAAGTCGGAAAATCGCAGCCATATCTCGTCTTCTAATGCCGGAAGTCACTTGAAATGAACGTCTTCTTCGCTGTTTTCTCCTTGTGTCACCGCCATATTAATAGCAGCACAGCGATTACATTACATTCATTTTTATAAATTGATTTATGATCCAAATTCATGTATCACTGAGCACAGACATAATATGCGACGGGAGATTGGCTGGCTCGCTGGACGCATAAAGGCAGGATCTGCTTTCTTGTATTTTCTCAGTTAAATAAAAAGACATACCCCATGATTTAATAGATTTTTTTTTTTTTTACATATAATACAGTTTTATATATGTGTATATATTTTATTTTGAATTCATTTATTTATATATATATATATAAATCTGATTGTTTGAGCTTTTTTATTCTGAAAACTTGCACAATCCTTGTCTACTCTATTGAAGGACATAGCAGACTTGCCTCTGGCAACATGGTGGCGACATCGATGTCCAGCCAGCCAGCCAATCTCCCATCACATATTATGTCTGTACTCAGTGATACCTGAATTTGGATCATAAATCAATTTATTAATGTTATTTATTAATTTATTAATGTTATGTAACCTCTGTGCTTGTTAGTCTGAAAACTCGTGCATTTTTCGTCTAGTTGTATTTCTTTGTGTGGCGGACCTGCCTCTATTAATGTGGCAGCCATGCACGAAGACAACATCAAAGAAGATGCTCAATTCAAGTGACTTCCAGTATTAGAAGACGAGATATGGTGGCGCGTCCGACATCCAGTGTGAAGTGGAGGTCCTCGGCTGCATCCAGGTCCCTCTTGAAATTGCTGTGCCCAAGGGGCAAGGTTGAAAACCAACACTGAATGGCCAGAATCTTTGACCCCTCAGGCAGCACTTCATTAAAAACCATTAACATTCTGTGTAGGATATTACAACTTTTACATAAGACGACCTCAGAAAACCATTCTCACTTAACATGCAATGATGCTGCATCTACAACATGGAAAAGAGGCCATAGATCATATACTAGCAGCATCTAGAAGTTCTTCTGACTTCTAAGGGCCCAAGCTCATCTAAGATGGTCTGACCTAATGTGGGAAAGTGTGCTGTAGTCTGATGAGTCCACATTTCACTGCCAAGCAACTTAAGATGTTCATCAAGCAAGAACAGGAAAGAACTTCACTTTTAACTCTTCAAGAGTTAGTGTTTATTTAGTCTCCAAACAGAGAGCGCCCATGGAGGAAAATGTGTTGTAACACAGTGATAAACATGTTCCTGTCCCAACTTTTTGGGAGCATGTTCCAGGCAATGCATTTAAAATCTATGTGTATTTTACAGAGACACAATGAAGTTGATCAGTTTGAACATGACAAATATTTCTTTTGTGGTATGTTTAATGAGATATAGGTTGAGAAGGATTTGGAAATCACTGTATTCTGTTGTCATTCACATTGTAGAAATGTCCCAACTTTTTTGGAATGGATATTTGTTCATAAAAATCTCTAGGGCAAGTGCAATTTACTAATCGATGTCTTTAAGTGAGATGTATTCCTAGTGATGTTGAATCGTTTGCTACTTTGTAGTTTTGTAAGCAGGCCTGGAGCATTTAAAAAGATAACTGGCTTTGTACAGTCAGACTTTTAGACTCACTGTACTAACGGTAACCGATTTTATCACAGGAATTATATAAGGGTCTGATACCAAGATCCCACGTAAAGAGTACTAAATTGCATGTGCATTGAGCGATATTACACCTTTAGCTGGTGTGTGATTTGTGGGTGATTAGCCAAGAACAATGGCCTTCACCATAATAGGCGTAAAAACTGTGGAGGTGAGGATATTTAAATCAAGAGTGTTATGTGTTTTACTGCTGTATTTCACAGTGAGTTTGGATTGAAAACATTATGACCACAGACTCAAAACTGAATTCAGTCCCACTGAATAAAAGGCATCAGTGGTAGAGGCAAATAAACAGTAAGCTAATGAGTCCACCAGGAAAGTGTCATGTTCCTGCACACAAAATTACTTTTATATAATGCTGCAAAGCAGAGCTGGCTTGTAATGTGATAACAACTCGCACAAATACATTGACATGCACTAATATCCTTTATAATTGGACTATTCCCTGTCGTTATCTCTAATGATGTTGGTTGGTTCTTGTAATGAAGCAATTTCTGCACAGATATAATGAAGCATACTGTGCCAGTTATTGTATAATTCTGTGAAAAACAGAAAATATCCACCCACAAGAATATGTCAACTCTGGTCTGCATTCCTTTCATTTCTGTATCATTATACTCACTTTATCACCACATAAATTAGCATTTAAGCAGCTAACAATGTTGGGGAAAGTCTCACTCTTATTTTATAAATATTTAGGGTCTAATTCAGTAGCCAAATTGTCAACTGATTTTTCTTTTCATAACCACTATGATGGCTGGCCATAGATGGTGTTATCTGTATCTGTGGTTCTCTATAGCCTCAGGACCCTCATCCATAACGTCCAATCACTCCTCTCTTGGCCAGAAGTAGCCATTACCTTATATACAGCGTGGTGAAAAAGTATTCACCCCCTTCTAATTTTAATTTTTTGCATATTTTTTACACTTAAATGTTTCAGATCGTAAAAATAAGTTTAATATTAGACAAAGATAACCTGAGTGAATATAAAATACAGTTTTTAAGGGATAAGAAGCTATCCAAACCTACGCAGCCTTGTGTGAAAAAGTGATTCCCCCCATTATTAAATCATGAGTTAACTGTGATTAACCTCATTTTTTGGAAAGCTGAGTTCAGTTTCACTAGGCACACCCAGGCTTGATTACAACTGGACCTGCTGAATCCAGAAACCCCTTAAATAGAACCTGTCTGACAAAGGGAAGAAGGCTAAGAGATCTCAAAAACCAACATGCCGCCGTCTAAAAAAATTCAAGAGCAGATGAGAAACAAAGTCATTGCATGAATCAGTCTGGAGAGGGTTATGAAGCCATTTGTAAAGCTTTAGGAGTCCAGCATACTATGGTAAGAGACCTTATCCACAAATGGAGAAAAATTAGAACAGTGTTGAACCTTCCCAGGTTTCGCTGGCCTACCAAATTACTCCAAGAGCACAAAAGGAGGTCACAGAAGAACCCAGAAGAACATAATACCCATAGAAAACATGCATGGTATCTTATGATGTCCTGTGATGTCTTTGTTTAATGCATTCACATGACGTCTTGGTCTTGCAGTCTTTTGATGCTTTTCTGTTATAATCTTGATCACTGTTTAGGTTCTTGAACTGTTTGGATTCTGTGGATATTGTTGGTGCCATTGTTCTGTTTTCTTTGTCTTTTGTTGGGTTTTGTTGCTTTGTTCCCCTGTCTGCCTCTGCACATGTCAGAGCACTTTGGAAACCTTTGCTTTTAAAAATGCTATACAGATGAAGTTATCATTACTGTTATTATCAACATCTAAAGACCTGCAGGCCTCACTTGACTCAGTTAAGGTCAGAGTTCACGATTCAACAATAACAAAGAGACTGGGCAAAAATGGCATCATAGGAGAGTTCCAAGATCAAAACCACTGCTGACAGAAAAGAACACAAAGCCTCTTCTCACATTTTCAAAAAAAAAACCTTCTTGGTGATCCCCAAGACTTTTAGGAAAATATTCTATTGACTGACCAGACAAATTTAAACTTTTTGGAAAGTGTAGGCCCCGTTCCATCTGGAGTAAACCTGACACAGTATTTTATCAAAAGAACATCATACCAACAGCCAAACATGGTGGTGGTATTGTGATGGTCTGGGGCAGCTTTGCTGCTTCAGGATCTGGGCCACTTGCTGTATTTGACGGAACCATGAATTCTGCCTTCTATCAGAAAATCCTGGTGGAGAATGTCGGACCATGAGTTTGTGACCTCTCGGGTCGTTGTTTATAGGGTAAGGAGGTCAGAGAGGTTCTGAGGGGCATGGAGGGATTTGTAAGTAAAAAGGAGGATTTTGTGTTTGATTCAGAACTTAACTGGGAGCCAATAAATGTGAATGAGGGTAGGACTGGTGTGCTGCCCAAGCCTAGTACAGTTAAGAACACTGGGAGTGGAGTCTTGGATGTACTGGAGCCTGTCCAGCACTTTGTTGGCTACCCTAGACGGGACTCAGTTGCAGTTATCCAGATGGGAGATGAATGCATGGATGAGAGTTCCAGCCACAGAGTCTGAGAGTGATGATCTGAGTCTGGAGATGTTTTTTAGGCAGAAATCGGCAGTTTTGGTCATAGATTTGATATGGGACTAGAATGATAGGGTGGACTCCAGGATGATGCCCAGGTTTTGGACCTTGGAGGACAGGTAGATAGAGCTACTGTCCACATTGAGCAGGAGATCTCCAACCTCTCTAAACAGTGGTTTGGGGGCCACAACCATGAGCTCTGTTTTGTTGCTGTTCAGTTTGAGTTTGTTGGTTTACATCCTGGTTTTGATTTTTGATGACAGTTCACCAGGAAGTGGGAGGATGGGGGCTGAGCAAATGTTGTGATGGGAAGTTAAAGCTATGTGTCATTGGCGTAGGAATGAAAGCTGTCTTCCGATGATGCAATCACCAAAGAACATGTAAACGATAAAAAGAAGCGCTCCAAGAATAGAACCTTGAGGCACACCCTGGTTTACTGGGGCTGAAGGGAGAGTGATCAACAAGCTGTTTCTATTAGAGAGGGAGGACTGAAACCAGGAGAGCACTGTTCCAGAAATGCCTAGTGGTTGGATAGGCGGTCCTTAAACAGGCAGTTTATACTGGAAAACCATCCAATATGGCTGTATCAACACAGTTCTGCCAAGAAGAGTGTACCAGAATTCCTCCACTGTGATGTGAAAGACACATTCCTAGTTGTTGCAAACATTTGCTTGCAGTTTTTGCCTTCAAGGGTGGAAAAACCAGTTATTAGATTTAGGACCAATTACTTTTTCACAGAAGGCCAGGCAGGCAGGCTTGGATGGCTTTACCTTTAATAAATAAAACCTGCATTTAATATTTACACAGGTAAAATTTGATGATCTGAAACAAGTGACAAATATGCCAAAAATTAAAAGATCGAGAAGGGGGCAGGAACTTTTTCACACTCCATTAGAAAAAAGTAATTTTGAATGTGCTGCTAAACATTTGTTGTGTTTCCTTTCAAAGGTACGAAGTGTTGGAAAACGAGCACAGGCCACGTCCTCCCGCCGCAGGAAGTCCGAGCGTAAAATCACCAGGATGGTCGTAGTCGTTGTGGCTGTTTTTGTCCTTTGCTGGCTACCATTTTACGCTCTGAACATAGTCAACCTCCTGGTGGTCCTGCCTGGGGACTTGAGGGGGGTCTACTTTTTTGTTGTTGTGCTCTCTTACGCCAACAGCTGCGCCAACCCGATTCTGTATGGATTTCTGTCCGACAACTTCAAGCGAGGCTTCAAGAAAGCCCTGTGCGGCGCCTCACGTCAGATAAAGAACAACGACAGGGCCGGCACTGAGGTGCAGAGACCAACAGAGGAGTGGGCCGGCATCGCTCTCCAAGTACAGCAAAATGAAGGAGTCATAGGCGCACATAGAAAAGATGGTGATGAAAAGATAGACGAGGGAGACATCAGTGGAACAGGAGGGGCCGTGCAGATGAGCGATGTTTGTAAAACGTCACAAAATGGGAAAAGCAGTGTAGTGACTGAGGGGTCAAAGACACAGGCTGTGCAAAGGGGGAAGCCTGAGCCTGAAAACTCCAGTCAGTGTGCCAAACATGGAGAAACAACCGGTGAAGGCCCAGACTTTGAACCTGCAGAGGCAGTGTCCTCTTTTGCAAGCAAGAGTGGAAACAGCAGGTCACAGAACGAAGGATTCCTGGACAAAAACTCAGTTTTGGAAATAAGTTATCTGTAACAGATGGTGACACATTTTCATTTTATTTTGTTAGATGTCATTTGAAGTGTATTGTGTGAAGAGATTTTGCTATAAAGCCCACCATGGTGGGTTGATTATTAGATTATGAGTGGTTTAACATTTTACAATGAGTGCATTTACATCAGTGGTTCTCAACTGTTCCCACCACTACCTCCGTAATGAGAAATCGTGGCCCAAATGTCCAAAGAAATTTAACCACTCAGATATTAGTTTAGTTTATTAGACAGGTGCCATGCACAACACAGAGAATACTCAGCCTTACCAAGGATCTGATGGTTACAAGAAGAATTCAAATCTCTGTTTCACACCACTAATCTTAGAACAGCAGGACATGAATCCTGCCGAAAATCTGTGGAATCAGGAAGAAGTTGAACAGAGGAAGTGTCCATTTAATCTGGTAGATTCTGAGCGTTAAACGTGTCTCATTTATTAACACCATAAAAATTAGGCATTTGAACAGGGCTTCTGTACATGATTGTGCCACATTTTTATAAGGACACATTTGCAACCCACTAAAAATGGCACCACGTCCCACAGTTGAGAATGACTGGTTCATGTGGACTTGAGTTTCCCAGTTTCAATCATACTATGAAAGCGACATTAATATGCACACTAACAAACCTGGTTATTGTTTATGAGAAACTCTAGTATCCTGGTTACTCATTACTGTGACTAATATGCACAAGCGCCCGTGATGTTTATTTTTACACAAGACGTGTCAATTTCTATATCGGAGAAAAATGAGGCAACTGTGACTTAATGTAGGCTTGTCACTATTAAACGCCAACATTACACTGGATGCACTGCTGTACATCCACTTCATTTCAAGCAATGTGAAAAGAGAATAACAGCACACATTAAGCATCCTCACCTCTGACTGATGTCAGCCTGTCACTGATACCCTCGGGTCTGGCTCCAGGGGTACACCCCGGTTTCCCTTTTCTGGGGGAGGTGACTTGCTTGCCATTTTGCCAAGATTGTGGATTCCCTGTCTCACATTCTGTTTATGATTTTCATGGACAAGATCTCAAGGGAAGTTCAAGGAGCTCGGAATTTTATCACTGCTGTTTGCAGATGATGTGATTCTGTTGACTTCTTTGGCAGACATTGGGAGGTTTGCAGCTGAGTGTGAAGATTAAGCACCTCCGAGTCAGAGACCACGGTCCTCTGTCGGAAAACGGTGGATTGCTCCCTCAGGTGGGTAGTTAGTCTTTGAAGGGGTTCACGTATCTCGGGGGCTTGTTCACAAGTGAGGGAAGAACAGAGCATGAGATTGACAGGTAGATTGGTGCAGAATCAGCAGCTTTGCAGGTCCTGTACCATACCGTTGAGCTGAGCCAGAAGGCAGGGCTTTTGATTTACCGGTCGATCTTCTTGTCAACCCTTACCTATGGTCATGAGGTCTGGGTAAAGACCAAAATAAAGAGATTGTGGATACAAGTGGTCAAATGAGATTCCTCAGGAGGGTGACAGTCGCTGAGCCTTAGAGATAGTGGGAGGAGCTTGGACATTCAGAGGGATCTCCAAGTAGCGCTGCAGCTCCTTTCACATTGAAAAGAGCCAGGTGAGGTGGTCTGTTTTGGATGCCTCCTGGTCGCCTCCCTGTTGAGGTCTTCTGGGTGTGTCCAACTGAGAGGAAACCTTGGTGAAAACACAGAACTTGCTGGAGAGATTATATATCCCATCTGGCCTGGAAGTGCCTCAGAATCCCTCAGGAAGAACTGGAAATTTGTTGGTGGGGAGAGACGTCTGGGTTGATTTACTGACTTACTACCATGACCCAACCTCGGATGGATGGGTGGATGGATGGATGGATGGATGGATTATTGTTAAAAGACAAGACTAAGTTTCCTAAGCTTCCCCAGTTCCTAAAATTGGGACATGATGATTACGTACATGAATACAACACAGGATACTTAAAAAAGTGCTTTTGAAACTGGGATTCTCAAGTCCATAAAAATACACTCAATGTACACACCTTTAACTCAGATATTCTACCTAATGTTTTAATGCTAATTTGCATCATCAAACATCAGATTGTATTTGCTATGGTTTCAGAACACAAGATTGGGGTAACTGTCACAAAATATTGAAGCTGACTCATCATGGTATTCATGTTAAAGCCAAATGGAGAACAAATTTAAACAGAGAAAAACACAGCCTTTAAAATGCCTGCAAGTGTAATATTAGTCCAAGACATGTAGAGACACTAGAATATTGTTGTTTTGATTTTTTTCCCTCAATTTTATTATTTTGAACTAACCTTTAGCCAGCTTGGAAAGCTAAGGAGTCTTGGAGCAGACAAAGACCAGGCAGATCATCAATTAAATTTTTGTTATTCTACTCTGTCAAAGATATTTTCTTAATAATTATTTATGGTAATGCTGAAGAGGACTCTTCTGTATTTCAGAACAATCTGTGTTTCCTGAATGAAGCATATTTCCTTGGGAAACAACACGTCAAACAGCACAATGAAGACTGTCAGACTGTTCGTCCTTTTTCCTGCTTTGCCTTTGAGAACGGCCCACAGAGGGTCACATTTGATTTGTCTGTTTATAGCTGTTGTTGGGCCTGTTTTTGTCATCCATATTGTGTCGAGACCAATTTAAGTATCATCAACATGGGTGATTTTCTTTTCTTGAGAAATTTGCATAAGCTGTATTCCAAACATTAAAGTGCAGATAGCTGTATAATATGTACATTAATTTTTTCTTCAAGAGGCAGTCTGATTCCTGTGATGGAACCCATGAGCTAAAAATCGACTTATCTTGACTTTATTATATTAATGAAATACAGAAGAGACAATATTGTCACATAAGAAAATGTGATTTTGTAATATATATTTATTAAGTTATAGATATGGGATATGGGGCTTAAAAGATTCCAGAAGAGTGAAATGTCCACAACCGTGCCATCCGGTTCTTCTTAGGCCTGCATAAGTACGCCCCAGTTCTGGCAGGGAATGGAGATATGGGGTGGTACTCATGAAATAAGGTGGAAAGTTAGCATGGTATGTCTGTGGAATAGGCTTGTGAAGCTACCAGCCAATAGGGTGGCCAGTAGAGTTTTTCTCTGGGATATGTCTGTCAATGGTGAGTGGGTATCTAAATTACTGGATTTACTTAAAGAGTGTGGATACGAGGAAAAGTATTTAAGTATGACCAATGTGAATTTAGATGAATTTAGGTCAGAAATAAGGGGTAAGTGGACCAAATCATGGGCGAATCAAATCCTGCTGAAGTCAAAATCACAAACTTATTGCTTGTTTAAGAAGAATTATGAATGTGAAAAATATGTTGAATATAACTTGCCAAAAAGCCGCAGATCCCTTTTTGCACAGCTAAGGTGTGGTATATTGCCACTAAACATCAAAACTGGTAGATATAGAGGGGTGGGCAAGGATGAAAGAATCTGTGAATACTGCAAACTAAATGAAGTGGAAAATGAAATTCATTTTATTCTGTATTGTCCATTGTATTATGATCTACGGGAAACTTTGTTTAGTAAAGTCCAGGATCCTAGTCTTGATTTAATTTATATGGATGACAGTACTTTGATGAAATATCGTTTTGATAATGTCTTTGCTTTGTCTGACTATCTCTTTAAAGCATGGGAAAGGAGAAGAAGAGTTACTTACAACAGATAAATGTATCAGACTGTTAAGAGGCTTATACATTTCTTTTGAATATATATTTTATTTTGTTTGGAACTATGCTACTTTGTTTAGGGGGGCTGTGTTGGTTTATAGTTGTGGATTATAGTATTTCTGGCCTGATTCTGGAATATTTACTGTTTTGTCAGTTAATGTGTCTGAATAATTCCATATACAATGGGTCATGTAAATGACCAGACACGTAAATAAAATATTCATTCATTTATTCAATCATTCATATAGATTATTGATTATTTGCCCCTGATATAATTTTTGTTAAAAAAAAGGAGTTGTGTTTTTTTTTCTATGCAGTACACTGTAAAAAATCCTACTTGATTAACAGATTTTATTGAGTTTCTTGAACTATGTAACATCTATTTCAGGTGAGCGCATACAGTTAACATTTTCTGAGGGCTCAACTTAAATATTTGGCACAAATATTTATTTCAGTTTCATTGAAAAAAAAATTTCTACAAATGCAACTTTTTAAACAGTGAGCATGTTACATCAACTTTTTTACATTGTACTCCCAAATTCGTTTTTACAGTGTGTATTTCGAAGTCTTTGGGCCTCATTCACCAGTACCTTAAGGTTGTTTTAATTCTCCCCCTTTAAAATTTTATAAGAGAAACCTGTGCCATATTCATGATGCGTTCTTGAAGTGCTGAATTGTTCTGACCTGGGTTCTTAAATTGATGATTGCCATGCACCTAATTAGCATCCTAATTAGCACATGAATCACAGTTTTTGACAATATAAGGGCATGAAACTGCGGGGCTGTGTGCACACAAGTGTAAGATGAGAGCTAGATGTCAGTGATGTCCAAATTCAAATAAACCGTTGAAAATGTTTCATGACAAAATTCCTCCTTACATGAAATAGTTCATAATCATAATTTAATAGATTGCTGTTAAAATCAAACACTGCATGATTTAATTAAAACTGACTGTAGTTAAGTCTGGTATTAGTGCATATTATTTTATCTCTTACTCTGACATGCCAGTTATGCTGTCACCTGCTGTCAGTAATGCCTTATGCTTAACATTGATGATGCCTCATTATTGGATCTTACAACAAAGAGATTCTTTCTTTTAAGCACATGAACACTCGGTGTCTAAGATCTGCTGTTTGTAATTGAAAGTTCTGATCTTTTTCTCATCATTTCGACTTTAATCTCGAATGAATTTCAATTTTATTCTTGCAATTTCAACTTTAGGTGTCCCTAATCCTCTTCTGCCTAAGCCTACTAATCACTTGGTTGGTCAAACAATTTGAAAAAAAAAAAAAAAGATTGACCTAGTGGTTATGTCAGGCCTTATGTTCACTGTGGCTGCAAGGAGATGGTGCAGAGGCTTATGAGGGACAATCAATCATGTGATTAATGCCATTTAAAAGATGAATGCAATCATTTTGGACCTCAATTACAATTAATGCTTACAGCCCTAAGTGATACATTGATACACAAAATAATTATAAATCATCATTCGGTTACAATCTGTTGCATATATGATTTCTGGTTAATGCAAAATTAATAATATTACCCTCACATCAGCTCTCAAATGTTTGTAAAAGTGCTCTGGGGTGTTGTTCGAGTTTGTTCTAATCCTAGAACACATCATGGTTAGAAAACTATGGAGAATGTTCTCACTGTCAGTGGGTTTTAGGATCTTAGAACAGTCGGTGAATGAGGCCTTGTGTTTACTGTAGAAGACTCAGTGTATTTGTCAAGCCAGGCTTGCCACGTTGAAACCTATATTTGTTGTTTTTATTTGTGATCATGAGTAGTGTTTGTATTTTGATGTTGTATTACTAACAGTGTTGTCATTGCTCTGGTAAGGCAGTAAAAGTGCATTATGGTGAGGTGGTGAAAATATGTGTTTACAGCTGAAAATGTTATTTAAATGTGAATAAAACTTTGTATTATGTAGTCATTTCAGCTACGATGTTCATGATATGGTTGTCACTATTGTTAGATTTGTTATCACCTTGACTTCACTGTTGTTCTTTTGTTCACCAACAAAAGTAAAAACAATGCAAAACAATCCACTTTATTGCAAAATGCTTCTTTTACAAAACATGTGGAACATTTTAGTGGCAGGTTCAAAAAGTCAGAAGTGTTGCCATTTATTTTTTCACCAAGCCAAGGCTGCCCTCTAGAGGCAAATATACCAGAATGCAGAATATTCCTGGTGTCTAATATCCGAATGCATGTAGTTTAATCAGTTCAGAAACGTATTTACTCACATGATGGACACTTTTTAAATTTAGTGAAAACAAAGATTTGGTTCCTTGAGGGTGTTTTAATATTGTAAGTGCCTTTTAAAGGAAAACAGTCATTAACATTTCAATATGTTCAACCTGCTCATTAATTAATCAATCCTCTCATTCATCTTTGTGTCTTTATTCAGGGACAATGTCTCCGATCCACCTCAGGTAGGGCGGGTTGCCCTGGTCAATAGGCAGGCTAATGACCTCGGCCACCTCGTACGGATGGTTCGAGCTGCAGAGGACAAAGAGCTTTTATGAGCAACGAGACGAGAGCACAGAACATCCAGGCAGCAGTAATTAAAGCCATCTTTCAATGCATGACTCACGCCACTTAAGGGAGAGAGTGATCAGCACAGGCTGACAGAGATTAGGTCAGAGTGAGATTTTTTTTGCTGCTATTTGGTTATAAACAAACTTACCGAACATATTCTGCAAGAGCAGGCACCTTGGAACTCCTCGTTTTAATCATCTAAACAGGAGACGAAAGGGTTAGACTGAAAATTTGTTAGACAATGAGACATTACAGATGTAGATTCTGACTGATGACTGCACACTGGAAAAAAATGTACTAAAAATGAAACAACATAAGGAAACAAGCTGATAGAATTCTAGTGAAAAAGAAATATCAGGAACTCAGAAATAACATGAGTGTTGAAAGTATTTGAACTAATAGTATAGGTGCCACTGGTTTACTCCAAAAAAAATGAGTCCATGCATTAGGAATCAAACTTTGGAAAGCCTACAAGGTTTCAGTACTTAGTCAACACTCACCAGCAGCACTTCACTGTCCTCTTCAATCTTACCCTGCCATTCATATCTGATGGAATAAGATGTAAAACATTTGCTTACAAACCACAATACTGTCAACATTTAAAAAAGGACCATGAAACAGCTGACTGAAAACTTACACAGATGTGATTGCTGGAACGATGTTGACGCAAGCAGCCAGCTTCTTTTCCACAATACCCCTGTGAAGTTAAACAAGGTATACAGAAGCAGGTAAAAACTACTGTACACGGCTAATCTTACAGGATGACAAAGTATGATATGAGCTTACTCTACTTTACAGTTACAACAAGGACAAGAATCAATATCAGTTTTATCTTTATTTTTGGGTATAAATTAAATAAGGACTTTTTATGCGTTTGTTACCTGGCCAGCTCTTTGGCCACTGTGTCGTTGGGGCAGGTGACGAAGGCGGCAGAGTGTGTGCCCGACGTGTAAGTCTCAGATGCCATGGAAAAGGCCCTCAGTCCAACTGTCCGCAGCAGCTGGAACATAAACACACTCAGGAGCACAGTCTGTAAGAGGAACATAAAAACAATGAGGAGAATGAAAACAACAATCAGGAAAATTTGTGTCTAAAATCACAGTTATGCACTTGAAGCTGAGGGTGATATTTTTAATTATAATATCATAACCTCCTAAGACCCTGCATGTGCATATAAGAACATTAGCTTTTCTACAATATGGTAATATTTTTTCACTTAAAAAAATTTTGAGATAATTGTCCAGAATGCCCTTCGAAGTTAAAGGAATTTGCTTGACGTGTTGGGAGGATCTGCTTTAAAATTTTCAGGAATGTTAATAGAAATTTTAGGAAAATTGTTTTTCCGTTTTTGGGGATTTAGTAAGAAATTTACAAGTATCTTCATGAAAATCTTGGGGATATGTTTTCAGTTTCACTGAAAAATTTGGGGAAATTTGCTTTGTATGTTTGGGGGAGTTTGTCAGGAAATTATCAGGCATTTTCATGGATATTTGGAGAAATTTGTTACAAAATTTTCAGGCCTCTTCATAGGAATTCCAGAAATACACCTGTATTTTTGGTAACTTGATTTAATTTTCGGGGGAATTTACGTTAAAATATTTAGGTATTTTCATAGAAGTTTGGTTGGGAATTTAAAATTTTTCAAACTTTTTATGAAACGCCATAGAATTTGTTGTCTTTGGAGGGAATTTGATAAGTGATTTTTGGGGGGAATTAGCTCTGAAATTGAAGAAGTTAACATGAAAATTTTGGGGATGTATTATCTAAATGTATAGGCTATAAAATTAATTTTCACTGAAATATTTTGGGAATATTTCAAGGAATTTTGTCCTTAGCAAATCTTAAAAGTCAACCATCAAAATAAAGAAATGGCTCCACCATCCCTCTCAATGTCTGACATTATTTCTGACTGACTGAAGACCAACTGGCTGACACAGCCTAAACATCCATTCATCCATTTTCTAAACTGCTTATCCTGATCAGGGTCGAGGGGGGCTGGAGCCTATCCCAGTAGTCATTGGGAAAGAGGTGGGGGTCCACCCTGGACTGGTTTGCCAGACAATCACAGGGCTGACATACAGAAACAAACAACCAGGCACTCTCACATTCTCATCTATGGCCACTTTAGCATCATCAATAAACTTGATGAGCATGTCATTGATGTTTGTAGTACCCAGAGAGAACCCGTGCATGCATGGGGAGAACATACAAACTCTGCAGAGAAAGGCTCTGACCTGGAAGAGAACCAGAAACCTTCCTGATGTGAGGCAACAGGGCTAACCCCTGCACCACTGTTCAGTCACTACAGCCAAAGCTGTTAAATAATCCTGGCCAGTGAATGAAAATTTAGTTTCAAAATACCAGTTTAATATATTTTGTTCTAAGGCACACACTCATATTAACAAGAGAGCCAGCCACTGCCACTGTGTGATTATTGACTTTACCTAGTGTCAGTTAAAAAAAAAAGCAAACAAGTAAATCCTGATTTCTCATGTGTTTGATTTGTAGCCAATGATAGAGCTGCTGAACATTGATCAAACTGTATAAAATTATTCAAACGTGGTGTGTCACAAAAAGTTGCGTGCAGTATAATGCAAAAAGCAAACACACTCACCACAACTAAAGCTTTCAAGGATCCACCTTGCAGTGTGTCAGCACTGGGCAGTCCAATGCGCATGCCTGAGCACATAAGAGAAAGCCTGTTGTTAATCAAAATACTCAGCCCTTTATGGGTGGACAAAATCATACTAAATAACACAGAAAGCTGGAATATTTCTTCCCATTTTCATTCCAGTTTACATTTCCAGTGAGAGATGAAACAGGACAGGAGACGTAAACATGCCTGACAGAACTGCTGGTGTTTCGGTTTAACAAGTGACCGTGTTATGTGACGACTTTCATCCAAGTTCTCAGTAAATTGTGGAAACTTCAGCCTCAACCAAAGCCATTTCGTTTGGTTTTTCTCACTAAATATTAATTAAATTACATTACCTTTAATGAGCAGCAATGGTTACGGCATTTGAGGGGATCCAAAAGGCTGTCAATTTCAGCTGTAACTACGGCAACCACGGATCCTTTCGCCAGTTAACACGGTCACTACTTTCACCGTTACATCTCTGATTTCATCCATATGTATAGGTTCGCTCCATTTCTATACCGTCATGCGCTCATTTTGCATAAAGATAATGCAAATGTAATTTTTCAGAGAGCTTGTTTAAGCTTTGCAATTGTTATTTACGTGTTTATTTCATTATTACCGACATGAAGGAGGTGTGTTCGGCTAGCCGTAGCTACGGTTAGCATGCTATCAGAAACTTCAGCTGTTGTTAGAAATAGGAAAACTAATGGCGGCTGTGTGGACGGACAGCGCGATAAGACAAATGTCAATTATCAGAAAATACGGTTCAACGGGAATGTACCTGTGATATGTTGAGTTACCTTCTAGCAGAGTCCAGGCTCTGGCTCTTATAAAAGCGTGCGACACAATCAATCGTAAAGCGTGACGGCTGTATGTTTGGAAAACTGTCGCAAATCAGCAGTGAAAAACAGCAGCCTTAAAAACGAGGGGTTTACCTTAGAGGTTTGTTTCTAGAAAAAAAAGCAATACAAAAGGGATTTATTTATTAAAACAAGCTTTTATTTGAAAAATATTTCATATATTTTGATAAAAGGATCATAAAAGTGAACGTATGGTTTCTTTTGTCTTATTTTGTCTTGTAAAGGGGTTGAAAGTGTTCGGAACATTGAACCCAAATAAAAGTACATGTACTGTGGTTACAATTTACTTAAGTAGAAGTAAAATTAATTTTCTAAATCCAGCCTATTCAAATACAAGTAAAAAGTAATTCGATTACAGACTACTGTAGTTATTTTTGATATTTTTAAGAGGGATTGTGGGTGGTAGCCTACTTGTAAACCAGACAACTGGCCAGTTTCACGTAGTTGACATGAAGTTTGGAGCCCCTCTTTTTTATATTTATTTATTTTACTTAGTCACTATGTTTTTTTAAATGTAGTGAAATAGGCTATACTTCTCCAACAATTTAAAAAAAGTACTAGGACACAGAAAAGCTACTTGATTACAGTAATGCAAGTAAATATAAGTTTTTACTTTCCAGTCTGTGTTAACCTCAGAGTTGAAAGTTTGTATGTGTTGATAAAAAAACAAGTTGCGTTTCTTGAAGAAATATTTCATTTTTACCCAGACCTACACCAACAAGACCTCCCAAACTCTCCCTGCATTTACTTTGAGTATATTAGAATATGGTACTGCTTATTTCTCTCTTTGGGAACAATAGCTACATTGCTAAACTGGTAAATAACTTTTTTTTTTTTTTTACAGACATGCATGGTCTCCAATTGATCTTGAAGTTATTTAACTTTTCAACATAACTCCAAATTGTTTGGTAGTGTCCAATTACAAATTCTTTGTTGTTTTACCATCCATCACAGTCATTTAGAGTCCTGGTTCATACCTGATGGGTCAGGACCCAGAGGTTGCAATGCCATTTTTATATATGGTTAAAAGTCTAAGATATGCTCTAATTTTGGATAATGTCTCCATATCTTTGCTCCATGACAACATTGTTTTTCCATATCAAGTCCAAACTACTTAAATTTAATTCAAAATAACTGGTTAAGATTGATAATTAAAGAAAGAAAAATTAATATTTAAATAGTTTTAAAATGACTTAACATTTGATCTGTTTAACTGAAATTTACTGTTATGATGAGTAGATATTTTAAAAAGGGTTAAGGTTGGCGGAAGTGCTTCAAAAATGACCAGATAAAGCGGTTAAAAGGGGTCAAAGAGTAGCAGAAAGGGGTGATAAGTGGCAAATGTGGCAAAAATCGGTAAAAGAGGGGGAAAAGGGGCAAAAAGTATCAAAACTTTTGGTTGTTTCAGTTGGAAGTAGGTTGTTGGCAGTTTTGCTCAGGCTGAACGTGTTAGTTTCACTCTCTCTGCAACAATAGGTGAGGCAGTTGACGCGTGTGGCTCCCTCTATTGATTGCTAAAAGTGTAAACTGCCGGGGCGGAGTTTCACTGTAGTCCAAGCTTTAAGAGAGTTTGAATCTAAATTTGCCAGCTGGGGCGGTTAGCGGCTGTGCACAATCAACTCAATTGTGCACATCTGTGGCATATCTCTCTATATAAGTACACAGACTGCGCTGAAGCGTCAGCGTAAGCGTCAGCCCTTGTGGAAGCCCAATTGTGTAAAGACCACATTGGGTAAAGACCAGCGAGTCTACCTGTGCGAGTCCACCGAGCAAGGCCACCGACAGGCAGCACTGCCTCATAACAGTCTAACGCACCCCAGCAGTCTAACGCAACATGTGCAACCAAAAAATACAAGTCATATATGGGAACAGAAAGAAGCACAATAGTTACAGAAAACGAAACCTGCATAATCTATCCACTTTACAGAATGCCTCTTTTCCACAACCTTTATCACAGTTGGCCTCTGGAACTGCCAGTCTGCAGTTAACAAAGCAGAATTCATCAATTCCCTCACTAAACTGTCTAACATTCAGGTCCTAGCCCTGACAGAAACTTGTGCCCTGAGAACACTGTAACACCAACTGCTCTATCAGTTGATGCAGTGTTCTCTCATACACCTCGCTCTTCTGGCCGAGGAGGTGGCACAGGCATTATTCTCTTCTCATAGCTGGAACTTCAGCCAGTTCAAACCCTTGGACAATAACACCTCATTTGAATATCATGCAGTACAGGTCACTGCCCCAATAAAGGCTTACATGGTTGTGGTATACGCCCACCTGGGGGTCACCTGGACAACTTTATTGTGGAACTGGACATGTTACTCTCAGACATCCCTGATGATGGCACACCATTGGTTGTCATGGGTGACATGAACATCCACTTGGATAGAGCCCAGGCTACTGATTTTATTTCACTACTGTCCTCCTTTGACTTGAAACTGGTTCAAACGCCTCCTACACACAAGGCTGGTAATACACTGGATTTGATTCTAACTCGCAATTGCTCCACGGCTAATTTGAGTGTAACACCACTTCACCTCTCTGACCACTACTTCATTCAGTTCTCACTTGGCTTACCTGAACTTCAACAATCTACTACTCAGTTAAGATCATACCGCAGAAACCTTCAGTCACTTGACCCAACACAGCTGTCTGACGAGGTCTCAGCTGCACTAGCCTCATGTAACGAGTCCTTCACACTCACTGTTAACGAGGCCACAGACACATTCTGCTCCTCACTGACCTCCTCTCTGGACAAACTCTGCCCTCTGGTGTCTAAGCCTATTCGTAATACTCCACCTTGTCCCTGGCTCACTGAGGTCATCAGAACCCAAAGGGCAGGGCTCAGAGCGGCAGAGAGAAAATGGCGTAAATCCAAACAAACCACTGACTTGAGTGCTTATCAGCAAAAACTGTCCTGTTTTACCTCTGCTCTAAAATCTGCTAAGAAGGCGTTCTATCAATCAAAGATCTGTGCTGCCACTGATGCACGAAACTCTTCTCTGCTTTTAACTCGCTCCTCTCTCCTTCAAACCCACAACCCTCCAGTATGTTGACTCCAGACATGTTCGCCTCCTACTTCACTGACAAGGTTTCTGCCATCAGCAACCAATTCTCTGAGCCTGTCCAACTCAGTTTTCTGCCACCAGCTAGTGATGCATCACTTAGCTCATTCTCTCCACTAAGTGAGAGCGAGGTCACCAGGCTTCTGCTTGACTCTAAGCCCACAACCTGTCCCTCGATCCGATACCATCACATCTCTTGCAGGCGATTGAGCCCACAATCAGCCCTGCTGTGAGTTGTATCATTAACTCCTCTCTGTCCACAGGTGTTTTCCCAGCTGCTTTCAAGCAAGCGCGGTTACACCACTGCTCAAAACCCACTCTCAACCCAGCCCTGGTTGAAAATTACAGGCCGGTCTCACTTCTCCCATTCCTATCAAAAATACTGGAGCGCACAGTCTTCAACCAGCTCTCAGAACACTTGCAGAACAATGATCTACTTGATCAGAATCAGTCTGGCTTTAGGCGGGCCACTCTACTGAAACTGCACTTTTGTCGGTAACGGAATCACTTCGGCCAGAGCAGCTGGTCAGTCCTCAGTTCTCTTACTGCTGGATCTGTCTGCTGCCTTTGACACAGTAAACCACCAAATCCTCCTCTCCACACTCTCTTCACTTGGTATCTCAGGATCTGCCCTACAGTGGTTTAAGTCCTACCTCACAGGGAGATCTTTTAGAGTATCATGGAAGGGAGGAGTGTCTAAACTGCATGGCTTATCAACAGGGGTGCCTCAAGGGTCTGTGCTTGGTCCCCTACTTTTCTCAATATACACCACCTCACTTGGTGCAATCATCCGCTCCCATGGCTTTTCTTATCACTGCTATGCAGACGACACACAGCTATTCCTGTCCTTTCCACCAGATGACACAACTGTCTCAGCTCGGATCTCATCCTGCCTTGCTGATATTTCTAAATGGATGAGGGAACGTCACCTTCAGCTCAACCTGCCCAAAACTGAGCTCATTATCATCCCAGCCAGTCCCACTATTGAACCGCAGATCAGTATCCAGCTTGGATCAAATAATCTCTTGCCCACTAAGTCAGCCCGGAATCTGGGTGTCATGATTGATGACCAGCTAACCTTCAAGCTCCATGTGGCCTCGATTGCTCGGTCCTGCCGTTCGCCTCTACAACATCAAGAGGATCAGACCCTACTTGACAGAGCATGCTACACAACTCCTAGTACAGGCTCTTATAATATCACGTATTGACTACTGTAACTCATTACTGGCAGGCCTACCTGCATGCACAGTTATACCTCTGCAGTTGATCCAGAACGCAGCAGCACGCCTGGTCTTCAACCAACCCAAGAGAGCTCATGTCACGCCTCTTTTAATCTCTCTACACTGGCTTCCAGTTGCAGCTCGCATTAAATTCAAAACTCTAATCATTGCTTACAAAGCAGTAACTAAAACTGCTCCTGTTTACCTGGAGTCCCTCATCCAGGTCTACACCCTTCTCGCCCACTACGCTCAGCCAGCGAAAGGCGCCTGGTACTTCCAGCACATCATGCTCCTAAGTCACTAGCTCGACTCTTCTCCTCTGTTGTCCCTAAATGGTGGAATGAATTACCCAACTCCATTCGATCTACAGACTCCTGTCTACTTTCAAGAGAAGGCTAAAGACCCAGCTCTTCAGAGAACACTTTGCACTTAGCTAGGCAATTCTCTACTGTTGTCCCCAGTAGTAGATTGAGTCTCAGCCAGACTATTCTCCACTGCTGTCCCCAGTGGTTGAATGAGTTTCCCAACTATAGTTAGCTCGCACTGTCCTGCTCTACTTCTGGGATTTCTTTGCCCAGCTCTTTGGGAATGATCCAGCACTTGGTACTTGGTAAATAGTTGTTGTGAAGCCTAATGAATGGCAATTAGTGATCCCACATTTTCCTTGATTCATTGTTGCTGTCTAAAAACAAACAAACAAAAAAAAAAAACAACAAACAAAAAAAAAAAAAAAAAACCAAAACAAAAAAACAAAAAAAACCCCCCAAAAAAAACAAAAAAAAACAAAAAACAAAACAAAACAAAAAAAAAAACTACATAAACAACGTATATTTTGGTACTCTGCCTTAAACTCTACACGGCAGCACTTGCGTCCAATTGAACCTGAAGCACTTGATGGCACTTACTGATGTTGTTTCTTCTTGTCTAGATCATTGCTTGTGTTGTTCTTGCTCTCAAATGTACGTCGCTTTGGAGAAAAGCGTCTGCTAAATGACATTGTAACATATTGTAACATTGTAACAAAACTTGGTTACAAAATGCAAAAAAGGGGTAAATTAGTGGCAAAAATAGAAGAAAAGTGACAAAAATGGATGAGAGTGGCACAAAGGGGATAAAACATGAAGAAAATGTGGTTTAAATGGGTTAAAATCTTGCAAAATTTGGTTTAATGAGGCAAAAAGGGGCAGCAAGTATCAAAAAGGGGTTAAAAGTTTTAAAAGTGAATTAATACTAGCTAAATAATAACAGGGGGGGGGGCCATGGAGAATCTGGGATTTTCAGGGGCCCAGCAAACTGCTCTCAGGCCTGTCTCCTTTTGGTCTGCTGCAATAGTGGCAATAATGTGTCAACAGAGCTAGCAAAAGGCAGCAAGTCGCAAGATTTGGTTTAGAAGTGGCCAAAACAGGCAGAAATAAGTGGTGGAAAGGGTTTAAAATGGACCAAAAAATGGGTTTTAAGGTGCAAAAACGGGTTAAAATTGATAAAATTGGTGGGGAAAAGTGATAAAAACGGGTTAAAATTTGATAAAATTGGTGTAAGTGGCAACAGTGTCATTTAAAAAATGTTCTTAGTTTTTTAAAGGTATCTGGAGACCTCCTCTCAGTGTCTCGTGACTCCAAATGGGGTCCCAACCCCAATGTTGAGAATCCCTGCTCTATGCAACTGTCTTGTGAAACCTGCTTAGAAAAAATCCAAATTCTTAGACATATTTAAATTTTTAAAAAAGTAACCCAATAGTTCCTTCCCCTGGTAACTAGTTACTTTTATAGAGGAGTAATACAGTAACTAACTCAGTTACTTGTTGGAAGAAGTAACCAGTAACTATAACTAATTACTTTTTTAAAGTAACGTGCCCAACACTGACTATAGATAATAAGGATAGAGCTCACTAGTAATTCCTAAAATGTCCTATGTTTTGAAAGAAAATACAAATTCTACTACAATAATATTTCATTCAGACCAAAATATTTATTTAACTTTTGTATGTTTGGAAGTCCGGCCCTCAGAGTTTCTGCTAGACTAAATCTGGTCCTTGTGTAAATGTAGTTGATGACCCCTGGTTTCCAGTATCTGCAGGCTATTTTCAAAAGGACCAAAGGAAATTAACACATCCAACATTTTTTATGATTCACTAAATATTAATGTTAAGATGGCTGTAAATGAAGTGAAACTGACATGTATTAGAGATTGTTGGTTTTATAATCTTACAGAGATCAACCTTTCTAAATACTCACAAAAATGTTGAGCACAACCCATTCTTTGACGATTAATACAACTCAATATTTTATTTCTCTTGAAAAATCAGAATTATAATTCTTATATAGTGCACTTTGCTTAACTGATGTTATAAATACACTGTACTCTTTTCAGTAAGAAATGTGTTATAGACTATTATCTTATCACTGACAAAGACAATTAGGTAATATCATAGTAGGTCATTATCATTATTTTGGGTGGCAGTAGGTGAGGAAGCCTTGGGGTAAAACAACCTCAACAACTGATTTGGTCTTTAACGTGTTAAAGATGTTTTTTCATCTCTAGGGGGCAGCAAAGAGCTGAGGATTTCACAGAAATGTACACTGTATAGTAAACCAGTGATAGACCTGTAGAGGACAGCACAGACCTACTCTCACATTAGTGGTTCTGCATTAATACAGATACAATAAAGAAGAAATGAATGACAACCTTTATTTAACCTGGAGTATTCCCACTGAGATAGAAAAATCTATTTTACACAGGAGCACTGGTCAGGATCAACAGTGCACTGGGATTTTGTCCTTTAAAGTTCAGTCATTAAAACACCTACATTACACTTGCTCCCTAAATTTTTGGATCATGTTTTATGCAAAATAAATTCAGACAATAAAGATATTTAAACATGTTTGATACCAACTTTTTCCCAGGAAGTGGACCTTCATGTACGTAGTTTCTCTGCTAAATCACATTTATTGATTTTATTTATTTGATTAGGACAGTGCACAGCAATCAAAATTTTCGCGATACATGTCAATGTAAATATGCCGCAGAAAAAACAACAGATTAAATTAACAGCATGATTCACAAGACAGTACACAGAAAACACAGTTTTACCAAACAAGATGGACGCAATTTGTACACAACAAATAACTCAAAAAAGCATGAAGCATGAAATGCAGCTGCACCATACACAAGGCTAACATAAAAGTCCTTGACACATTTGTTAATGGAAGGAGAATCACAAAAGATGCCAGATGATTTTTTTGGATTATTTTAAACTATCTGTATTATCTTCCTCAGGTTCCTCTGAAAATGGCCTGGCATAGTGATATGGTCCAACAAGACCGTCCGGCAGGTGAAGCTCAATGTCCCATGGGAGGAGGGTCTGTTAAGGTTAATTGGCAACAGCTCAGTAACATGACTTGTTATAAAAAGAGCATTTTAGAGAGGCAAAAACTCTCAGAAGTAAAGAGCGGTAGAGGTTGGCCAATCTGCCAAAAACTGTGTCTAAAAATTGTGGATCAAAACTTGAATGTCCCACCAGCCACAGTCCATAATGTCGTCAAAAGATTCAGAAAATCTGGCGCGTCGGTAGTCGAGTGGTTGAGGCGCACGCCATATACGCAGGCGACCCGGGTTCGAATCTGGCCCGTGGCACTATTTCCTGCATGTCTCTCCCCGCTCTCCTTCCTGTTTCCGACTCTATCCACTGTCCTATCTAATAAAGGCCAAAAATAAATCTTAAAAGAAAAAAAAAAGATTCAGAGAATCTGCAGAAATCTCGTTGCAAGGGAAAAGACTGCAGGCCAGTATTGGAAGATTTTAATCTTCTGGGGGTAGCACTTCATGAAATATAGACATGATTCAGTACTGGAATCATGAATGTAAACATAGATGGCGGTGCCATCAACAAATGCAAGTTCAAGCTGGATCAAGCAAAGCAGAAGCCCCACGGGAGCAGGATCCAGAAATGCTGCTGTCTTCTCTGGGCTGGTGCTCATTTAAATTGGACTGAGGCAAAATGGAAAACTGTTCTGTGGTCAGATGAATCAAAATTTGAAATTCTTTTGAAAACAATGGACACTATGTTCTTCCAACCAAAGAGGAGAGGAGCCATCCAGCTTGTTATCTGTGCATCAGCTGGGTCTCTGATGGTACTGGGTTGCATTAGTGCTTATGGCACGGACAGCTTACACATCTGGAAAAGCACTATCAATGCTGAAAAGTAGAGAGAGGTTTTAGAGCAGCATATGCTCCCATCTGGACAATGTCTTTTTCAGGGAAGGCCTTGCATATTTTAGCAGGACAATGCTAAACCACATACAGCAAAGGAGTCTAGGTGCTGGACTGGCCTACCTAAAGTCCACTTCCCACTGGGGAAATCATAGAATGTAAAATGAGACGAAGGAGACCCAGGACTTTTGAGCAAAAAGAATCCTGCACCAGACAAAAATGGGACAGCATTCCTCTCCCAAAACTCCAGCAATAGTTCTCCTCACTTCACAGACATTTACAGACTTGTTAAAAGAAGAGGAGATGCTACAGAATGTTTGGATAGGCATGCAGTTGCAGTGGATGACCATATGATGGCAGCTTCTGAACAGCAGACGAGACAAGACGGGGCTTTCTGATCATCTCTGGTACCAGCAGTGGCTGTGATGTCTGTATGCACACAAACCTGAGTGCATGAACGTGCATGTTTGTGTGCATGAGCCACTCTGTTTGATAACATCCAGCACCTCCCTCTCACGTCCCTCTTATCTCTCTCATCCTTGATTAAAGAATGAGACAAGCATGTCACACACAGCCTGCTAATATGTCCACACACGATGCAGCTGTGACACATGCACTCAGGACAAGACGGATGGAGCCACAGCTGATGTGAGAGCGCTACCAGGAAAGCATGGGCGCTCATAAAGACGCAGCGAGACGTATTAGCCCAGCATGTCAGGCTTCTGCCAGAGCAATGAGGAGCGATGGTAGGAGGAGGAGGAGGGGGATGTTGGTGGTGGAGGTGGAGATGGAGGGAGAGGGAAGGTTGGGTTGGTAGGAAGGGGGGGGCTTGTTCCCATGGAAACTGTGCAGTCAGCACATCTGTACGTGTTATGCGCTGTCCTCTCTCATCGGCATCCCATGGCCTCTCCCCACCACAGCTGGACATGACAGCATGCACTCACATGCAGAAGACACACGCAAAAAAAATACGCACAAGCGCTGCCCTGACCCTGTTGCCATGGCGACCATAGTGACTGCAACCCATGGGATTTTATCTTAGTATATGGAATAAATGCATTTCTTTGTGAGAGAGACCAGACATGGAGGTGCTCAGAGCGACTGTCTTCCCTTCACCAGATTTTAATCCTCCTTATTTTCCCTCTCCTACTTCCTTAACCCTCTGTTTCTCTCTCTCTCTCTCTGACTCTCTTCTTCTTCTTCTCTTTCCCCCTGTCTTTTTCCCTGCTCTCCCTCTGTCTCTCGCCCCCTCTCCCTCCAAGCATGAGGAGAATCAATATGTTTTCAATTTGCAGCAGAGCCTTCCTCCTCTGCATCCTAATCAGGCTCCACTGGCCCTTTAACTTCCATAGAGAGAGAGAGAGAGAGAGAGAGAGAGAGAGAGAGAGAGAGAGAGTGGTTAAAGACAGACCTCTACCAAAGGACATTTCTAATATGCAGCTTAGATGTTCAGGATCAGTGGAGCATGTGCTAAAGAATAATTTTTCTGCTGTTTCACTGCAGGCTGTACATCATGCCCATAGAGAGCACAAGTCCTGACGTCATCCACGGGTTATCCACTTCTCCACAAACTTCCCCAACTCGTTTGCAGTCTCACATTTAGGATTTCCGTCTTTAGCTGCCAGAACAAAATAATAATCAGCGTGGACAATCCTAGTAAGACTAAGGGGTTGTCATTTCAAAGTTACGATTTAAAAGTGACTGGTTAAAGTCACTAGTTGATTAGAGGGCTGACACACACCTACGGGCAATTTAGAGCAGTGGTTCTCAACTGGTAAGGCATCAGGACCCACCACCCCCTCCTTAGGAGAAGCCACGACCCATTTTTCTTTTTTTAAAATTCTTCGTTTATTTCATGAATGTTGGGAAATCAGTTGTCACTGGTAAATCAGTATTCTTGGCTACCATTACACCATGAAGACAAGAGAACACTCCAAAAAGTTGATGCACATGGTTGACGGCCTTGTCTGTGATGTACAGACAAGGCCGTCCATAAAGGAGGTTAAAGGGTAGAGCTTTCTGGGCCCCAGCCATGAAGTCACTGTCACTGTGATCAAAGCTAAAATTGTGGGAGTTTTTTAAAATTTGTGCTGTAGTATATATTCATCTTGAAAATGTAAATCCTTTGTTTTTTTTTAAATCAGAAAAAAAGAGTAAAAAAATCACAAAAAAAGGTATAAAGGTGTTTAAATGGGATTTTAAAAGCAACAGAAAATAAAAGGTAAAAGGGTTAAAAACATTAATATTGGCCTAAAAGTGGCAGAAATGGGGGAAAGGTGGTGAAATTAGATTAAAAAGTGGGAAAAATTGTTTTAAACTGGCAAAAATGGACATGACAAATAGCGAAATGTGGTTAAATTGGCAAAAATTATCATAAAATATGGTTAAAAGGGGTTAAGAGTGGCAATAACGGGACAACAGAGGCAACATTACGTGGGAAAAGTGGTGGAAAGAGTTTAAAGTGACAAAAATGTCTTGAAAGTGGAAAAAATGCACAGAGAAGGCATTGAAGGTTGATTAAGAAGTGGCAGAAATGGGAGTAATGTAGCAAAAATGTATTTAAAGAGGCAAAATCTGACAAGAAAAAGTGATGAAAACAGTTTAAAATATGGCAAATTTTGCGTTAAGTGGTAGAAAAAGTGTAAAAAGAAACAAAATGGGTTTAAATTGTGCAAAAAATATTCCTAGTTTCTTAAAGGCACCTGGCAACCCACGCCTAGTGTCTCATGGCCCCCAAGGGGGTCCCGACCCCAACATTGAGAACCACAGATTTAGCAGACACTTTTATCCAAAGTGACATACAGGTAGGCAGGTGTTACAGGGGTTAAGGACCTTGCCCAAGGGCCCAGACTGGATATTGATTCTATACTGACTGGGACTCGAACCATAGATCTCCCAGACCAAAGTCAGTGGTGTAACCCACTAACTTCCAGCCCCAACTTAGTGAGCAAAGAGATGGGACAAAACAAACACGCTAGAAAAGCACATCATTACAGAAGGATTTGCATGCATGCATCTTATTTTACTCCATTTTTGTTGAGATAGCATGGAAGTTTGTTAATTTCTCTTAGAATTTCCTTGATATCTTGGGTAAACCAGTTTTATGTTTGAACAAAAGGGGATGAATAGGTAGAAATCTTGAGAAAAATGAAATTTACTCATAATCATAGGAAAAACTAAAAAAAAATAAAAGTATGTAATTACTCTACGTCCACTTCGGGCCTCTGTAAATGAGTTTTTGTCACATTTTCTTTTTCCCTGGCACACAAATTCACGACCCATTAGAAAGAACTTCGCGACCTACTTTTGGGTCCCGACCCACCAGTGGAGAACCACTGATTTAGAGTAACCAATCAGACTAATGAGCCTGACTTTAGCAGCTGGAGTACTGGAGAGAACCCGGGCATGAACTGGAACAGTGGTTCTCAACTGGTGGATTAGGACTCAAAGTGGATCACAAGGCGGTTTTCAGGTGTGCCTGGAAAGACCTGTGGCAAAAACTCTGATCTACAAAAGGCTTAAGTGGACATACATCTGTACATTTTATTTAACTCTTTTTGCATGATAAAGAGTACATTTTAGAAAATATATAAACCGTTTTCACTCAAAATCTGTAGGAAAAAAACAAGATTCACACCATATCATGTATGTGAGTGACGCGCTTGTTTCGTCCCTTTTTTCATCACATTTTGTTCCAATTAAGATAAAATGTGAATTTTCTTTCTAGAATGAATTTAAGTTGTTGAAATGTTTCAGAAATGTGGGTCATGGTTGCTCATTCATGTGATGGTGGTGGGTCCTGAGGCTGGACCGCTTGAGGACCAGTGTACTAGGAGAGCATGCAATCAGCACACAAGCTCCACCTCCATCCAGGATTTGGACCAGTAACCTTTTTGCTCTGGGGCAACAGCACTAACCGCCCCATCACTGTGCAGGTACCTCAAAATAACACTGTTAAAGTTAGTAAGTTGCCCTGCTGTAGGTGCTGGACTTCACAGGAAATACAGTTTTTTATTTTAGTGTTTTTGGTTTTATTTGCATCTAGAAAATTGAGAGAGGTTCTAAAGTTAAAATGTACTGCTTATCCCTCTTAGGTTTGATCTTTTTTCTCCTTTAATTTAATTTGTTCATCAGTTTATAAGAGTTACAGTCCAGTAAAATAAACAGAAGAGCACTAAGCAAGAAAACACATGTTGGACTCAATAGAGGTATATCAAAATATGTATTTCAGACATAAAAAATGTTCATAAAAATAAAATTTTGTGGCCAAAAAATATATTTGTAAAGAAAAACAAAAGTAAGACGTACATAGTAGCACAATGTTATTAATGCATGCATAGTTGTTCAATAATAAATAAAACCTATGAAAACTAATAGCAAAGTTGATGATTGCACTTTCCATTAACTGCATTTAAACATGCATGACTTTTTCTTTCTAACAGTAATGTCAATGCATGTCATATGTGTGCGACAGTCTTTAAAATTTGTAATTTAGGCTCACAGTGATGTGCTGTTTTGCTGAATAAAACCAAAGCTTCAGTATTGATTCAGCAGTCCAACCTATGTGGGATTTTTGACATGTTTTTAAGCTGCTGAATATTCATGCCTCTGTTCTTAAGTTGATGAATGCCAGGTGCTCGTAAGCTAAAGGTTCCTGAGGTCTTCTCCCAGCCAGACATGCCCGGAATACCTCCACAGGGAGGCGACCAGGAGTCATCCTGATCAGATGCCCAAACCACCTCAACTGGCTCCTTTCGATGTGAAGGAGCAGCGGCTCTACTCCTAGCTCACCCTGGATGTCAGAGCTCCTTACCCTATCTCTAAGGCTGAGCTCAGACACCCTCCTGTGAAGAGTCATTTTGGCCGCTTGCATCTCATTCTTTCAGTCATTACCCAGAGTTCTTGACCATAGGTGAGGGTTGGGGGGGCAGATCCATTGGTAAATTGAGAGCTTTGCCTCTCAACTCATGCTGACTCTCATCCCGACCGCTTCACACATTCCAGATGAGTTCAAGTACAGTTAAATGGGGTTTTGTTTTTCTCAATGAGTATGATTTTGTCAGAAATGTACATTTTTTTGTGAAATCAGACACTTTAAAATGACTGAACATTATTTAAACACATTTAAAGTGTCAACAATAAAAACCTCTACACATATTTAAATCAATAAAAATGCAGGAAAATACAATTTTAAAAATCTATTTTATCGTAATTCTGAATCTTACATATTTGAGTGCTGATAGAATTAAACATTTTTATCCTAACATATTAGCACCCAAATATTCATAGGAGTGATCTGGACTGTTTATTGATTTTGTTCTTAGCTAAGAAAAAGTCACAGATCCAGGAAAACTTTGGTCAGTATCCAAATCTTCTTTAAAACTGCATCAAATTTCTTCTTAAGAATGGTTGGTGAATGAGGCTCTGGGGGTAGATTAAACACAGTGGTAGCAACGTGATTAAACACTACTATGTTGCATTTTGAGCTTTAAACAGACACAAAGCACACATTTACAGCATAGTTTTTCTCCCTAAATAATGAAAAAGTGTATAAGAAGAACTCTCTGGCTTTGGGCTGAAACTAGAGGGGAGTAAAGTGGTCAAATGTGGGCTGTGTGTGGCGTTACTATGATCGAACAGTGACAGCAGGGACTGTAGTCTGCTGACTGTACACAGATTTACTTGCACATTCACCGGTGCACATTCACAGTGTTTCAATATCCAGCTCAGATAACATGGTTGAGTCTAAACAAGGTATGGGCTTGTTTGTCCTGTTTGGAGGGGAGAATATGAGCAGACACTCAAATATGACTACATCTTTCTTTATTCTATAATATCATGATGACAGTTCTTTTTCAGAAATGTCATAACTTGTTTGATGAACTCACCGGCCATTGGAGCTCCAAATAACCAATAAACTGGACGTTTTCTTGTACTTTAAGCTTTTGAATCGCTGCCTTTCCCATTAACCACCATTCATACTGATGGAATGTTTTCCCCCAGAAAGAGGCAGGACTGACATCATCCTACTCAGATGGATCGGTCTGATCAATTCATCTCAACTAAATTATATTTTCTCTGCTTTAGCATTTCTGAGGCCACATCTATTACAAGTGAGGCAGTGAGAGACCTCATATGCCTCTGTTGTTATCAGAATAAACTGTGTGCTGGAGCCAGAAGTCAAGGTCAAAGCCTGGTTTATCACACAATATAAGAGAGAGAATACACCACCACTACATATGCACACTGAGGAACTGTCTCTGCTCCTGACTTTCTGGTTTGGCTTTGGAGGATTCAGAGTTCCTCCACAAATTCAGGACTAGTGTATGTTCATGTTTTATTTATTCAATGCAAATTAATCCTGAAAGCAGGTCAGGTCAGACAAATTTGACCAGAGAAAAAGTGCACTCCCTTTGGTTTGGATGCACCTAAGATAACATCCGCACCATATCAGGCAGTTTGGACAACAGTAATCTGTGTAATATTTCACTTTAATGGTCTTTTATAACCCATAATAAATCAGTGCATGGCAAACAACTTATCTTATTTCCCATATTTATATGAATATTTGAGCGTGTTTCTGTTTGAGCTTTTGAAAACAGTTTAAAAACATATTCTGATGGACTTAAATAATCCTGCAACCAAATTTGAGCAAGATCCTGATTTAGATTAAAGTTATGTTTACTGCTAAATCGAGCAATAATAGATTTAACACACTTGGGTCCATTTAAATTCAGGTTGCACCCTTCAATTCACAGAGTCTGCTTTTACTTATGTTAGAAAACAAACTTGAAGATGCTATTTAAATGTTCAGACCTAAAATTACTTCAATAAAAAAGATGAAAGTAAAAACCATGAGACTGGAAGCAGCACTTAAAATGAAATTTCTTTCCTCCAATCTCCAATTGTAGGCATGAGAGAAAACTATAAGGAACAGCTGGATGAACAGATGTGGCTATAACTATTCAAAAAGGCTTTCTCTGGTGTTTCTTCATTTCTAAAGATGTCGCGCAAATGTGGCAAAAATAGGAAAGCGTGACACTTTTTAGGATGACAAGATTATAGCGGAGCTAGTCCCGATTTAGCGCTCATTGAAAATGATTACTTTGTCCAAAATTCCTTGAATGTGTGGAGTCAAAATGATAATTTTTAGAACCAAAAATATTTAATTTGTCTGATACTTATGACTAGTGAGTTATACGATTATCAATTTATCACAATATAGATTTATTATGATATTTATTTCCAATTCAAGGTCAGTCTACCTTTGACAGAATACCCACAACAACCAATCAGAGCGAGCAGCCAAGATTTTGATCGTCCTCCATGTTTGTTTTCCTTCTCAAGTCACATTTGATCATGCAAGTCTCAATGAGATGTGGACTCTTCACCTTAAAGTTGTTACCACAAATGGCAGAAGCATGGTTTCACAGAATCCTGCAGAGGATTCCTGAGCCTTCAGTCTCTCACTCTGGTTCAGAACACACAACAATCATGGAGAAGACTGCCGACCTGAACATTGTCCGGAAGACAATCAATGACTGGGTATGGCTGCAGACAGTACCTCTCTGTCAGCCACTCTCACAGATTGTTCATCTGAGACGCTGTCTCTGTTGGAACAGAAGAAAATGCTAAAACTTTCAAAAATAAAATCGAATGAAACTTCCGTTTAGGGTTAATTCTAATTTCCACATGCAACGGCTGCACCCCAATCCACCGGCGAATCGCACGGCAAAGCAAATCGCTCCCTCTCTTGACAGCCGGAGTAGATCCACTGCCCATGCTTCAGTCCAGCATGGCACATCCCTGAAGTACCATTCAGATCTGCTTCATTGGCGATACGCTGCAAGTATATTTTCAGCACTGGCCACTGCCAAACTGTGTCAATCCACGTAGAACAGAATGATCCAAACAGCAGGAAAAACATGCAAAGTTATCTGCTCATCTTCAAAATACTGCACGATGCATGGACTCCCAATTACAAATCATTACCATATCAACATTTTGTCTAATCCTGCAGTGGCCTAAAAGGTCATCAGGAGGTCAGTGGGTTACAGAGCTACAACAGCACCATTGACGAGGCAAAGTTAACTTTTGAGGATAAAAAAACATAGAATTTCAGATGTTACCACCCATCCTATCAAGCAAACATTAACCTCTTAACTTCATAATGCATTCACCCATGGCAGAAGCAATGAAATCATGGAATCATGTCCAAATGAATGACAAACCAACCTCAAAAATTATCTGCTGTTGACATACTTTTCCAGCTATCTCCCATTATCTCAGCCTTCTGTCTCATGCTGATCATATTCTGCTAGCAGCTCATCCTCCATGAAAAAAATTCTAACCCAGCAAGGGTAGCTCACGTAGCTCTGTTAGCTGCGTAAGCTAAATAAATAGCATAGATACAGAGCTAACGGAGTTAAAGCTAAGCTCTCAAAGCAGCTATGTAAGCTACGTGGATATGTTTACTACATAGCTACATTACCTTTAGCTATGATCGCTTAGGCTCATGTTGCTAAAGGGTATCTACATTGGCTTATCTTTAATTACGTAAATGTAATGTGTTATGTTAATTGTGTAGCTAGTGTAAGCTAATAAAGCCAGAGCAGGCCACTGTCTGCGTAACTACTTCTAAAACAGGTATATGCATGATTTAATCCCAGATTAGTCCCATGAATCTTTTTACCTGTTTTATTTATGAAATATTTTTTAATCTGTAGAGTTTTCAGCGGTTATTTCATGACTGTAGCTGCCAGTCTTAGCCAGTGTCAAAGCATATTCATGGGTAGTTTACTGAAAGAGAAAAGTATGGTCGGAAAAGATGCACAAGAAACAGGGATGAGCTCAGCCTGCAGAGGATTGTCAAACAGAGCAGGTTGAAGAACTTAAGGGAGCTTCACAAGGAGTGGACTGGGGCTGGAGTCGATCCACACAGACGTCTCCAGGAAATAGGCTACAGGTTCCTTGTCTTATTATCTATTGTGGGTGTTCCAAATAAGCCAGAACCAGAATTGATTTTGTGAATGGGGAGGCTCTGATTTAGTCCTAAGGTTGCAAACATCATCATATCAACACCACACACTCAGGCCTATTTGGACAAATATTCAGTTTCGACAAGCCTTAAATCAGGCCACAAAACCCCAATTAGTGAGGGGGTGTTTGTGCGGCAAATTGTGCCTAAAATCTGCCCCAAAACTAGGTTCTGTGTGGCCCACCTTGCAGCAGTAGCAGGAAATGTTCCATTGTTCTCCCACTGACAGCAATGAATAAACCAGTTAGTCCTCTATGGAGCCCCGCCACAGTCTGAATGCCGCATGAAGTGTTCTTAAAAATATATTCAAAGCTCCACACTTTTCTCTCCCCTGCTCCTCTCTTATCTGCTCTCTCCCTCCCCCCACAATGCTAATTCACCAGCCCACCACCTCTTTTCTGTCTGGCTGTGACTTTGCTGGTGGCGCCGGAGCCGAGCAGGAGAGGAACTTTCGAAGTAGGCCAGGTTGCAGCAGGTAGCGCAGAGGCATTCAGGCAGACTGGAAGCTTCCCGATGAGAGCGAGAGGAACAGGACACCCTGGCTCACCCTCAGGCAAAAAAGAGGGGAGAGGAGAGAGAAGGAGGGAAGAAAGAGGGGAAGGTAAAGTGTTTGGGAGTGTGACAGAAAGATAGGAATTGCTGGGTTTACAGGAAAACTAAAGGGATAAAAACAGAAGACAAAGACAGAGGAAACAGAAGGAGAAAAGGAAGCAACAATAACCTGAATCAGATGTAAAAAACATTCATGAAGGCCTACTTTCCTTCCTCTTTATCACCTTATTTAAATATTCCCACAAAATCCTTAGTGTTTGACCTACCAATCAGAGAGCTCCCTCTTGGTGAAACTCATCATAAATTGTCTGGAGATCATGACCTGTTAATCATATTTAACCCCTGGTTTTTACTGAACAGAGAACTGACAGTCCATTTCAATCTCTCAGAATGAGGGAGAAAAGCTGTTAAAAGTGCACTTCCACATTTGTGCTGTAAGTGTAGAGTGGTTTGGGCAGTACAGTGTTACGGGGGTGAGCTTCGGCAATTGAACTTGCAACCACCATGAAAAAACATACCCGATTAAAATGATAAATAATTATGAATTTCTTTGTCTTTAAGACCCTGAAATTTGGTAACTTTTTAATATGGACATATTAGCAGAAAAATCCCATATTTTCTCTTAAACGATCAGTTTCAGTGCTTTAAAAGATTTAAATGCTTTATTTAACACATCTGAGAGACGCAAATGGTTTCTCAGCATCTATACCAGTGGTTCTAAACTGGTGGGTTGGGACCCAAAACTGGGTCATGAAGCTCTTTCCAGTGGGTGGCGAATGTGTGTGCCGATTACTCCCTCCCCAGTGGGGTGGACACACGGTGAGGCAAAGCATTTGCTTTGCTACGGGTGGACTGTCATGGTGGAAGCATTGCCTGCCAGTGCCAACAGATGCACTGACAGTCTCACCCATGGTCTCACTGGACGACTGGAAGTCATGGCAGAGGGTGAATATTCCTCTATTCCTCCCAGCATTGTGAGTATTCTCGCCACAATTCGCTGTCTTTCTCTCTGTTAGGCTCCGACTTGTCTCCTCGACCGAGCGTGCCTCTTTCAAACTCTATAAACTCCAACACTTTGAATAGTAACACACCAAAAAATGCTGCTGGGATTGAAGTTACTCATGTCCGCCACCTCCTGATGTAAAGTAGTAACAGCGCAGACCTCCACCATTAGCCCTATCTCCCAATAGTACAGAATCCTTAAAAAAAATTCCTGAATCCAGACAGTGATCCGGATCACTCCCAAAATCTGTTCAGTTCTTCCTTATGCCATTTCTGACATTTCCTGAAAATTTCATGAAAATCTGTCCACAACTTTTTGAGTTATGTTGCTAACAAACAAACAAACTTACTAACTAATTAACAAACCCTGCCGATCGCACAACCTCCTTGGCGGAGGTAACAAAGACTTTAAAAAAAGAAAAATGGGTCATGACTTCTCTTAAGGAGGAGGTGGTGGGTCCTGATGCCTTACCAGTTGAGAACAGTTGGTCTGTAATCCTGCAGTCGTATCACCTGACACTAAAATGTTCTTCTTCTTTCTCTTAGCAAACAGCATTTAGATACACTGCAGCCACCCTCTGGGAGAAGTAACACACTGCAGCCAGGCACTGGAGAAAGTCATGGAAAACTATGTCATTGAAATCGAACAAAATTTTTACATTTCATTTATAGTTGGCAATTTGAATGTTTTAAAATAATTTCCGATACCTTAATTAAAGCATTTCGGCTTATTCTCTCCATTTAGTATGGATATTTGACAGGAAATGTTGTCATATTTGAAGAGGATGACACCAATAAGTTTCAAACAACATACAAACTGCATGTTTTCATCAGCACCAGACTTGTGCACGCCATGCATAACAGACACAGTGACAACAATGCAGCAACAACAGGGTCATGATTAAGGGATTTTCTGCGCCTCTCCTCTCGTCTCTGGCCATCAGTAACCAGAGTGCAGCAGGGACTGGAGGCTGTGGCTGGATGAGAGGAGAGGAGGAGGAGCAGAGTAGAATGTTAAACATGTCCTCTAGACCCCAGAGGAGGAGGAGGGAGGGCGGCCAACATGGCAGACTGTTCACTCTCTGCCTCTCTTTCCCTCTTTTTCTCTCACTTTCTTCCTCCCACTCTTTCTGCAGCTTCTTCTTCTCCTCTTTGGAGATCTTTTGTGTCTTTCATTTGGAAATGGTTCATATGCATCATCCTTTGTGTCCCGCTTGAATCTTCAGATTTAGTTCAGTCTCTAATTCACTCAGTGTATGAAATGCCATTAGGCTAAAGGAATTCACTGAATGAGGTAATGCTTACTTAAAAGAAGTTAAACCCTCCCCTCACAGTGATTGATGGAGCAATATAATAATACCCCTCTGGATCATTCTCTGAGCTTCTAAACTCTCACAGATTAACCGATCCCGACACAATGAGCAGACTTTGGCTTGTACTTTATGAACAGACACCTTACAGACAGGCTCCTGCAGCCTGTGCAGCATATGCTAATGTCAATAAAAATGCCTAACAAACCTGCTCTCCACCACATTTATGGTTGATGTTTGAATCATTTTAGCCAGGTAAGACTGGAACTTTACTAATGCTTGGTTATCATTTAGAGCAGACAACTTCTGTCTTAATAAGAAAGCAGTAACTGTTGAAATGAGACTAGATGCCAACACAGATCCACTCTTTTTATATCTAGCTGGCTCCCTAAGTAGTTCTGTGACATCATTCTTACTCAAAGACTCTATTCAGGAAGTTAATGTAGCAGTGATGGAGCCAGACTTCTGATTGGGGTGGTTTGCTTACTGTGCAGGCTTAGAATAAAATTAATGTGGTTAATAACACAAATAGCAAGCTTTCATGTATCTGTTGCATCTCCACTACTACAGTGATTCTCAACCTGGGGGGTGGGACCCCACGGGGGATCATGAAACACTGAGAAGCGGTCGCCAGATGCCTTAAAAAAAACAGAATACTTTAAAATGGTTTTTTTTTCATCAATTTTGCACAATTTTGACCCATTTTTGCCACTTTACTCCATTTCTACTTGGGCAGGGAATCACTAGTGGCTCCACGATATGATATTATGACGATACTTGGGTCACGATTCGATATTATTGCGATTTTAAACATTTTGCAATACAGTGAGTATTGTGATACCATATATTGCAATCTATACCATTTTTGCAGCTGTTTAGCTGATACAGCATTAGTCTTCCCCTAATGTTTGTCGTATTTCTGCAGTATTTTATTTTCATGTAGCACTTCTTGCAACCCTCATGTGTCATGTCTGTGTCATTCATGCTCTGCTTGCATTCCTAATGTCCTTCCCCTGGTGCTGCCATGTTTGTTGTCCTAACTCTCTCCTACTCTATGACCGTCATCTCTGCCGGCCTCACTGGACAAATAATTTATTGCTGCATTTATTTCATTTCTCCATTGTCATAGACTTCAGTTCATATTAGTAATTAATTTGAAAAAATCAGTACTTGGTGGACGAGACGATTCGATATATCAATAGACGAAATATTGTGATACCATGCTGTATCGATTTTTCTCCCACCCCTAATTTTGCCAAATTTTAACCCATTTTTGTCCCTTTTTACCAACATTTTTTGCCAATTTTAATACATTATTGCCTGTTTTGCCACTTCTAAAGCAATTCTTGCCAATTGTTGTATATTGTTGGCTCTGTTGACCCATTATTGCCACTGTCGACCTCTTTTTTATCACATTTTAAGCCCATTTTTGCCCATTTCAACCACATTTCACTGTTTGATGTCCATTTTGACAACTTATCTGCCCCAGTTAACCCATCTTTGCCAGTTTAAACTGGTTTCTGTCACTTTTTATTCCCCTTTATTACTCTTTTCGCCACTGTTATCAAATCATGACGCTTCTAACCCATTTCTACTACTTCTAAAATCCCACTTAACCACCTTTCCCACCACCTTTTTGGATATTTTTTTTACTATTTTAATTCTGTTTTTAAGAAAAGGGATTTACATTTTTAAGATGACTATATACTACAGCACAAATGACTTAAAAAGATATCTGTTGCTATGTTAAGAGTGGTTATTATTCTGGTTAAATATAAAATATGGATCTAGCTAACTTTACAATGGATCCTGGTTGTCCTGCCCTCCATGGTCCCTCAGTTTGAATGGGTCCCAGAAAGCCCTCCCATTTCTCCCCCTTTATGGGCAGCACTGCCTGCACATGACTATTCCTGATTGTGCATGGCTGTATTCAACCACCTTCAGGTACAGTGGGGATGCCTAGTCTCTGGCACCTTTATTTTGGGGGTCACGGGCTGAAAGGTTGAGCACCACTGCACTACTACAACCACTAGTTCAAAAAATTGAGGCATTGCAGCATGTCTCAAAAAATTAGGGACACTTTGTGAAGCATTCCCTCTACTTTTAAAAACAGTCTGTAAACATCTGGGAAGTAAGGAGACCAGTTGTTGGAGTTGTGGGAGAAGAATGCTGTCCCACTCTTGTCTGATGCACGATTCTAGCTGCTCATCAGTCCTAGTAACCTTACAAAGCAGATGGATATGCCCGTTTCCATGTTTCTCATTGGCGAATCTGAAACGTTTGGGCCCAGTTAGAAAGTGACACGACCAATCAGCGTTGAGGGGCAGCAGTTTCAGGCGCTGCAGAATCGTGACGTATGCAAGTAGCGACAAGAGGCCGATGCAATCATGGCGGAAGAGATTAGCGTGGATGCTGCTATAGCGCCAGTTCTATCAGAACTTGATGACATTTCTTTTTACTGAAATTGCATCACACTTTATAGATTCAGTTTTTGCAGATTGGTGAACATCTGCCCATCATTAGAGTGATTCTTCATCTCTGAAATGTTCCTTTTACACCCAGCCATGTTACTGACCTGTTGCCAGTTAACCTAATTCGTTGCAAAATGCTCCTCCAGCTGTTTTTCATTAGTACCACTTACTTTTCCAGCCCTTTGGTGGCCCTGTCCCTGCTTTTTTGAGATGTGTTGCTGCCATCAAATTCAAAATGGGCTAATATTTTTATAAAATGGTAAAATATCTCAGTTTCAACATTTTATATGTTGTATTTCTTCTATTGTAAATAAATTATGGGTTTAAGAGATTTGCAATTGATCTCTGTGATTATTTACACTTTAGCGCCCCAACTTTTTTGGAATTAGGGTTGTACACTTGGACAAGGCAAGCAGGGTGTTTCCTGCCATTATGCTACAGTATGTTAAGGTAACCATCTCCTACCTGCAGCTACTTATTCATTCTCCTATACACTTCCTTCAGCGAGAGAGTCAATCAAAAAATGTTCTGCCCACATCTGCACTGTTATTGTACATCTCTATCTTACATTTAGGTAGGTAAAAAATAACATGGGTTAACAGAAACTATAGAGGAGCTATAAAATGCACTGTGTGATACCACTGCATGCATTTAAAGCCTATGAACATGGGGAATAGATTGATGTGGAGACATTTAAGTACCAGTACATGTCATCACACACAAATGGTGCAGGCAGCTGTAGGCCAATCTGTGCTAAGACAGAGCCTCCCTCATTACATCCAGATCAGACAACTGCTGCAGCAGTTATGGCCTTTCAAAGTTTGAAGTTTTGACATTTAATTACGGCATCCCCAACAGGCAACTTGGTTTATTTTCAAGATGCTAGAGCACTGCAAAAATCCATGGCTGGATGGATGTATATTTAAACTTCCATGCTGAACTAGCTGTTACAATGTTTTAAACATCCACCCCGAGTCTCCTGAATTATTATTTCAGGCCAGCTGTATTAGTAACTTTGTATCTTGAGGCTGAATTGAGCAGCTTTGCATATCAGAGGCTGCAAACGTCAGCGAGATAACTGTGAAAAATGTCAACTTTGGTACATAGAAATCATGCAAAGTGGTGCATGAATCGCACCTCCTCTGTGAGTTAGCCTTTGTGCTGCCTAGCCCACAGCTACTGCTGCATGTGTAGGATGTGAGCTGCATGCATCTGAAACATCATAATTCATCTTATCTGAAGGGATCTATATGTTTCTTCAGTAAGTAATCTTTCTCTTGAGATCAGGATGTTCCTCAGCATATGTAGTTTGGATAGTAAATCAACTAGCAGCAGTGGAGAAGAGGTGAGGTTTGCAGAGAAACAGCAGGCAGTGCTGTCCTTCAGAGGAGAACTTTATACTTTTATCTTCAGTGTAAGAGAGAAGAGAGGCAGCCAAGTTCAAAGATCTGTCCTTGCATTGTGGCCTTTCTTTCAGCGGTAGTATGGTACTTTACACCTTGTCATAGGGAAAATGGCAGAAAATTTAATTCAGCAGGGTGATATAAACCACTATTACTCAAATAAATAGAATCACGACTTCGAGTCAGTTCAGTAAAAACTCAAGCTGTGCTTATGCGTTTATCATCATCCATTTAATACGGAGTTGCCCCTTTTTTCCCCAGCTATAAGAGCCTCCACTCTTCTTTCAAGGCTTTCAACAAGATTTGGAGTGTTTGGAGTGATTTGTGCCCATTCATTCTGTAGAGCAGGGGTTCTCAACCTTTTCAGCTCGTGACCCCCAAAATAACGGTGCCAGAGACCCCCACTGCACCTGAAGGTGGCTGAACACAGCCATGCACAATCAAGAATAGTCATGTGCAGACAAGGCCGTCCACAAAGGGGGATAAAAGGGAGAGCTTTCTGGGGTCTAGCCAAATTGGGGGACCATGGAAGTCAGCAAAATCATGGTCCACTGTAAAGTTAAGCTGTGATATCCTTATTTTGTATTTAACCTGAAAAAATAACCACTCTTATCAATGAAACAAATATCTTTTTAAAAATCATTTGTGTAGTATTTAGCCTTCTCAAAAATGTAAATCTATTAAAAAAATAATTATAAAATGGGTTAAAAAGTTAAAATAATGGGTTAATAATGGCAAAAAATGGTGGAAAAGGTGGTGAGGTTGGATCTTAAAAGTAGCAGAAATAGGTTAGAAGTGACAGAAATTACAGGGGAATGGCAAAAAACAACCAAAAGAAGGCAAAAATGGGCATCAACAATGGTGAAAGGGAATTAGAAAGTGGCTGGAAAAGCTTTAAATTGGCAAAACCGTTTAAAATGGAAAAACTATGTTAAAAATTGTGGGGAAAAAAATGATGAAAACTGCTTAAAATTTGGCAAAATTGCTGTAAAGTGGCAACAGTGGAAGTCTAAAAATATTCGGGGTTGTTTTTAGGGAATCTGGAGACCCCCTCTCAGTGTCTAGTGACCCCAAAGGGGGTCCCAACCTGAAGGTTAAGAACCACTGCTGTAGAGCATTTATGAGGTCAGTCAATGATGCTCAATGAGAAGGCCTGGCTCACAATCTCCATTCCAGTTCATCCCAAAGGTGCTCAGTGGGGTTGAGGTCAGGGCTCTGTGCAAGTTCTTCCACGCCAAACTCATCAAAGCATGTCTTTATAGTGCTTGATTTGTGCTTTGGGGCACAGTTATGTTGGAATAGAAAAAGGCCTTCCCTGAACTGTTGCCACAGAGTTGGAAGCACAGCATTTTCCAAAATGTCTTGGTATGCCGAAGCATTAAGATTGGCCTTCACTGGAGACAAGGGGGCCTAGCTTAAACCCTGAAAGTCAGCCCCATAACATTATTCCTCCTCCAGCAAACTTCACCAAATCCAGCTGTATCATGAAAAAAAACCCCAGATATGAATACAATCCAGAAATGCTGCTGTCTTCTGTGGGTCAAAGGTCATTACAATGGACTGAAGCAAAATGGAAAACTGTTCTGTGGTCAGATGAGTCAAAATGTAAAATTCTATTTAGAAACTATGCTGTCGTGTCCTTCAAACCAAAATGAGAGGTGCATGTGCACAGTTCAAAAGCCCTGTTTCCCTCATAGTTGCATTAGTGCCTATGTTGTGGGCAGCTTACACACCTGGAAAGAAACTATCAATGCTGAAAGGTAAATAGAGGTTTTAGAGCAACATCCAGATAAGGTCTCTTTCAGGGAAGGCCTTGCATATTTCAGCAGGACAGCATGGCATCATAGTAGAAAGAGCCAAAGAGCCAAATTGTTGTAAAACGCCTTTGCAAGAGTGATGAAAAGTGGCAAAAACTGATTAAAATGGCAATAAAAATAAGTTAAAGGTGGCAAATAATGGTCAAACAGTGGCAGAACGGGGCAAAGAGGCACAAAGTAGGCATAAAACAGTGAAAAGGTGGGTGAAAAGTGAAAAAACAGGGAAAAAAGTGGCAAAATAGGGCAGAAAGTGGTAAAAATGAGTGAGAAGTTACCAGAAAATGAGTTACAGGTGGCAGAAAATGGCCAAAAAAACGCAAAATCATGACTAAAAAATGAGTATAAACGTGACTTAAATGGGAAAAAACAGCAAAGAAGGGCAAGAATGCTGAAAATAGTGGCATTTAATGGCAAACCATGACTGCAAAAAGGGGAAACAATTGCAAATGGCAAAAAGCATGATAAAAGAGGCAAAAAACTGGTGGCAAAAATGGGATAGAAGTAGTAAAAATGTGCAAAAAGTGGCAAAAAATTGAAAAAAAAAAGGCAAAAAAATGCAAATAAGGGCAATGGAAAAACACAGATTAGAAAAAGGTTGAAAATTAAAGCCAACTGTTTAAATGTGAGGATTCAAACTGATAAATGTGAGTTGCAGTGGATTATTTTCTGAGGTCATAGTTTCCCTTTTTAAAGGTTTTCTGGGGGGGGAAATATTTCAAATTAAGACACAAAAGAGCCACAATCATCACAAAGGAGCCACGCTTTGAGTATCACTGCTTTAACCCATTTTCATCCCCTTCCAGAGAATAAAGCATAAACATTTTCTGTTGTATCTCAAAGCCAGCCTGCTACACTGAGCGTGTGCATCTGTGTCTACATCCCTGGCAATCCCCATGAACGTACCATGTGGCTCTGGAGCAGCCTATCACAAGAGGGAGACAGTTGCCGTGCTCCTGGATGCAGAGAGGGGAGCTGTCCGTTTCAGCACCACGAAGAGGCAGCAGTAACCATGGTGCACTGTGAGCATGAGCAGGATGTGACTAATCAAACACAAACAAACAAAATGAACAGGAACACTTTTACGCAAACTTCTGAATACATTTGAAGACATTAGAATATTTTTAGAAAACAGTCACAGGCAGAAGGCGTCTGAATTCATTCAGATTCTTACTCTGGGTTTCCATCCAATTGCACCACTACTTTTGCATTTTTAAAGCGTCTAAAATGAATAAATCCTACCGCTTCCTTTCTGGTAACCATTACATGTAACATAATGCACATTCCAGCGCTTGTGACCGTGTCAGAGTCATCGCCTCCTCTGCATGGTGAGGGGATTTGAAACATACGACAGTGTCAAACATACAGTGCACGGATCACTGAGCTTTATAACCTAGCCCATCTATTTGTGTTGAACTCGTCTGAGCCCTGGACCGCTCAGTCAGGTGTTTTACTCTCACTGCTCAACCCTTTCATTATGTGTACCTTGTATCTACCCACACCCAACCCCCGACACCAGGAAATTAAAATACACCCCTGTCTGTGGGAAATAATACGCTGCTGATGATAATAAAGTGACACCTTATTGATCCCTGTCTCAGAGTTGTCTTTCTCAAGACCCATCATCAATGAGGAGGTCAGAGGTCGAATGTCATGATGTGGCAGCATGCTAGAGGACTCTTCAGCAGTTTTTAAACCACATTCTTTCAGTAAAATAGGTTGAAATAACCTCTAATTTTACCAGAAAGAGATGCATGATATTGGGATTTGGCATCTTAAATATTCATATTTACTCTACTTTTGTTTTTATTCCATCAGAAAGCCTAAAAAAATCACAGCTATTGAATTTTTAATTGAATCAAAGTAGCAATAAGGCTCATGGCAAAAATAAAAACCGGTATATACACCATAATGGAATCCAAATGTATTTATGAAGCACATATAAAATAACAAAAAGTTGACAAGAATGCTTCAAAAATGATAAAAACACAATAAAACATGGGACAAATTTAAAAACAAGACATTATAAAAGGATAAATGAAAACAGAGAGAACATGAGTACAATAAAACTGGTAAAAATATATTTAAAAAAATAACACCCATTTTACTATTTAATAACATTTACCACTGGATCACTCTTTATCTTTTACAAACTTGTGGCAACATTTTACCACTCTACAGACTATTATTTTTTGTCAACTTTAACTTTGTTAAATTGCAGAAATTGACAGGAATCCTTCTCAAACCACACCTAAAACATTTATCTCCACCATGCACCTATTTAATGTGCGCTCCATCAACAAATCATAGTTATGATGTTAGAGGTGCTTGTTTGAGACCAATAGAGATGTAAAACTGCATTTTGTGAGTTCTGAAGGAAACAGGAAGTTTGAGACGTTCTTGGTCAATGCTGATTGGTCCGATGCTGTGATGCCACTGTCTGTAACATAGACCACACACTCACAGAAATATTCTTAAGATTTATGCATTTCAATTGCATATAAAATTTCCATCCATTTGAATTACTTAGATTTAACATACAGGCCAATAAACTTTATTTGCTGCATATTTGTCACTCTAGATCACACTAGATTTATGTTACATCTAAGTAATTCAAATGGATGAAAATTTTATATGCAATTGAAATACATATCATCTTAACATCTTAAGAATTAGGCCTAAATATTTCTGTGAGTGCAGCAACCCATCAGGGGACTTTGACCAAATGAGCCCCGCCTCTTTCTGTGGGAAAAAATATGGAGGTCAATAGGAAAGATTAGGTCATTATGGATTTAAAATCTTACAATATGAAAACAGTACGGTTAAACTGTTATTGGGAGCCACAATCCAATGGTCAGTGAGATAAACATATAGTGTAGTCCATTTCTGAAAAAATACTCGCATCCTAACAATATGAAATAAAAGAAATTATAGATTTACATGAGGGTGTGTTCAGCCTCCCTCTTTTAAACTGGACAGCCAGTCCCATCATGTGACTGGAGATGTCATAAACCAACATCACATACCTTCTGTGTTTTGGATCTTAACACTAGAATGTGGTTATTAGTTAATTAATGTGAGAAAAAGCTGTTAACAGGCAGACAGACTACGGCTCCTGCTGTCACAGAGCGATCGCTAGCTTAAAGTCATTAAGAACACAGCACCAGTCCAACATTTGCCTGCTTTAGTCCTCTCTAGTTTCAGCCAAAAGACACAAAACTCTTCTTTGACATTCTTTCTTCATTTGAGAACAACAAAACATGTCTTAAATTATGGCTTTTTAATTGTTTAAGGCACAAATCATGACAAAATTGCTTTAAATTGCATTGTTACCGGCATCTTTTCTAATCTGAGGGCTTGTTTCCCCCTTAGATTAGGGTGTGGTCACACAGGAGAACCAGAAGTGACGTTGTGCTGCTCTGATCTACAGGGCTGAGAAAGGTGTCAAAGGTGGCAAAATATTGGATAAAGGTGGCAATAATAGGTTAAAAGGGCAAATATGGGTTAAGGAAAGAAAAAAGTGGCAAAATGGGTGCTAAAAGTTGTAAAAATGGGCAATAGAAATGGTTAAAGCAGTTTAAAAGTGGTATAAATGGGTTAAAAGTGGCACAAAAAAAAAGGTTAAAAGAGGCAAATGTGGGTTAAGGATGGGAAAAAGTGGCAAAATGGGTGGTAAAAATGGTGAAAAGCAGTTAAAAAAGTGGCAAAAAATTGCTAAAAGTGGTAAAAATGGCAGTTGAAATGGTTAAAGCAGTATAAAAGTGGTATAAATGGGTTAAAAGTGGCACAAAAAAAAAGGTTAAAAGAGGCAAATGTGGGTTAAGGATGGGAAAAAGTGGCAAAATGGGTGGTAAAAATGGTGAAAAGCAGTTAAAAAAGTGGCAAAAAATTGCTAAAAGTGGTAAAAATGGCAGTTGAAATGGTTAAAGCAGTATAAAAGTGGTATAAATGGGTTAAAAGTGGCAAAAAAAAAGGTTAAAAGAGGCAAATGTGGGTTAAGGATGGGAAAAAGTGGCAAAATGGGTGGTAAAAATGGTGAAAAGCAGTTAAAAAAGTGGCAAAAAATTGCTAAAAGTGGTAAAAATGGCAGTTGAAATGGTTAAAGCAGTATAAAAGTGGTATAAATGGGTTAAAAGTGGCAAAAATAATAGGTTAGCAAGGGCAAATGTGGGTTAAGGATGGAATAAAGTGGCAAAAATGGGTGGTAAAAATAGTGAAAAGCAGTTAAAAAGTGACACATATTTGGTAGAAGTTGTAAAAATGGGTATTAGAAATAGTGGAAGCAACCTAAGCAACCTAGGAAAGCCACTCATAAACAGCATTTGGGAAAGGGCAGAGCCTTTGAAAAAAAACTCGGAGGGTAATTGGATGAAAGTTCTGTCAGTCACAGCTGATTGGTCCACTTTCTAACCAGGCCCAAATGGTTCAGACGGGAGCTTTGCAAGATGGATTTGCCAGTGAGAAAAACAGAAATGGGCGTATTCATCTGCTTTGCAAGGTTAAATCTAGAATTCTCAGTAACAGAAAAAATTTAGGCAATCAAGAAACAAAAATATCCAGCAAAGATAACCCAGGGTGATGAGCAGCTTGAATCCCACGACAAACAAGAATGGAACAACATTCCTCTCCCAAGACTACATCTACTGGTTTCCAGATGTTTAGAGACTGATGTTAAAAGAAGAGGGGATGCTACACAGTGGTACAACATTACCCTGTCCCTACTTTTTTGAGATGTGTTGCTGCCATCCAATTCTGAATGAGGTAATTAGTAGGGATGCTGAGTAAGCACACTGCTTTTTGCCCATTCACTTTCTCACTTTTCACTCATTTTTTGCCACATTTGGACCATTTTATGTCACCTATGACTCATTTTTTTGTCACTTCTCACTCATTTTTTATTACTTTCTGACCCCTTTTTCCACTTTTCCTCTTCACTTTTACCCATTTTCACCATTTTTGACACCTTTAACTCATTGTTATTGTACTTCAAGCTGTTTTTGCTTCACCACTTGGATTGTTGCTCTTGAAAAGGTATTTTTTAACAATTTGGCTTAGGGTTAAGTAACACTGCTGTGAACAATATCTCCACCATCTTTAGCACAATCTCGCACACCTTCAGCCTTTAGACTCAAGAGGCTGCTCGGTCAATGAGGCAGTGTCCCATTTTTTTTGTGTACTAAATTCTATATTTTGAGCAACGATTTCACATTCTTCACAAATCAGGTATTGCACTCTTCAGCTTTTATGCTTTTATGAGCTATTTTTCCACTATTTTCAGCTATTTCTATGCTTTTTCAGCAATTAAATGCCATTTTCAGCTATGGTAAGGCTACTTTCACCTACACTTTAACTGTTTTCAGCCATTTTAAGGCCACTTTCAGCAATTTTTATGCTATTTCCAGCTATATTAAGGCTACTTTCAGCTATTCTTAACTATTTTCAGCTATTTTAAGGCCACTTTCAGCTATTTCATGCTATGTTCAGCTATTCTTAACTCTTTATCAGCTATTCTAAGGCCACTTTCAGCTATTTAAGGCTACCTTCAGCTATTTTAAGGCTACCTTCAGCTATTCTTAAGCTATTTTCAGCTAGTCTAAGGCTATTTTCAGCTATTTTTTCACTATTTTCTGCTATTTCTATGCTTTTTTAGCCATTAAATGCCATTTCAGCTACTTTTAGCCTATTTTCAGCTATTTTTCAGCTATTTTCAGCTATTTTCATTAGTTCTTTCAAAAGTCAGCTCTCAGCATCCTCACTCAATTTCAGCTGAAATTGCAATTTTGATTTTGTATTTTTATGAAATGCTAAAATGTCTCAGTTCAAACATCTGATATGTTGTTCCTGTTCTATTTTTAATCAAATATGGGTTTATGAGATTTGCAAATTTTGTTTTTATTCACATTTTACAGAGCGCCCCAAGTTTTTTGGAATTAGGGTTGTTATTTTTCAAACATTGTTTTATTGCATACCTCAAATTTGATGCACACCTTTGAGACCCTTTGATGCACGAGATCCTTGATTTGTCCATTTTCTTGTGATTAAACCGCCAAAGGTTGGACTTTTTCTTAAAATTAATGGCAAGAAGCCTAAGAGAAAGTAAGAATTAAAAAAAAAAAATCCCATATTCCCTCTAGCTTCTGTTCAGGACACTGACACACTCTGGAGAGGCTCCAGATAAACTGACTTGTTGAAAAGGACATGTTTTTACAGTGCGTTTGTTTTTGCGTAAAGTGCTGCTGCTGCTGCGCACGGAACATCTCCGTCTCTCTTCTCTCTCTCTCCTCCTCGCTCCCCTCGTTGTGTCGATTTTTTTTCATCCTCTGCTCCTAACCATCATCCACCCCCTCCTCCTCCTCTCCTCTCTCCACTTCTATCTCAGCTCTGCGAAGAGGAAAAACGAGGAAGCCAAGGATTGATGTGTTGCTCGGCTTGAAATTTTATACATTTTTTTGCGCACAAAAATCTCCCTCCCCCCCTCCTCCACGTTTGACAGCTTTGCGAACAACAACAAAAAAAAAGCAGCAGCGCTTTTGCTGATGATTTTCATGTGATGACAGTAGACTGCTTGTGTCTGTTAACGTGCGCTCGTTTGTGGCCGTGATATAACCGCGTAGGATCGGTGTGGATGCTGGGGGAAGAGGCTCTGACGCTCCGGGAAGCTGCGTCCATCCCTGCGTGTCGACCGGCTGCATGACCGCTGATGCTCGGCCTCTTCGCCTGGATTCGCCCCTCTCCCCGCGGTGTGCCGTCGGTACCGCTGCCTGTATCCCCCTATAGCAGATTTCCACTGTCGCTGGAGAAAGGTCTAGGGACCACATATGGAAACTGGGGATCAGAATTTTAGGAAAAAGGAAAACTAAGCAGGCTGTCGTTTGATTTTCACTAGAATAATTTTCCTCCTCCTTTTTGGCTTCTTTTGATTTGGAGTGGGGTTGATCGTCCCTGGTTGGTTTATATTTCCTTCATCTCTTAAGGAATGGCTGGTTTTCATGGCAGTCATGGTACTGGCTGATTATTTGCCATTATTTATCATTCTGTCCTTGATTTTGGGGGAGCGCTTGATCCTGCTGGTTTGAATTTATTCTTTCACATCCACAACATATTTTCTTCCCTGCCTGTCTGTCTTGCTTGTCTCCCATCATCCTTCTGAGTACATGTGATAGCCTGATTCTCCAGAAATGCCTGTGATGAGCCTCCATAACTCACTGATCCACTGTGTTACATCAAGGTAGTCATCCTAAATTGTGTCATCATCTGTTTCTGCCTTTTTGCCTTTCTGGGGCTGATTAAAAAAAGAAGAAGAAATCAGGCCGCCAACTGTGTTAGTCTTAACCACCCTCCACCCCCACACCCTGATGTTTCTTCATGTTTCAGTATGAATTAATTCACACTGCGTGCATGCGTCCGTGTACAGGTGTGAGCGAGTGAAAGTTTAGCAGGCTGATGCATGAGCGTGTGTTGTCAGTGTTTGAGCCTGAGGATGACAGTGTAGGCTGTATGTGACGGCCTGTGTGGGAAAAAAAAAAAATACCAAGCGCTACATGCACATCATTCCATTTATCACCGTTGAAGCTGTGAGGATTGTAATACATGCAGCTGCTTTAGTCAGCACAGAAAGCCAAATCCAGGCCTGAGACGATCACAGAGAAATCCTCCATCTTCTCATTATCTCGGCCTTTTTTCCCAGAGTTTGACATTTAGAGGCCTTCCAACTCTGCAAAGTAGGCCTAGATCCCAGACCAGGTCTCTGGTGGGATCTTGCAAGTGTTTTTAGGTCAACAGTTTTCCCAGAGTGGGGCAACTTCCTGCCACTCAAGGACTAGACTTTCAAAACCTCCTCACCAAAGTCTGTTTGACCTGTCTTCAGGGCCAAACAGTCACCCCCAGACCTACTCCCTCATCTTAATTTTCACTTAATTGTTGTCCCACCCCAAAACCAACCATACGATTTCCCCCGAGCTCCCCTAACTCCCCCGCCCCCCCAGCGGCCCCCCGCTACTGTCGTCCGCCCGACACCGCCCACCCCCCGTTTTCCGAGCTGGCGTGGCGACGCAAACTCACAAATATTTACTTCCTATACATCAAGAGGAAAGGGGGCCCCCCTTTCGTGGAATGCGGCAACATGGGCGTGTTTGACCGCGGAGTTCAGATGCTGCTGACCACGGTAGGGGCCTTCGCCGCCTTCAGCCTTATGACCATCGCCGTGGGGACAGACTACTGGCTGTACTCGCGCGGCGTCTGCAAGATCAAGAGCACCAACGAGAACGAGACCAGCAAGAAGAACGAGGAGGTGATGACGCACTCGGGCCTCTGGAGGACCTGCTGCCTGGAAGGTGAGCCGCACATGTGCCGCCGAGGCCGTATGTACATGCTCAGATACACCAACGACAGAGCGGGCTCAGGCACGCAGGCAGATCGATCCCTGCGTGCCCACTCACACATAGACACTGTGTTGCATTTGCACTTAGATGCCTACACATACGCTTGCATGCCCACACTATTCTGTATGTACTCTGCATCCATTTCCACACATCCACTCTCCTTAACCTACACACTCCTCTGCTCTATCTATCTATCTATCTATCTATCTATCTATCTATCTATCTATCTTGTAGAGTTAAGCCATTGCCTTTGGCTTCATGCTCCAAGGGACCTCAACATATTGTCATTTTAGGTGTCTAAACTAACTATTAAGGGGCCAAAAACCTCAAAAATAGATTATTATTCTCCTCAAATACACTGGGATGGATCCTGGCCCCATTTGCAAGGTCCAAGCCCTTTAAAAGGCCCCAAAACTTCCTTGTATTAGGGAGGTAGATCCAGTGCAAGAATGAATTGGTGGATGGCTATGCAATGTAAAATGTACAGGTAAAATGGCATGCAATACATATGATAAAGCAATGACCTCCAGCTACAATAGATAAATGGTAAAGGTCCTCATTTTGGTCTCAGCCTGGGGCCCTGAATTACTTTAACCACCCCTGTTAGGGGCCTCCAAATGCTGTTATCTTAAGGCCCCGTCCACACAGAGACAAATTCAGGTGTATACGCAAAAGTT